>NC_143583.1:6139647-6454499 GCF_048544385.1 Mastigoproctus giganteus
CCTTTAGACTTGCAAGTTACTTATAGAGGATTTTTATACAGACTGAAAAAGCAGATTGAGACCGAATTTCTTGGAATAACCATCAATCTTCAAGATGATGCTAAAAGAGAAAGAAGGAGACTGTGGAACGAGTTAGTTAACATCTGGCAGTCTCGATGGGATACAGCTCCCGTTGGTGCAACAACGAGAAAATTTATACCACAAGTTTCATTTCTCCTTGATAAACGTGTTCGATTGTGGTTCTGCATGGACATATTCACATCCTACCTGTTGACAGGACATGGATCGATGAACCAGAGTCTTCTTAGGTTCAATTTATCACAAACAGACCTCTGTTCGTGTGGATCACCAGAGAGTTGGGATCACATCTTGTTTCACTGCTCCCTGTATGACGATCTCAGACTTCCTCTTCATGCACTTACCAATTTTCAACCAGGACAGGAGTCGTCTCTGCTTCAAAGCTCGGAGTCATATCAGGTTCTTCAGGCTTTCGCTCAAGGCGTATTTCTTCGAAGGCGTTCAGTGTCGACAGATCTCAACAGAATGCAGCACAATGGTCCTGCGGATGCATAGCTGGTTAGATCTCCTTTAATAATATATAAACTCAAATCCTCAAGAAGTGAAATTTTTCCTCGGCCTGCAGACAAAATTAAGTGCTTTCTTTCTTTCTTTCTTTTTTTTTTTTTTTTTTTAGTAGCATCACTTTCTTTCTTTTATGCATTTATTTATTATCATTTTTTTTTTTACTAATTTATTTGTTTTTTTTATTTTTTTTAAATATTTTATTTTATTAATTTCGGTACCATATCCAGCACCATGGGTGATCATGTTTTTTTTTTTTTTTTTTTTTTTTCCTCTGGAATGAGCCCCCAGAGGATCCTGGCCTACCTTCTGACAACATCAGGTGGGTCAGAGTCTCTCTTGAGACAGTACGCGCTTTACATGGACTGGCCCACCTTCCCGTGGTGTGGACGAGTAACCAGAATCATGTGTCCAGGTGACTGATGCTTCTGGGTAGCCAAGCGGCCAGAACAGTACAACACAACATACACAAACCGACGTCACACACATATCTGGCCTATTTGTAGTGATACTATTCTTCACAGAGATACGAGGCGGAGTTGAACAAACGTTCTAGGAGCCGCCCTTTACATATACACATGTCCACATGCATGTGTTCTAAAGTCGATTTTCTGTTTGTTGGACGAAATACTCAAGTTTCAGGGAGAAAAAACCATGCTACCCTCGCCTGAGACCGACTAACTCAGCCACGTTGTGAAAAAGACTCATAAAAATTCTTCCCGTCATCGACGAGACTCGAACTCCAGTCTTTTCCACCCGGTGTGGGGAGAAATGGTGTTGGTAACAATAATTGGGAAGTAAAGTTCATTATTGATTGAATACAGAAAGGAATTAGGGTGGCTGATACTGTATTGCATGTCAGATGGCACTTCATAAATTATGTACGAGAAGTAATGGGAGTTGTTGGTTTATGGATAATCGGTATGATGTTACGTACTGTCGTAAGAATTTAAAACATATAATTAATTAAGCAAATTTAATTAAGCAGTTTTAATGGCAAGATACGAGAGATCACACAGTTATAGGAACTAAATTTTAATTCGAGAAATACCGCTTGTAATGATAATTCTGTTGCTCGAGAATTACAAGTATTCTGAAACTAAAGTGTCATGAAAGCGTGAGTGATAGGAATGAGTGTCATGAGTTTTGAATGCAACGTTTCATGAGTTTTGAATGTACATTACTGTGCAACTCAGTATAAGTTGGTCTAGTCCATACTGAGTGCAGAACTCGGTAATCAATGAATTAGAATTGTAGCATTTTATCCACCATGGTGCAGCACAAGGAACTGCATCATAAACTAGTATTATATCTTCCAAATTGCAGCACAAGGAACTGCGTAAACTGATTACCATACCTTCTATATTGCAGCACAAGGAAATGCAGTTCCTTGTTATCAATATGCAAAGTACAATGAACTGTACAACCTATGAGAGCTGTTCATCGTACAGACGCAGCACCATGAGCTGCAATCATATGAATTCATAATCTATATATTAGCAAAACTATAATCCATCATGTATTCTTCTACATTCATCGCCATATATAATAATCAGCACCATATTCATCCAGAAGCTTGTTCCTTTACTTTCAAATGGTATATTTTCTCAAAAAAAATTCTTGTGCCAGTTTGAATGTAGTGAGTGACATAAATAGGTTTGGTTGAATACAGCATCATTGATCAGAGGATAATTTGTATATTCAATTGTTGAAGTGAGACAGGGGTGCCGAATTTTCGGAATACTAATTGGATTACCTTTCATTATTTTATTATTAACAGAATTAAATGAATTAACAGAAATTATTATTAACAGAAATTATTAACAGAATTTAAATGAATGAAAGATGATAACATAACAGATTGGAAATTAAAGATGGAGAAAGCAAAATGATCATGTATTGGTAATGGTTCCCTTTTATGTATATATGTAATTTATTCCCCAACCTTGTTGTGTTATAAATTTTGATACTCTTCTTTTTTGACTGTCTGCTTCAGTTGCTCATGAGATATATACGTTTCTGTGCAAACAAAACACAATAATAAATAAATAGCTATGAGCTACTGAAAATTCTGATCACTGTGAGATTTATAACATAGGTCAAGTTGCATTGTGATTCTTAGTGCTTCTAGGGGTTGTCTCAAAGATTGATAATGGTCAAGAACGAAACTAAATAAAAGGATTACAGAAAGAAATGTGGTGAAGGAAACGTAACACAAATAAATATAAATACTAATAGATATATTAAAGGCCTTTACAACTCGCTAGTGACACTCCCACAAGTATTAAGTGAGTAGGGAGCTTAAATGCACTCCAAACCCCAAGGGTACATGTGTTTCTAGTTTTAAAAAACCACTTAGGCATTTCAACCGACTCAACCACAGTGGTGCCCAAAAGGTCCTCTCTGCTCTTGAGTATTGTTTCCCACCTGTCACTAAAGAAGGATAAGTGGATAGTACATTATACCTAATTCTACCAAATATTATTTAATATTTTCCACCGAAATGCTCCAAAATAGGGACAAATAAAGTAAGCTATAGAAGTAAGTAAATGAGTAAGGCTTAAATGAAGGCTGTTATTATTTTCCATAAATGTGTGACATCTAGAATGAATGTTGTGTGAGATAGGTATAAACTCCACATATGTAGAATAGTATTTCTGATGCAGGTTGCAGATTTTTTAAACAGCAAGCCAAAATCAGTTAGTAGTTGAACCTGGTTTAGTAGAAAATATACGGATATGGATCAGAACTCGTTGGGTGTAAATAAACTGCTTTTCATAATTCTCTCGAAACTCTTCATGAATGGGGACGATTGAGTGGAGTCTATAGATACAAGAACATCATATACAGATTACACCCAGCACGTAACTGCATTTAACTTATAAATATTCCAACTGTGATTTCTCCGAACAGCTGCCATCAATATTACTATGGCAAGCAAAAATGATTTGTAAGCCAAATGACTTTGAGATAAGATTATCTATATTTAAGCAACAACTTGAGGTGAGGGGTGGGGTGAGTTGGAGGAAACACCGAGTTTAGCGTGAAATGCAGCACTTATTTCTTTCTGTATGATTCTATCGGATTTATTTTCTTTCTTTCTTCCTCATTTACTGGACTCTATTCGCATTAATTGACAGGAAACAGATGTATTTTCATTTGGATCGACGCCAAGCCGTGCACAAAACACACCTGCTAAGCGTGACGCTAGGCGGCGCTGCTGATGTATACATTATTGCTGATTTGCTGTGTTTGTAAGCCCATCCAGGATATTTGTTTAAAAGTAACTACAACTGGAAACAAAGTGCGAGGTGACAGCAGGAATTTATGAATCGAAAGTCGTGTGACTGTTTTTAAAATCGAAAGACTGAGCGACACGGAAATATTTCAATTCAACCCTCTTTTACAAATTTGAAATCGTGTTGCAAGCGCACTCAAAAGTAACACCGTTGCAAATGAGTTGGCATATTAGCAACCACGCCGTTGACCGTAACAAGTCCACTTTCCACTTAAATCCTGCCCAAGGATTTAAGTGGAAAGAGCCCTTCAAAGTTAAAATATAATGAATATAGGGATATTCACTATATTGTAACTGGCGATTTCTTTAGACGTGAAAGGCATTTTATTAACCAACAGAATTCGTTCGCTCTGTTCTGACACCCTCGTATTAATAGGTGGCGCTGATACACATTTTACAGGATCGTCTATACCCCAGCCCTCCACGTTCATGTCTAACCAATCAAAAATGGTGAGGTGATGATTTATCTTCCTTCGTTTATTCTGCGATTCTCATAATTTATTTCTTGGTACACTGGTGACCTTCCATGGTTGATGGGTCGCATTGTAGCATTGAAGAGAAATATAAACATGTACATTTCGTGTGACGTCAACAGAAATAAGGCAAACAAGGCCTTCGCGATGGCAGCGATAAGATGTCGGAAAATTCTCAGCAAACAACGTTGTCACGCTGCTGCACACAATAGAAGTCCACCCTGTTGGTACTGCCCAAGGATTTATCTCCCACAAGTAGACAATATTCCCAGCAGACATGACGAACTTTTGGAAGGGGTGGGGTTCCTCGAATGATAGAGTGTGTGGCGGAAGAAATTATGTCAAATGAATGTGGAAGGTGAAATAAAAATTGCCATCTTTCACTTTTCGAAATCAAAATTGTACAAGGAAAATCAGTGGCACCAAGGACTGGTAAGATGAATTTGACGAGTAGCACATGAGATCACTCAATTCGAGAAACACGGGAGCATTTCTAGCTTCATCATAAATTTGTGTGGAATAGTGAGAGGAAGATGATCCACAGTTAAATCAACAAAGATGGCGCTTTGTGTAGACAATCACCAGCTAAACCAGACGGAAATGTAGCCAACTAGCGAGTACTCGCAGTGCAAAACAGTGTGAGAATTCACTGGCTACGCATCTCATGCACAGGTGAAACTTCCGCCCCATCCTTTTTCTCGCTGTTTCCACATGTGGAGAAACGGTATTTTGCTAATAAGTACTACTATGTAGTTCCTATAGGAGGCTAAAACTATTAAAGCCTCCAAATCATTCTACATTAAGTGGCGTTCACTAGAGTAAGCGATGAGATTAGACACGGTAGGCCTCTTCACAAAATTTCTTGTTCTTTGACAAGTTCACATTGAGATGGAACAGCTACTTATAGAGTAGAGCATGCCACTTTACTCTGTGTAAGTAGCTGTTACGTTTTTGTTATCTACTCCCACTTCTGCCATTCACGTCACAATTTGATCTGTGATCAAATTGTGACGCGAACAAGCACGTGAAAGATATAAATTAATCTACACTAGTATAAATGCTCTTTTCCTGTGATGACGCACACACACGAGCCTTTCCGCTAGTTTTTATATTTTTCAATTGTCTACAGCTCACCTTTATACTCGGTTTCGTAAGAACGAATTTCCAGTCGAGCACCACGTGATATCTCCCATAAAGCCATTTCTGTCATCAGAAATAACTTTTGTCAGTGTTAAAGTAAAGTGTTCCGATGACAACTAATGTTTTTGGGATGATGGTGGTATCCTGGAAACACTAGTCAGAGTAGGAACGATAGTGCAGTACTCTTCCTTCCAGTAACTACTGTTTATTTGAAAGTATTCCAAGTTGCCTTTTTATAATATAACTAAAACCAGGATGAAAGACTTTTCCCCCCACCTCAGGCTTAAACTAGCCAATAGAAACGCAACAGTTTCAGCTCTACAAGATTTTATATACTTATACCATAACTACTTCCTAGATTTTTCATTTAGGGTCGCACATGTAAACCATAATGTTATGCCAATGCATAATGAAACGCATGCTACAGGTTCAGTCTTATATAGCGAACTGTGGCTCAAATTATTATTTTGATCTTCTAAAAGATTTTAATACGTTGACTGTTAAATTAACCCACAATTAAAAATTACGACCCTCTGCAAGCATTCACTGGTAAGAATTTTAACGATAGCTGGCTAAAATTAATAAACATTACTAGACTACAAGTCCTACCATGTAATCTTCTTCAGTGGTCTTAATAAAAATTCCACATAACACAACTAGATGTGATATTTTATATCAAATCTGCCTTTGATGATGTCACAATAAATTCCCTGATGAGAATTCTTCAGAATACTTCGACTTCAAGAACCCACTCTTCTTGCGACCATAAGGTCGTTAGAATGGTGACATCTTGACTGAGCCTAAGACCGAGGTTGAATGTATTTAACGGTGAAATGCGTGTTTACTGTGTTGATCAAAGGAGCTTTGCCACAAGAAGGAGTTCCATAGTCTACACTACACTTTTTGAAATTATCTTGGAGCCATATTTGCAACCCACAGTTATTCACGTGTTATGTAGGCAATCTAAAACTAAAATTCGTTATAGAATTGAATGATCCAGAGCAGATCAAATTTTTAAGAAACAATGTTCCAGTAGTACAGAAGAAAGACCTTGTATAGTACTTAGCATCTTATGGTATAACTTTAAACACAGATAAAATAACAGCACAGCTAAGAAGAAAATAAATGATATACAAAGTTTTTCATAAATAATCAGGACATACAAAATGTAACATCCCACACTGATAGGCGGTCAATTAACGTGGGATGAAAAGCTAACAATCCATTATTATTTCCATTACAAATAAAGAGAAAAGTATGCAGCAGCGTGAAAGATAGGTCAGAAGTTCATATGCATTACGGATAAAAAGGTAATCTGTCGATACAACAAGAGATGCCTTCTACTATTCTCTCCCCTCCCCCCTTGCCCTAGTGGGTAGCACAGTTGGTAGAGTCGCCATCCTCCGCATAAAGGCCCATAAATAATTTCTCCCGCCATCCTCCGCACACCGGGTTTCCACCCGGTGTGCGGAGGATGGCGGAAGAAATTATTTATGGGCCTTTTTCACAACTTGGCTGAGTTAGTCAGTCTCAGGCAAGGGTAGCATGGTGCTCCTTCTCCCGGAAACTCGTGTTTTTTATCCAGTAAACAGAAATTTGACCACAAAACATACGCAATTTACAGATAGTATATACAGAGCAATACGGCCTTAGTCACTGATGCTACTAAAACCCTATTTAAAACAATCCCCCCCCCCCCCCTTACGCGTCCGAGATATGGCTATGGAGCCAGAGAGCCATAAAGGGTGCACTCCATGGCATGTGGATCTTGAGACGGTTGAACCAGACTGTGGCTTCCCATTCCCAAGATAAACACTTCTTGCAAACCTCGAGTTCCAGCCCGGAAAACACGCGGTAACAGAAAAAAATATCATGAAGCTCTGAATCTTATCACGGGAAAGTTGGATGTCCCCTTAACATCAAATATCATTAGATCGCCCAAAATAAACAAGATATTCGTTTAATCCTTACTTGCCACTTTGACTCATCCCTTCAAGCTCGCTATGATGAAAGAAATGTTCGCAACAAATGCATTATCAGCTGTCAGAGATAAGGGGTCAACCTCTATATAAGTACGCAGAGGGCAACTAATATACAGGGTGTTTCAAAAATGATGGTCAATAATTTAAAGGTGAAAAGTACAAACTAAAATAAGCAAAAAAGTCCCCAGTGAACAAGGGGCCGCAAATGAGCCGTTTTCAAGATAATGGATATTGTCGATTACGATCCGCCACTGACTATGGGAGCACTAGTTTAGCAAAAAAGCTGTGAATCCTTTGCTAAGGGTGGTTTTATTAAACATACGATAATATATTTTTAATTTCTGGTTTCAACACCACAGGATTTTACAGATGTTACATGTTACAGGATGTTTTTTCTAACACCCTTTGCTCAACCCTTCTAGCCCACTTGCTGTACAGGGGGTGAACCTTGTGTTAATAAACTGATAGTAAATAATAATAAAAAAAAAACATCAGGTGTTATGCTTCTGGGCCTACCTACTTGTATTCCATGTGCGAAGCGCCCATGTTCTCTAAGGCGTTAATGTATCCTGATGAATGTGTGCCTGTTGGGCTGCCTTCAGTGGGGAAATGCTTCTTGGTACAAACGTGCAGCCTCGAGTGCACTGCCGTTGGCTCTACCATACATTAAGTGCATGTCCGCATACTCTTCGTTGCTGTAACTTCTTTCCATGTTGACTATCCTTTGTACACAAGTACTAGTATGCCTGCTACGTCTCAGAGCATTGAGAGATGGGAAACGGAGAGAATGAGCATAACCTAACCTAAACAAACAAGTCGTGGCGGATCCCAACTAGAAATGTGCAATATCTCGTAGAACACAACTTTTGAAACACCCTGTAGAAGACAAATTCAGAAAAACATATACAAATATGTTTGGGATTCAAAAGACAGAGAGACTTAAAATTTTACCAGCTGTAAAGAACATTTGGAATATCTGATGAACAAATTAACTGAAATAAGACTAGACTGAAATAAGGAAGACTGTATAAACGTGGTAATGATCTTGTATTAAAATTAACGTTAAATTAAAGGTAATTCTTTAGTTTAGGTACAAATGTGCAATGCTTGCGTAATTATATAACTTACAATTATTGAGGCTGCCCACTATTGTAAATAAGTAGATGTAAAAGGTTGTATATTTGTAAAATTTAAATGTTCATTGACACAAAGCACAATATTGTAAATAAAATTAAGTGCATGTGCTATTTTTTTTTTTTTTATGAAAACCCCAAACACGAAAAGGTATCAAAACCTATAGTACTTAGTACTGTGCATGGGTTGAAGGAGAAGTATGGGGGGGGGGGATGCCGGAAACTTTTCTCTAGAGACTAAACATGGGTTTCACCACTTCAAACCTCCAATAAGCAAAGTGGTGGGATTGCACCGGTTGATGAAAGTCATCTACCACCTATAATTTTGAAGTTGAGGCATTTGAAATGTGGAATACTGCGTATTTCTTACTTAGATCGAAGAACAAATCAGTGGGTATTGAATAAAATTGGTTGGCCTAAAATTCTTCATAGCATCAACAAAAGAAAACTCAACTTTTTTTGGCGATATAGTAAGAAGGGAAAACTTTCTGTTGAAGAATATAATGGAAGGAAAAACTGAGGGGAAGAGGTGCAGAGGAAGACCTGCAACTAGGTGGAAGGATGGGATCAGTGAACTTCTGGGCATGACACTTTGCGATGCTGTTCGTATATCACACGATCGATGCAGTTGGAGGAATTTGTTGGTGGCAACAACAGCTCCTCAGGGAGCTATGTGACTGAAAGAAGAAGACATGTGCCAGCTTTTATAAATTTGTGAATTTTAATGCCAATAAGTTCTATACCGCAAAGCATAATTATCGTAAGTGCAATTTTGTAAAATTTAAATATTCTATACCAACCGTTATATTGAGAGTTTACCAACCATAATAGAATGTATGTTCTACTAGAAACAGGAGTTGTCATTAGCAAGAAGAAAGAACTGCCACGTGCCGTGTATGTGTGCGTGCTCCTTGCTGTATGTTGGTATCGTTCGAGGATGCTACTCTTTGTGACCTGCTGATTTTCTCGACGATGCTCCAATGGTAAGCGTTGCTCGTGTGAACAATACTAGAGTCAGCCATGGCCTGGAAGGGGAGAGGAACACAGGTATCGACATGTGTTGTATTTTATGTCGGGCGGCCTCCAAACGCTAGTTCCACACCGCCATATCACACTATAATGATACTTGTAAAATAATAAGAGAAGTTTAACCCAATATAATACGTAGAACACTTTCGTATGATACTCTCCAGAAATTAAAACGGAAAAATCGAAAATCTTACGATAGTAAAAATTAATTAAAATCAATTGAACACAATTAAAAATAATTAAAATCAATTGAACACAATTAAAACACAATTAAAAATAACTAAAATCAATTGAACACAATTAAAACTAATTAAAAATCAATTAAACACAATTAAAAATTAAATGAACACAATTCTACGTATTATATTGAGGTAAACTTCTCTTATTATTTTACAAATACATGTATTGATATCAACGTAGAACGTATTGAGCGTTACAGCTATGGTTCATACTACTATAATGATACAGAAAACTGTAAAATGGTCAGTCACAGCCAATTATATGAAACCCTGCTGATACTGATTTTCCAAATAGTGAGTAGCTAGAATTGAGTAATGGAAGTAGGATTTTTTAAGTTTGAACTGTATGGAACGAAGTGTTAATGAGTGAGAGTTCAAGAAGTACTAAGACTAAGGTCATTGGGCCCCTGCAGGACTAACTAATTGTGAAACTGCACTAGTGTCTCTCGACTGTCGAAAACCACTGCACCACATGTCCAGCTCCAATCACTTTCTTGCTCCACCTACTGCTTATAAACATACTGATGTGACACCACATTACCCTGCTTTTCAAACACTTTTCAATCACTTCAAGATTCAAAGCCAATCTTCTGCTGAAATTCCTCTCCAAAACTCTCAATTTGCTCCTACTGACAACCTTTCCATAATTTCCATCACAAGACAGCAACTGATATATGCTATTAACTCCCTGCGTCCATCTAGTACCGCAGGCCGAGGTAAGATACCTCATTTCATAATTAAGTGCCTTAGCCCCTACATCCTAGATGTATTGCTCTCAATCTACAACTCTGTTCTTTCCACACGAGTTTTCCCTGCTCAATGAAATGAATACTCTGTGAGTTCACTGCCTAAGGTTAGAGCACCAACAAGCCTAAAAGATTTCAGACCAATCTCAACTTCTTCCACCTCCTCAAACTTCTTGAAAAGGCACGCCTTCCAGCATTAAACAAACATGCCAAAGAAAGAAGCCGAAACAGTTCCATTTCGCAGTCGCAAATAGATCCACCATAACAAACCTCATGGCCGCACAGACATCAATTCTTCAAGCCTTCGAAACTAAATCCGAATTAGCTATTGTGTACGCCGATATTGAAGCTGCTTTTGACAACCTAGATGTCACAGCCTTTCTTGGTCTTCTGCAATTCTTCAGGATTAATGGAGAACTACTAGCTTTCTTTACTGCCTTATTGAGGAATAGAAGTGTCCGCCTCACAATGAAGAACACCCACTTTACAAGAAAAATCAATGCAGGAGTTCCACAAGATGGCGTACTGTCTGGCCTTCTTTTCTCAGCCATTCTAATACCTTTCGTGAGTCCCCGTGATGATGATGCTCTAATATATGCCGACGATATAAAGTTTCTTACCTTAATCCCACAGTCTGCAAACCCAATGGCAATTACGTCTTCAATCACAGCTCTTTCAACTTACTTGAAGATGTTTGAATTGAACCTTAACCCTTCAAAATCTGCAATAATGATTTACTCATTGAAACAGCAACCAACAGTAATTCAACCATCAGTTTTGGGTACTCTCATCCCAGTGGTTACCTGCCATAAGGGTCTCGGTGTCTATTTTTATCCGAAGCCGAAATTTAATGTTCACACAGAATACCTCCGGAAGCGATTTAACACCCTACGCTGGAGAGCGAAGCAACACTTACTTCATTCCAACGATGCCGCAACCACTACCAGATATCTTCAAACCACTGTTTATCCGGTTATTTTATAAGCTGCTAAAATTTGGGCATCTGCGTCGCCCTCACTTCAAAAACCGGTGTTCTTGTGTGAATACTGGGCACTGAAAGGGGCCACAGATAAGCAGCGCCGACCCCCTCATTTGAGAACAACTAACATGGCTGAGCAGCTAAATGTACCCAGGCTCCCGAGGTTAATTGACAGCAGGCGTTTAATGACTTCAGTAAAAATGTACACAGGAGTGATAAACGCTCCAAACATCTGGGATTTCTGCCAGTGGCACAATCCTCTGCCATCCTTGAGGTCAGACCCCATACTAATCCACAAATACAACCGGTTGAAACTGTGTAGTCGGTTCCTGCCTGCCCAGGCACTCACCAAAATTCAGGCACTGCTCCGTCTTGGAGTCAATCTACAGAAAATGGCTACGGACTACAAATACCGTCACATGCTCCTCGAGTGGATTACATCTGTGGAACTGGGATAAATTCCTCCAAACTGGGTTACGACGTTCAGTTCGTCTTTATATTTTCCTATTATTACAATTTCATTTTTACATGTTTAATGTTGTGTAACTCATAATTTCCCATGTAACTGTAATTTTTGCCAATTTAATCGCACATATATAATGTAAAACTCCTGGCCATGTCGCCGTGATGAGAATTATTGTTACTAGTACATGTACCGTACTTAGCAGCAATAAAGAAGTTTATTATTATTTATATAAAGATGAAGTAACTAACCTTACTTTTTCTTTTTTTTTTTTTTTTTGCTCACAAGGAGTAGAACTCGGTTCGCTCGTCGGCTGCGATACTCCATCCGTGATAAGTTACGACGAGCTATGAATTCTGCAATGCCTCTTTGGTTAGTACAACTCAGTACAGCGCTGTACTGAGTTGTTATTTGACTATTTGTAGCCTTTCTGTTACCTCGCATACCTCCAATGGCCTCACATCAACGAATTGTTTCCTACCGTAGGATCGGGTTCTAATTTTGGTCACTGAACCAATATCGATACCCTTGAGACAATGTTTTACGTAAAACTCCCCAGCAGAATTGCAGATTTCATGGAAAATATGAGTAAATAAATAACTGGCACGTTGGACATCGACTATCATACTACGTGCAAAGTCCCTTAAATTGCTTCTCTTGCCCATTGTCACACTGAATTCGCAAAACAACATCTATCTGCCCATCTGCTTTCTATCGCATAGTACGAACTTGTAATCCTGGTAACTGAAGGGGTGCTCCATTTCATGAAAAGGGTAGGTGTGCATAATAAAGTGGCTACTTTTCCCCGCTTAAAAAAAATAAATATTGCTAGAAACGAATCCATAATTTTTTTTCTAATTTTTGCTATGTAACACGAAACATATGAATTGTAAATAAACGGTTTTAATATTAACGGTACCGATATTTTGAAAAAAAAATTTTTTTTTTCGGAAGAAAAGTACAATGCGACCTTCAATGGCTTTATGTTAAGCAGCCCTGATCTGGAGAACGTTTTTTTATGAAACCCCCAAACACGAAAGGTATCAAAACCTATAGTACTTAGTACCGTGCTTGGGTTGGAGGTTGAGAAGACTAAAGAAGATATTTGTTGACATCGGACTTGAACTTCTGTAGACTGTAATTTTCAGGAAAAACGTATGAAGGAAGGTTGTTCCAGAACAAGGCATTGAATGAACAAACGAGGAAGATGAAAAGTTGGTTCTGTGAGTTTGAAGTTGGACAATAAATGGATGTTCGCTGGTGGCGGCACGTGTTCGGACTGTTTTGAAAGATAGAGCGGGAATTATAGAAGCCAATTCAGAAGAACAGTGCCCATGGAAGTATCTGTAGAAGAGGCATGCAGCAGAAACAGTACGTCTATGAGACAGTGAGTGGAGAGACTCCGTTAGAGATGAATCATTGATTAACCTAACTGCCCTCTTCTGAATGGAATCAAGAAGCCTGAGAGAGGTTTTGGGGGCACCACCCCAGATATGGGAACAATATTCCATGGCAGGGCGGTTTTGCGATTTATACAGAGTGAGCAGCTGTTTGGAAGAAAAGTAACGCCGAGAGCGAAAGAGAAAACCAAGTTTTTTAGTTGCAGAGGAAGCAATATTTGTAATGTGCTTGTGCCAAATGAGATTAGAAGTCAGGGTAATCCCCAAAAGAGATGTATCATTTTGCCTAGAAAGCGGAGTGTCACTAAAGATAAGCATAGGAGCAGAAGAATCCTTTTTGCGGGATATAAGACAAGACTGAGCTTTAGAAGGGTTGAAATCAACTAAGTTGTCTTTGCCCCACTGGAGAATTACCTGAAGATCGGCATTTAAGGAACTGGTAGCAGATATTCGAGAAGTTGAAGCTGATTGAGCAGGACAAGGTTTCTAAAAATTGAAACTGGAATGCAATGTGTTATCATCGGAAAAACTATGGATAGGATTTCCAGTGAATGGAAGAAGGTCATTAATATACAAGAGGAAAAGAGTGGGGGAAAGAACTGAACCTTGGGGGATACCGGCATTAGTGGAGAAGTTAGAAGACAGAGAGCCATCTACCATCATCCTCAGTGAGCGATCAGTGAGAAAACTGGATAACCAATTACTAAAAACAGTTGGCAAACCATAAGATGGAAGCTTGTTTAAAAGACCTTCATGCCAAACACGATCGAAAGCCTTTGAGATGTCAAGAGCAACTACTTGTGTTTCACCGAACCTTTCCATTGAATTAGTCCAAAATGGGTAACATAAGCCAGAATATCACCAGTGGATCAACACTGACGGAATCCATACTGGCGATCGTTGATCAGACGGAAGGTTTCTAGGTAGTTTAAGAGTTGGCGGTTAATTGATTTCTTCATTACTATAGAAAGAGTAGAAGTAGTAGTATTAATAGTAGTAGTGGCATGTGATGCAAGAAAGCAAGTGTATGAGCTTATGCAGCATCAGCCAAAAAAAAAAAAAAAATCACACCATTCCCTCCAAATGCCTGTCCAGTTCTTCCTTAAATTTATTCAACCTATCAACTTTCACAACGACAGATGGAAGTTTGTTCCAGCAATTAACCACCCGCTGGCTAAAGGCAAATTTCCGCACATCTATTCTACATCTGTCTTTTCTTAATTTGAATTTATGCCCCCTTAGGTTCGTAATCTGAACAAGTGGAAGGATCCCATCAGAATTCAGCGTGCTCAACCCATTCAAGGCCTTATATACCTCAATCAGATCACCATGCAGGTGCCTAGTCTCCAGCCACTGCAGTTTGCAGAATTTAAGTCTCTCTTAGTAAGAGAATCCCTTCATTCCCCTCACCAATCTTGTTACCCTTCTCTGTACATGCTCACGTAAATCTACATCCTTCCTAAAATGAGGCCTCCAGACCTGTACGCAGTACTCAAGGCGTGGCCTGGCCATTGCCTTATACAGAGGGATAATCACCTCCTTTTCCCTGCTAGCAAAATTCCTATATATCATTGACAAAACCCCATGACCTGCCCTGGCAGCCTGTCTGCATTGCTGAGAAAACTTCATATCTGACTGCACAATTACTCCCAGGTCTTTTTCATTTTCTACCACCTTAAGTGTAGTACCACACAGTTGGTACGTTTCTCTTGGGTTATTGCTACCCATATGCAGTACTTTGCATTTGTCAAGGTTAAACTTCAGTTGCCACTTCTTAGCCCATCTGCCCAAATTATCTAGCTCCTATTGCAGTAGCACACTGCCATTACTGTCATTAACAACCCTGCCAACCTTTGTATCGTCTGCAAACTTCGACATTAAGACTGATATACCTTCATCAATATCATTGATAAATATACAAAACAACAGTGGATCTAACACCGAACCCTGTGGGACTCCACTAATAACATTAGTCCAAGAAGAGCAGCACCCATTGATTACCACCCTCTGTCTTCTCACACTTAACCATCCTTTTATCCATTGTAGCAAACTACCCTTAATACCATTCTGCTCCAATTTGTACAATAGTCTTCCATGCGCAACAGTGTCAAAAACTTTCCTGAAATCCAAATATATGATATCAAAATTATTTTTTGTATCCAGTTCCTTTGTAACCACATCATAATATCCTATCAAATTTGTCAGACAAGACTTTCCCTTAACAAACCCATGCTGTGTCTGAATTATTTCTGCAGTCTTGTCTAGATGATCCTGCAATGCATCTTTAACCAGTGACTCCATTATTTTACCCGGAACAGAAGTTAAACTAACTGGTCTGTAATTACTCGTGTCACTCTTCGATCCCCCTTTGTGAATTGGGGATACATTTGCACATCTCCAGTCCGTGGGAAACTCCCCTGAGTCCAAGGACGCTCTCATAATTATGGCTAAGGGTTTGCTTAGTTGCTTTGCCGCCTCCTTTAATATAACTGGATAGATCCCATCCACCCCAGGTGCTTTTCTTATGTTTAACTTCAACAATTTCCCCTCCACTTTGCTTTCAGTTGTTGCAATGAGACGATAATTGGATGGGAGGGATTTGTCACTCTTTTTAGGAACAGGCTGGATATGACAAAATTCCCAAGCAGAAGAAAAAACACCTTTGGAATAAGAAAGTGAAAAAAGGCTGCAAAGAATCGGAGTAAGTTCAGGAGCACAGGTTTTGAGAACAAGTGGAGAAATACCATCAGGACCTTGAGCTTTCTTAGCATCAAGATTCGTCAAAATGCTTCTGATATCCTTTTGACGGAAGACCACAGGAAGCATTGTATGGAGCGTTTTGGGAATGGTGGGAGGTGTTTTACCAAGATCATTAATACATGAGTTGGAAGAAAAATGGGATGCTAGCAGGTCAGCTTTATCCTCGGCTAAAGTGAAAACAGAACCATCTGGTTTGGACAGAGGTGGGAGCAGAGATGGGCAAACGTTGCGGCCAATAGCTTTGGCAAGAGACAAGAATGCTAGGCTACCATTAGGGCAAGAAGCAAGTTTTCTACTCTTAGCCTGTTCAAACTCTAGTTTGGACTGATTAATAACTGCTTTACAATTGTTGCGAGCTTTGGTGTAGGCATAAAATGAAACTGAAGAATTAGAAACAAGCCAACTACGATATGCAACGTTCTTCTCTTGAACAGCTTTAGCACATTTATTGGAAAACCAAGGTTTATATAAAGGACGAGATTTTAAAGTGTAGTGTGGGATAAAGGATTCCATTCCTGCAAGAATAATTTCACTGACACGATCTAAGCAAACGTTGACATCAGAAATTTTGAAACAGTAATCCGACCAAGGAAAAGAAATCTCGCAGGTCATCCCATTTTGCATTCTTGTAATGCCAAACAACACGAGGTTGGGAATAGCCATGAGATAAAGGCTCCATTGGAGAAGAGACAATCACCAAGTTGTGATCTGGAGTGCCTATAGGACCTCTCACTTCGACTGTATACTTAGAAGGGTTGTTTCGGAGAAAAAGATCAAGTGCGTTGGCTGTATATATTAGAATTGTCCGGTATTCTTGTAGGTAAACGAACAATCTGAGCAAGGTCATTAGTAATTGCAAAAGCCTCAGCATCTCGACGAGCTGGGTCGGTGTGACTAAAAAACGGAGTTGTGAACATTAAAATCACCAAGGAAAATTACCTCACTGTTAGGAAAGTTGGACTGGAGAAAGTCAAGTTGCAAAGAGAGGAAGTAGATTTTAAGCCAGAGAAGATCAAAGAGAGGAGATTCCAAATTGCCAAGTCTCTGACAGGGAATATCAGAACGGACATATGCACAAGTACCACCTTTGAGGCGAAAGGAATCATACAGCGAATAATTTGGTCATCTGAGATGAGCAGTAGTTGAATCAACCGATAACTGAGATTCAGTCAGAAAAAGTACATGGGCTTTGGAAGACTGCAAGTGGAAATGGACATCGTTGAGATTGGAATTGAGACCACGTATATTTGTGAAATGAATTAGGAAGTCCTTGGGAGGTTTAGATCTTTTCGCAGATAAGCTTGCTCTATTATTTTGACAATTCATGGTGTATTCAATAGTAAGAAAAAGTGGGTGGGACATGCTGTATGAAGTAATGAAATTTTTGGATATGGCGTACACGTGGTAAGAATATACCCAGATGCTTGACATAACGTGGCCTCGACAATGCTCCCCGCATACACACTACTCGGACTCCCTCCAGTCACTATCTGGCAGGTAGAGATAGCAAGATTATACACTAGCTGATCCGGAAGCCTCCTGGACAGTTAGTTACCAATAGGTTTGGTCCGGTGTACTAACTAGCGGCCGGCGTGCGAACTCCGTTTTAGAGCTGTAACCTCGAAATGTAAGGAATATTGGATCTCTCCATGATGTTCATCATAACCTCAAAAGTCATCAATCATACTGCATGATGGAAGAGGTAGGGAAGGGTTGACCGGAGATAGTCGGTCTGAGGCTAGATACCAAGGTTCCCCCCCCCCCCCAAGAAACTGGGGTTTTTTCGTCCAGCAAACAGGCAAATCGACCAGAGAACACATGCAATTTACAGACAAAATAAATATATGGGTAGATGTAATCATTTACAGGGGACCCTAATATCATAATTTGGTTTTGGTATATGCGGAATAAATTTGCGGGTTAATGCTCCCTTACTTGAGGCACTTCATCCTCCCTGCCACTCCTGCTGCAGGTGGGCCAGTAGTTTAGTTAGTAAAGGGTAATGTGTGTTTAGTTTAGTGTTTAGGTGTAACCAGTTCGCTGGGAAGACCAGAGATTTAAAAGTGTGTGGGCTTTGTATTTGTGTGATGTTATGTACCGTTGTTCATCTGGTCGTTTAGCCGCTGGATCCCTGCTGAGGCCCAACGTTGCCCCACTTTCGTCCCGTGGAAGCAGATCAGGAACCCGGTAAACTCAGTTACTCTGGCAGGTCCTGCCGCTTAATTTCCTGAGATTTCGACCAAGCAGGCGACTTCGGGTAGGTTTTTTCTACAAGGGGGATGAATTTCCTCGTTACCTCGCCCTTGTACGAGGTGGACCATCTAGTCTGCCACGTTTGTTTCAGGTGTGCCTGCAATCGTGCTCTCTCTTGTTTTTCTCTGTTTTCCGGTTCTATTGTATGTCCCAAGAAGGTAATGGTAATCCCTTTCATTATGTAGTATGTCAGGCCACATCTAATGATTTCCAGATCCCACGGCAAGACTCCCGCCACAACGTGGAGCGCTTCTGTGCTGACTGCATTAGAAGTACGCGTTATTTTCAACAATATTGGCCGTTGTATTGAGTTAAGGATCCTTTTGTTCGTTACAGTCGTCATTTTGTGATAGAATGTGATTATGGGAGATAAAAGTGGCTCTGTAATAAAAGTAGTTTTGATAGTATGGAAAACCTGACAATCTGATTTAAAGCAGTTTTCACTACACAATGAACTGTGCGAATGCAATGCAGTATCGTGAGCGATTCCGCCTGCTCCCTGACAATAAAAATATCTCATGGCCTGACAGGCCCTCTAGAAAAATATTTATTGAGCGGGAATTCTGCTTTGGAATTCTTTAAAATTCTTAGTATTATAGAGATTAAGTAGTTATATTATTAGGAGTGTTTTGTGAGTTAGTGGAAGACTGCTGAACCAAATTTCGGGGAGCGGCATCTAACCAGGAGCATTTTTTGCAAAATACCATTTCTTTCATTTAACAACGATGAACATCGAAAAATTCTAAATGACGAAATCTCAACAAAATCTCTCCTCAAGGGACTGTCAGTCGTAAACATTAATAAAAAGGTATTAGTAAACCAGTTGGCGTCACTGTCCACTAACTTTTGAGATTTTGAAGGGCATCTTAAACAAGTTCCAGTGAAGTGCCATATCAATGCCATGTAATTGAGTTGAACTGGAGTTGTCTGCTTCTTTCTTTTTCTGCCTTTATACCAAATCAAATGTCTTTCTCTACAAATGTCTATCGCCGACCAAAACCGGTGCACAAGAAGGAAATTACCTGATAGAAATCGAAAATTTATTTGCTGGCAACACGAAAAACATCGATTAGAGACCAGTGGCATGCAGTTTACCTGTACGTTATTACACAGCAACGGGGCTTGCGCTCGTTTATAAGGAGAAAACCGGTGAAGTTGGCAGTTCTAGGTCAAGGAGTGAGGACACCTTACAGAGGTCGGAGATTTAAGTAATTGCGTGCATTTTCCGCAGAGCGAGGTGTCGAGGTGTGTGGCCACACACAAACAGTAGTCAAGGCTGGTTTCCAAATACAGCATTACTGTCCCTTTGAGCCTCCGAACCATCTGGTTCGGAGGCTGCTGGAAGGAAGATTTCATCAGGATATATTTACTTACGTTTCATTTAAAGGAAACCTGGGTATCCACTCATTAAATGTCACCGATGGAAGGTTTCAGTTGCATTTGTACGACGGAGCAACTGCCTATTTGGTTGAAGTGGATTCTGTTTTGTATTTTTGCATTATTACCAATGCGCTCAACTGTAAGAACTACCATTAACAAATTCAATTCACATGCTATAAAAACAACAAGTTAAAGATAAATAAGAGAATACAGTGGGTTTGTAATTTTTGTAAAAAGAACTTCTTTGAATTCTGTGGGAAACTTGAGGAATTCTTAAAGGCTTCTTCAATCAAGGAGGTATTTAGCCGATCTTAGCGGTAAGAGAGGGTTTTCCAGCAGGCACAACATGCAAATCATCCCAGAACATAACAATTTATCATCTTCTAATATGGAACTAGTGGATGCATGTGGGGACTAATGATTTAAACGAACTCCTGATTTAGATAATTTGGATGGACTAGCAAGTAGGAGCGCCATTATGAGCGACTTCAACCTACTTCTTATATGTAGACCGGAATACGTAGACACAAGGTGGATAACAAATTAGATAATTCCTATTTATTTCGGCATGTCCCCGAGGATAAAAACGGGTTCTAATGTCCTAGATCTGATTCTCACTAAAGAGCCTAACTATATCAAAAACTTGCCAGGGGAGGAACCAATGAAAGGCAGTAACCACAATGCCATAAAATATGTTGCATATAAAGAAACCTATATAGTCAAAAGTAAATGCGAGAGATTAAATTTGAACAGAGGGGACTATAATGGAAGTAGATATTTCTTGTGCTCGATTAACCTACTATATGCCATCAGATACACAAATATGCTTTTGGACAAGTTCAAGAGATTTATCTTCGAAGCCGCTAACATATTCATAAAGGTTAGGGAAGCAGCAGTCGTTATCAATCCATTGCAGGACGGAAGCCTCCTCAACAATTCACGTTGAGGGAAATGGACCATAATCTGCCACCTGGTCCAGTGCGGATTGGCCGATCGACCGTATTTAGCAGTCAGGGAATTGAACCCCAGTTAGTGTGCTGCTACTGCACTCCCGCTCCTGACGAGTCGGCTACAGAACATATTCATATCAGTGGTTAAAATCCAGAAATGCAAGATGCCAAACTGGATGACTGGTGAAATTAAGAATCTGAATGGGCAAAAGAAACAAGCATGGAACAGTTACAGTTATACAAAATCACAATATTCCGATTCGTATGAGATACGAATATAAGATATTACGTTATTTGTTATTATTTTTTTTTTTTTTTAGGAGCATTAGCAACTAAGGCCATATTGCTCCGGGGATATGCGGTGGTCATTCCCTG
This sequence comes from Mastigoproctus giganteus, assembly GCF_048544385.1. Taxonomy (NCBI): domain Eukaryota; kingdom Metazoa; phylum Arthropoda; class Arachnida; order Uropygi; family Thelyphonidae; genus Mastigoproctus; species Mastigoproctus giganteus. Next base: position 6,160,830 of record NC_143583.1, read on the forward strand.
ACCTTTCCGCATCCTCCGTATTTGGTGGTCACGGGCTCGAATCCCGGTCTAATCAAGAAGCGTGTGCTACGCACTGCTGCTACTGCCCACCTGGCTACGGAGGCGCCAAGGTTATTACGTAACAAAGTCACTATATGATGTAAGACAGGAGAAAGCTGATTATGAGAACGCACCAGCAAAGAGAACTAAGAACGAGGATAAGTTCTCCACGTACAAAAACAAGAGAGTAACCAACAGGTCCCTTAACTGACTGCGGTGGAAGGTTTAGGGAAAGCCCAGCATAAATAGCAGATGCGCTTAACAGATATTTCTCATTGATATTTACAGTAGTGCTTTAATTCTGGAGAATGTTAAGGAATCAGACTGCTATAAAATAAATGATATAATACTCTCAGAGAAGTGTCTGTTAGAAAAGGAAATCAAAAGGAAATTAAAAGAAGTTAAAAGAGGATAAGGCTCCAGGGAAAGATGGTATATATTCAGTTTTAATTAAAAAGGTGCATGAGTGTATGAAACCGTTGTGAATCTTAATGAGAGCGTAAGAGGACTACGAAAAGATTCCAACGGAATGGAGAAATGCTGACAACTCTTCAGTCCACAAAGGTGGTGCTAAAGGGAAAGGTAGATAACTTTAGGCCAGAGAATTTGACTTCTTTGATAAGGAAGTTCATGAAATGTATGGTTAAGACTACGATTCAGGATCATCTTCACAAGAATCGTATCTTCTCGAATAGATCACACCGTGGGCGTGATCTATATGTACTCTCATATGCTACCCATATGAAGTACTTTGCATTTGCAATGTTAAACTTCAATTGGCACTTCTCAACCCATCTGCCCAACTTTTCCAGATCCTGTTCATTGCAGCAGCATACTGTCATTACTGCAAACCTTTCATCTGCAAACGTTGATATATATTAAGCTTGATATACCCTCAACAACACCATTTATAAATATACAAAACAAAAATGGGCCCAACCTGGGGACACCACTATTAACATTAGTCCACGAAGAGCAATATCCATTGATTACCACTTGCTGTCTTCTCCCACTCAATCATCCTTTTATCCATTGTAGCAAGTTGCCTTTAATGCCATACTGCTCCAACTTGTACAGTAGTCCTCCATGTGCAACAGCATCAAAAGCTTTCCTGAAATCCAAGTACATGATATCAAAATTAATTTTTGCATCCAGTTCCTTTGTGACCACGTCATAGTATGCAACCAAATTGGTCAGACATGACTTTCCCTAAACAAACCCACGCTGTGTCTGAATTATTACTGCTGTCTTGTCTAGATGATCCTGCAATGCTTCTTTAGGTATGGAGGTATGGTATAGGTATGAACGCAGTGAGGAGAAACATAAAGTACCCGCATGGTCCTATGTGTTTCATTTCAGTGTGTTGAAATCATTTTCAATGCGAAAACGAGTTTGGGACACCGCCAAGAGGCGCCTCCGTAGCCAGGTGGGCAGGAGCGGCAGTGCGTAGCACAGGCTTCTTGATTACACAGGGGTTCGAGCCCGTGACCACCAAATACGGAGGATGCGGAAAAGGTCAGGGAATGACCACCGCATATCCCCTGAGCAATATGGCCTTAGTTGCTAATACACTAACCAATGCCATAGATTGTACTGTAAATAGGAATGCAACGAAGTTTGTACATCATTGGTATCATTATGGTAACATCTCGCACTGTGAAATCCATCACGAGTTATCTTCCTTATACTTCAAATAAGCATCGCTTCCCCATTAGAGAAGATTACTGTTATACATGTATATTTTCAGTTCAGTTCCACCACTCAGATAGCACTGTTTCGAAGCTATTTGCCATTTCATCAGTGAGCAGGTAGGTGCCCAGAGGTATAAGGGGTGACAGCCCAGGCCTGACTCATTTCCACAATATGAGAGTCGCAAACAGGTGAAAAAAGGTACTTCTAAGACTAATAATCTTTTAGAGAAGAAAGCTTTGGTGTGTCTAAAAAATTCACTATGTAGTAATGAAGCAAATGCACTAACCAGTGTTATAGTTTGAGGCTTCCTTCCTAGTATACAGATAGGGGTATTATTACCCCTATCTGTATATTAGGAGGTGTTCTGTAATTTAACCTGCCCTTAAAAACCATCAATTTCGTTTTAATGACAGATATTCGTAATACATTAATATTAAACCGCTTCATGAACTCAGAAAGAGTTTTATAGGCAGATTTTCTAGCTTGAGTCGCGACTGGAATTAGTAGTAGTACCAAATCCCCTGCATAGGCAAAGGCTAAGATATTGTCAGGTTTTTCAATATCCAAAATGCCAGACGTCCAAAATTGTATTTCAGAAGAGTCCTGATTCCTGAGGATATCCTCTTGAGATGATCCGTGAGAAAGAATGCTGTGTTTAGATTACTTGGACGAATCTATTTTGGAAATATTCCTTCTAATAATTGGGAACAGTTGCTGAGAACACTTAGCTTTGGTAAGACAATTGAAGGCGCTCTTCCACTAGAGGGGGATTGAAAGCGCCCTCGAAGTCAACGAATATGGCTAGTTCGTATACAGCATTGGAAGCTGATATACGGTTAATTAAAGAGACCAAAGAACAGCATCCTCAGAGGATTTTCCCTTCTTAAAACCATATTGGGATTGATAAATTTGAAAGGCCTGCTAAAAGTTTTGTCTGTTGATCACAATGTTTTGTTATTGAGAAAATGAAACAAAGTATTTGAATGTGGGGGTCTGCCAGTAAAGGTAGGAATCAAAGAGCAAAAACGTTTTTGACAGGAGATTAACTACAAAGCCTATAGTGAAGCCTCTTCAAAGTTATCAGCACTAATCCATAGCCTTAAAAATATATAAGAAGAAAGAACAAGCCTTGTTCTTTCTTGTACAACTGCAGGCGGTTGGTGGAAATCCAACCGCCTGCAATTGGACTTTTCACAGCCATTACATAGCCGACCTTCTCTCAGTATCCATCTACTACTAAGTGAGATTTACCCTAACATTTGTTTGATGCTCGCGTGCTGGGAACAGTTGAATATAGATGTATTCAAACAGTTTCGTATTTTTATGGTTTTCATTGTATTCGAATGGTTTCGTATTTTTCGCATCACTTGTCACTATCGAATATTAAGCAAGGTGTCAGTCGTTTCAGATAGGACTGTGCCGCTGAACAGGAAGCGCTTTTAAAATCATCACAAATAGTTTCAGAATTCAAGTGGTTGAAATTTAAGTGGCCTGATTGAATAAAAATTCGTTCGGGCATCAGAAGAATTTCCTGTTACCTTTTTTGTATTAGTGATTTTATTTTATCTTAGTGTGAAATATTATTTCACACTCAGCTGGAACTTTTACACAAGCAGAGCGATTCTGAAAAATCGTTCGGTCTCCCAGGTTACTGAATTCCCACAAATCTCCTCTGGTGGTTACTCATATCCTCCAGTAAATAAGAATCCTCCAAGAACAGCATAGCAGTGTTAAATTGTCTATGTTATTCCTGAAATTTCGAATCTAACAAGCGTATCATCTGTTACTTCACAGATCCTATATGTATTTGAAGATCTGCCGTCACTTACCTAGCTATGCAAGCCACCTTAAACACTGTTTGGATAGTCGAACTAGTGCAGCTTCTCGAGAACTATTTCAGGAGTCATATGTATCTTTTGCAGCTCCTACAAGTTTTCCTGGGTGAAAGAACCATAAATCTCGAGCGCGATCACGCTAGGAAATTACGTTCCATTACTGATAGAGTTCCACAAAGGGGATGCTCTGTGAGCTGCCGTTTTAATGGCGTTACTAATTATGTATGCCACCAACAGATCTCATATTCTCACATGCTAACGATGTACAGACACTCGCGAGAATTGATAAAAAAAAATAAGTAAATAAAATATATTTGAATCCTGCAATCTCAGGAAAGAGTGTCTCGCACAGGAGCAATGCATTGGAAGCCATTTTATCTATGGTCTTGATGAAAGTCAGTGTAGTGTCTGCCATGAGGTGCCTTCTTTGGCCATTTTCTATGTTGGTTTCTTCTGTGTGTGTCGGGAGCAGTCTCCTTGCTTAAATTACGTGGAGAATGCCGCTTATCTATCTTTCTTATGGACTGGTAGAGAGGCGCTACTACTGTGTTTTTCTGGAAGTAATCGTTCAAGTTCTCAATCGCTTTCTTCTACTGCTGGTGAGGTCTGCTAAGTCGGTTGTTTCCAGGAAGTTTGTCAGTATCAGGTTGAATTTGAGAATCTTCAGCGTCTCCATTAGCCAACAATGAGGCATGGAGTCGAAGGCCTTGTGGCAGTTGAAGTAGGCTGCGTACAGGATGTAGCGCTTTTTTGTTGACATGCTCTATAACTGTGTCATCAACGATTAATTGCTCCTTGTATTCTTTACTAAACCACTTGTATCCTTTCTGTTGCTCGGCAATAAGGTTCTGACTCTCTAAGTGGTCTGATATTTTCTTGATTACGCAGCTGGTCTGGATCTTGTACATCGTTGGAAGACATGATCGTCCTGTATTTCGCTGGGTTTCTTGTATCTAGCCTTCTAATATAAGAAGAACTCTTTATTAGCATTAGCATTAGTAGAGGCATTTGATGTAAGAAAGCAAGCTTATGCAGCATCAGCCAAAAAAAAAAAAAAAAAAAAAACCCACTTCCACTTCACCCCTCTGTTCGTTCAAAATACCTGTCCAGCTGAGCCTTAAACTTATTTAGGCTATCAACCTCCACTACAAGGGATGGAAGTCTGTTCCACCAACCAACCACCCGCTGGCCAAAGGCAAATTTCCGCACGTCTATCCTACATCTGTCTTTCCTCAATTTGAATTTATGCCCTCTCAGGTGATTATTCTGAGCTAGAGGAAGAATCCCATCAGCATTGAGCATGCTCAAACCATTCAAGGCTTTATACACCTCTATCAGATCACCTCGCTGGTGCCTAGTCTCCAGACACTGTAATTTGCAAAACTTAAGCCTTTCTTCGTAAGAGGCCCCCCTGCCCCCCTTTGTTCCATTCACTAATCTTGTTGCCCTTCTCTGTACTCCTTCCAGCAGCTCTACATCCTTCTTGAAACGAGGCCTCCAGACCTCTATACAGTACTCTAGGTGTGGCCTGACCATTGCCTTATACAAGGGAATAATCACCTCCTTATCCCTGCTGGAAAAATTCCTGTATATCATTGACAATACTCCATGAGCTACTCTTGCAGCCCGTCTGCACTGCTCAGAGAACTTCATATCTGCCTGCACAACCACCCCCAAGTCCCTTTCATTCTCTACCACTGTCAGTGTAGTACCACAGAGTTGATACGTTGCTCTGGGGTTGCTGTTTCCCATATGTAGTACTTTACATTTGTCAATGTTAAACTTCATTTGCCACTTGAGGCCCATCTGCTCAACCTTTCCAGATCCTGTTGCAGCAGCATAGTGTCAGTAGTGTCCTTGACAACCCTGCCAACCTTTGTATCGTCTGCAAACTTGGACATTAAGCTTGATATACCATCATCTATATCATTTATAAATACAGAAAACAATAATGGACCCAACACTGAGCCCTGAGGGACTCCACTAATAACATTAGTCCACGATGAGCAGTGTCCATTGATTACCACTCTCTGTCTTCTCCCCCTCAACCACCCCTTTATCCATAGCAGCAATTTTCCTCCAATGTCACACTGCTCCAATTTGTGTAGCAGTCTTCCATGTGCAACAGTATCAAAAGCCTTTCTAAGATCCAAGTATATAATATCAAAGCTATTCCCTGCATCCAGTTCTTTTGTGTTCTTATTGTATACTGGATTTATGGATCCATGGCAGCGATGGACAGGTCCTCGGGAACAGGTTCTAATGTCCTGTGACGTGACCCTGAGAATAAGTCAATGGAGTAAGTTCTGCCTATATTTCTTATTGATTGCGAACTTGTAGAGCTCACCGTCCAAGGAGTGTATGTACTGCAGCATTTGTACGGGTGAGAACCGATCGGATAACTTTAACCGCTTTGGGGTGGCCTGAAGGATTCGATTGGCACTAAGGCTTGGGACCGAGATCCTCCATCCGCAATTAGCCTTGAAATCTGGTTCAGAAATAATGCCAACCATCCTTTTGACGGCAAAGACGAGTCTTCTCTCGTGAATGATGGCAGGAAGACGTCTAATGTTGTCTACCGTCATCTGGGTGGTCCTTGATGCAGGGGGAAGCCAGAATTTCTCCCGCGAAAATCCGTCTAAGATACGTCATAGCAGTTGTAGTCCAGACTTCCTCGCCATAGATTATGACAGGATATATGCATGTCTTAGCGTATCTGCACCCAACAGCTGGCATATGTGATTCCTTGAGTAAGAAACTATGGGACTGTCTCTGGGTGACTTATCATTCGGGTGAATTGCTCTGCCAGGTGCTGTGTGTGCAAGTGAGCTTCTTGTACCAGTAGTTGTGGACGTTATCTATTCCTGGGGTTCAGCAGTTGTGTAACTTCCTGATGTACTTCATCGTCCCGAATCTCCCATTCTCTCATCTGTTGTACGTCCTTGGTTTACTTCAGTTCTAGTTCAATTCAGAGGCCTCGGCTGTATGTCTTACTTATGTTACCCGAGAACTACTCGATTGTGTTCTGCTCAGGTGGTTCGATTTCCCTCTTTCCCAATACTCCCTTAGAAGGCTCTTTGGTTTTCATCGAAGATTCCGCTGTTCGCGTGCTCTCTTTGTATCGGCTAGCCTATTCACTGAATTTTGGTGGTATCGTGCAAGAAGGTTAACTGCCACAATCTTTTGTTTACATCGGGTGACTTTGAGATTTATGTAGAGTTTGGCCATAGAAATAATGTACTGGTTGTCATTCCGCATGTCGAGCCATTTCAGGAGCAGCACTCCAGTCTACGGAACTTTGTGAAATGCGTTGTAGGGGCAGAGGACCATATAGATGTATAGGGTAAATACAACAAACGATGTATATCTTTACCAGTTCAGCATATTGTATCCCCGTTAGCTCGTAACGAATTGCCATCATAGCATAGTACATTTTTTTTTTTTTTTTTTTTTTTGAGTTCAGGAGGTGAGCCTGGAAAATTAGGCCCACATCCAACACTAATTCCAGTTCCTTGTGCGTTTTCACTTTTTGAAGTTGGATTTTTTTTTTATTTGTCTGCAGAGTAGTGCTAAGAACCTGATTTTGGTCAAATGATGTGGCGGAAAGTTTCAGGTCATCAGCGTATGACTGTAAGTGAGTTTGGGATGCCAACAGGGTCTTACGAACTGCAGCGAACAAGGTAGAGTACAATACTCCGCCTTGAAAGACACACCCCCTATTAGTAATGCAAGTCTCCGATAGCTGGGATATGAGATGATCAGATGTCTATGCTCCAGGATTGATTTAATTATACAAAGAGTATTGCCTGCAAGTAATTCTTGAGAATGGAGATTAGAGCTGTTATTTGAATTATATCAATTTTGTTAGTCTGCTTTTATAATAAATCAAAGAAAATTACATCGAGTTGAGTCCTTTCGTTGAAGGCTTTCTGGATTCTTATAAGGGTGTCCATGAAGTTACTATAAGTAGATATCGCCAAATTCACAGTGTGGAGTATGGGGGTTCTCTGGTTGAAACAGTAGTGTGCAATGGGGAGCTGACTTGTTTTTTAAAAATCTTAAGGAACCCACAGCTGATGGTACTTCTTGGGCCGCTTGGGATCTCTGCACTTAAGGACCAAATGGACAAAGTACGTGTTCCAGATTCTTGGGCCCTTTCCGCTTTTCAGGATTTTGTTGAAACTGTAGATCGGGAGGTCAATAAAGTATGTACTACAGGTTTTTATTAGAAACAAAAGCAAACTGTCTGGGCCCTCTTTAGATTTCAGTAGTAGTTTCTTGACGATCTCTATAAGATGGCTTCAGGTAATGCTTGCGAGTAGTATTACAGATTTGCATGGAGGACCGAAACTTGTAGCTGTAGCAAGGAGTCGTTTATGCGATTGGTTAGCCTGTTAAAAAGTAAGTTAAGCCCATTCTTTAAATGTTTCTTCCTTTACAGTTTGTGTTTCTTCGTACTTTGTGGCTCTGTTTTTGTGTTGTTTAGAACGTTTCAGCTTATCAAGGACAAGTTAGTTGCATGCTAATATTTTCTGTTTTAAGAAGAGAGCCTTTGCCTTTTTGTACTGAAGCCTTCAGCACTAGCAGTTTTCCTCCACAGGTAGGCCTTCTGCTTCTTGAGGGGGTTTCGCTGATCTACTTAGCATCCAAATGCTAATTAATCAAACTATATCTAACCTGGTACTTCAACATATCTATAAATCTTATATCTGCACAAATAATATTCTCTGGGAAAAAAATCATTCAATGTTGTGTCTTCGAACTGTTGTTATTGTAGTGGGGTTATAGGAGCATCAACAATTAAGGTCATATTGCTCCGTGTATACTGTCTGTGAATTGTGTGTGTTCTGTGGTCGATTTTCTGTTTGCTGGATGAAATAATCGGGTTTCCGGGAGAAAAAACCATACTACCTTCTCCTGAGACCAACTAACTCAGCCACGTTGTGTGAAAGGCCCATTAAAATTGTCACATCATCGACGGGAGTCGAACTCAGGTCTTTTCACAGGCTGTTGGGAGGATGGCGATTCTCCCAACTGTGCTAATCACAAGGGCCGTCCGAACTGTGGCACCATTATAAAGGATGTCTTATCCAAATCTGATCTTGGAGTCATTTCTGACTCCATGCTCTTATTTCGTCAACTGATATTCTATAAATTCTTGTAAACTATATCTTTCCAAGCACTTCTCTTGGATCAGAAATTTAGGCTTCTGCTGTACCTATTACACTTAAAAGCCTTCAACGCCGAATAATGGCTTCTAAACCGGTAGTATAGAAATTTCTTGGTCCTTAGCAAGCGACTACAACCAATACAGCTCAGATTGGGTGTGCCTCAGCTTCCTCAACTCATCAGAGAGAAGAGATTAGTTTTCTTTGCCAAGCTATGACTGGCTTAATGTCTGAGCCCTACGTACGTAATACGTGCTCTTAGAAAGTCCTCGTAGGTAGCACAATAGTTACAACCACCGTTATCCACACCTGGCGGAAAAGGCCTGAGTTCGAATCCTGTAAATGAAACCAAGGATGTGTGCGGGCTATTTTCGCAACGTGGCGAAGTTAATCGTTCTCAGGAAAGAGTTGCATTTTTTTTTTCTAGAATTTTCAGTTTTTTGTCCAGAAAACTGATCGAAAAATAACGCTAGCAATTACTAACACAGTATGTCTGTAATTACGTGAAATTGTCGGTCAGATCTACGTTAAGCATCTAAGCTTGAGGATACCCCACTTCGCCTCAGGTCGCGTCCTACTTTGACAACCAACACAAACAGGTAAGCCCTCTCTGGGAGATTCCACCGACCATGCTAATGCCATTTTCAGTGGAGATTCCACTGAAAATGGCATTAGCATGGTCGGTCCCAGACTGCGATCCCTGCAATTTTGCGACACATAAAGGCTATATAGTTGGGATGTTCTAAGCACTGCTGTTACTTCCGTTACTACCTGATTGAAAAGAAGTTGCTCCTGTCGCTCATGTGATCTTCTGTTTCCAGGGGCATATACTCCGTTGCCGGCTTGTCTCGGCTGTACTTCATGCGAACTAATTCTTGATTTAGGAATTCCCCGTTATGGTGGCTTAGCCGGATGGATATATTTCCATGCATAACTATAATATGTTATAGTTATATATGGAAATAGCCCCGACTAGCCTATCATGTGAACAATGAAATGGTATACGTTATACCATGTAATCGTTATTTATTTGTTTTTAGCCCTGGCTCAATGCCATTTGGGAATCCTATATTTATCATTTGTATTTGGCTAGTTTGGTACATAAAGTAAAGTTCATTATTTATTCATATGTGAAGAATCCAAATAAACCCAATATGTTTCAAGACTTTCACCGAGGCAGGTGTGATCAAGACATTCTCAGGCCCCATTTTTACTTCAAAAGACCACACCCAACGTGCCTTACGTAATTCCTTTCCTATTCTGCTTTTGCATAAAGCCCCGTGCGAGGTCCATTCTTCTCGATAAAGACGGGAATTGATTCTTCGAATCTTACCTTGAAGTCTGAGCATACTTCGAATGTGGTATTACAACGCTAACAATTAAGATGTTTGCCGAGGAAACGACTCCAAGTTTGTATTAACACAAAATGATACAAACACGACCTTCGTATACATGAATGACACGAAGGTCAGAATTTCAAGCTCGAGTTCAGCTGGTACGAAAACGATGACAAGACAGGAAGGGGGAGGTAACTGGCACGAGATATAAGGAAAACATCGTGAAGTCATGTCATTTAATAAAAGAGTGTTTGTTTCGAAGTGACGTGCGCAACGTATGCAATGCTCTGTAAACACATCTAGAAAAAATGGGGGAAGCGAGCTGGTAACGTGAAGGTATTCATCTCACTCGCGCATACCGCCTCATTAACTAACAGACTAAGCTATTACCTGAGATTTTTCCCATCTGCTATCTCCTGATACACTTTTTATATAATGTATTAATCATTGACTAAGTATTTAGCCATTAAGTATTCAATTTTGAAGTATTACTCTCTATTGATACATTAACTCATGTTTTTAGCTTTATACCTTAACTAAATTCTTGACTTATTATTATTATTCGTATGTTATTATTTCTCCTGATGGGGGGAGGATTTCTATCTCGTGACAGGTAATCGTACGGGGTAGTTGTTATGTCCGGTTATTACTGTTGGTCGAGGATCTCTCTGACCATCCTACAGGCGTTCAGAATTGCGACTTTCCAGAGTTCCTTATTATTATTATAAACGTTTTCTCCTTTTTGGGAATGTTTGTTGTATCTGGTGACAATTATTATTATTACTCTTGGTCGAGGAACCCTCTCTTACTATTCTTCTGGTGTTCAGGATCACGGCTTTCAGCAATTCTACAAAAGTGTTTTCTGGGAGGCCTATTGCTGCTAGGTAATTATGGAGGCTCTTTGGCACCATGCCGGTGGTTGATATGGCGATTGGAATGGTCATTACCTGTATTAGGTCAGTGTATTTCCTCATCCTTTCCTTGTATGTTTTCTGGAGGTTACTAGTACATGTATTTGACACCGCTATGTTGATCAAGTAGATAGTCATTTCCTTCTTGTCGATAAAGGTTGTCTGATCTGTTGTGTGGGATTTTATTGTTCGTTATTATGGTTCGGTTCCAGTATAAGGAGTCAGTAGGGGTCTCTAGTACGTCCTGATGTTCGCAGTTTCAATACGGTACACTTTCTTCGATTAAGATGTATTTTTGCTTTCTGATGCATTATCCTGGCGACCTGGTCGTGTCTGTAAGTGTACACCGTCTAGTTAATCATCGCGCATCACGCGGTGATGTGCTGGATTGTTTCTGAAGCAGATGGCATCGTTGATATGTATAATATGTCACTTCGGGCTTCTTGGAGATGCATATCCTTTAGTTCCCCGTGTTCATTCCCTAGTCTTTGATAGCGAACACGAATCCTTCCGTCTCGGGGAAGAGCCATCCACTCGTGAGATATGCATAGGAAGCCATCTTATCTATGCAGTCTTGATGGAGGTCATTGTAGCATCTACCATGAAGTGCCTTCTTCACCCGTCTTTCTGTCTTTTGTGCCTTCTGTCTGTGTAAGTTGGATCTCCTTGTTAAGGTGGAGCGGTGTGTCCGTTTGTCCATCTTTCTTATGATTGGTACATTGGCGCTTTCTTTTCCTAGAAGTAATACCACAGTTCCTTAATCATATTCGTTCTCTTGATAAATGAGACCAGACAAACCCTACCTCCTTCTTCTAGACTATGATGTCTCTTGATAGCTGACTTTGGGTGATGTTGGCTGCTTTTAGTAATCATTATCCTGGTCGATCTCATAATCTCCTCCAGCTCTGTATTGGGCCAATCTATGACCCCGAAGGAGTGTTAGTGCTAAAACTGCGGAGGAACTGTATGTTAGTGCTACACCTCCGCAGTTGTAGCACTAACTGTATGTTAGTGCTACAACTGCGGAGGTGTTACTGGCTCTGACCATATTCCAGCCATTCAGTTTTGATTTCAGCAAGTTTCTCAGGCTCTGATGGTATTTCTCAGTTCAAGCGGGCCTTGATCTGTTTCATAAGTGCTGAGCCTGCGTTATCCTCAGATATTTGTAAGTCTCTTCTCGCTGATAGCTTCAGCCGATCGGATTTAGTATTACTATTAGCAATGGCCACATAGTGCAAGGAAGCCTATGGCTTAAGCTTCACCAGCCAAAAAATAAAATAAAATAAATGCAATAAATAAAATAATAAATAAATAAAATAATAATAAAATAATAATAATAATAAAAATAATAAAAATAATAATGAAAATAAAATAACAATAATAAGAAGAAAATTAAAAAAAATAATAATAAAAAATAATAAGAGAAAAGGAAAATAATAAAAATAATAATGAAAATAAAATAACAATAATAAGAAGAAAATTAAAAAAAATAATAATAAAAAATAATAAGAGAAAAGGAAAATAATAAAAATAATAATGAAAATAAAATAACAATAATAAGAAGAAAATTAAAAAAAAATAATAATAATAAGAGAAAAGGAAATAGACTATGTGTTGTCTATTTTCCTTTTCCCTCCTCCCGTAGATAATTATCCAGCTGACCTTTGAATTTCTCCAAACTGTCAGCCTTACTACCACCCATGTAGGTAACTTATTCCAGTAAATTATAACTCGCTGGCTAAAATAAAACTTCCTGCAATCCAGTCTAAACATTTCTCCCCCCATTTCCCACCACCCTACCAAATTTTTTTTTTGTCCCGCATCATCGCAAGCTGCACGCGTTACTCCACGTTTTCTACGCGTTCTGTTAATTTTTTCGAGCAGTGTAAATACTGTGACTACTTGAACAATTCGAATGGTGATGAGCTATTTCACAGTACGTAAGATGCGAGGTGGTACATTAGTTATATACTTGTTAAAAACTTGACTGTTACTATTAAGTAAGCTGTTGATCCTTTAACGAAGGATCAACTTTTCTATTTTCTGTCAAATAAAGCAGTAAGTAATCTACTATTTTTAAACCCACTTGCATTTATATGAATTTTAAAGTGAAGACTTCTAACGAATTAAAGTAGTCCCCCAACAGATTAAAAAAAATCGTTTTTCTTGTGTATTTGTCTAATGTTCGCACTATTTTCCATGTCTCAGAGAACTCTTCAAAAGGTTAATTTCGGAGCAGAGATTCTACTCCCAAAGCAAGATCCATTAGTGCGTTTAGATCAGCGCTGCTGTATCTTGGAACCTCGAAATTATTTATAATTTCACAATAATAAGTAGCGGTCCACTCATTTATTAATTATATACAATATTTCAGAAATTGCTTTCACGTCACGCTGACACTGATGACAAACGGAGAAGAGAATCTGAAGATGTGGAGAGGGTATGACTCTGATTCATATTTTAATGACATCATTGTTGTAAATAGTATAAAATATTAATTTATTTCTGTATTTTTCACTATAGTGATGCGTTAATAAAATGCTGAAAAAATATTTAAACTTTCCAGGTTCTCCAAATAGTGGGGAACGCCTAGGCGTAAACGCGCTGATACGTAAAGCTGATCAGTGAAGGCCGAGATTGCGCGCCACTAGCAATGTTATTTAAAGTGCTTCTTCCTGCTACAAAACTGCTGTCTGTTAACTACCTCCTATTACATCAAATTTCTATCAGTGTTTGATGGACTGATTATAGTTAGTTTCTACCATTATGAAAGATTTTGCTCAAAAAAAAAAGTTCGCCTATTACATATTTAAGTATAAATTACTGAAATCCGGAAATTGAAAAAAAAAAAAAAAAAAAACACTGCGTTCAGCAGAATGAAGCAATGAAATCGTTAGATCTCTTTGCAACAATTTACTGTGTGCAGTTGTGCAAAACTTCATCACTTGGGGCTTGACATAATGCTACCAATGCCAAGCTAAATTTCTTCTTATCACAGCCCTTGTGCGTTCTCCCTCGGCATTGACGATCGACTCCAATTCATCTTCGTCCTGAGTTTGTCATCAGGGCATGAACCCGCCGGTTCCACTCCATCATCCTCCAGTTTTCCTTAAATAATTTTCACCGTCAGTTGAAGTTTTCCGACCCGCCCTTGCTCATCCATAATGCCAATCTATTTTCAATTTCACATCAGGGGTGGTCATGAATGCTGTGAATGTATTTGTCATTCTCATGGCTAAGCTGTCTTTATTCCCCGTTCTGTGTCTGCTGATCATTGAGGGCCGAGATGGGCTTTCCATTTTCTGCGACCTCTTCGAGATAAACTAATTCGGATGAACTCTAGAGAAATCTTCGGTTACGTACATAAATTGCGCACGCTCACGGTAAGAAGCAAAAAAAAAGTATGGTTTTAATTTCATACTGAGAACACATCGTAAAAACGTCTTCTATGTATGAAATTTAAAAATCAGACTGAATAAAAAAAACATATCAGTCAAAGAGGCCACAAATTAAATATATACGATTATTAAATACAGCAATAAAATACTCAAAGGCTCTTAGCCATTTGAGTATTTTACGATACGAGCCTTTTTCTCCGCAAGACTCATTTTCTCGTCAAGATGAATTCGCTGTCCGCAAAGTGAACAATTTTAAGCTGGTGGAAGAACATTGTTTTACTTAAAGACATACCCACTATCAAGGGCAATGGAAAAGGCTTTCTCTTTCGTAAGAGTGGCTACAGGGGTCTCGCAGTTTTAAAATTATACGCAGTGGGACCAACCGCTGATGTTACCAATAGTAAATTATATGTAGGAAGCATACAGCGTAACAATCATAGAAGCTATTGCGCTTTTCTTACCAACTGTGTGTGAAGTTGGAAAAAAATTTAATTAATGATGTTGATATTTCACATGTTTAATCAAAAACCTTTCGAGCCTACAGGCCAGTAAGACTCCTGGAGTTGATGGCATATACCTATAATCTTAAGGGAGGCGTCAAGAGAGAGCATTGGACCATTGAGGCTAATTATGAGAGAATTACTAGACTCGGGAGTGATTCCGTTGGACTGAAAAAGTTCCAATGTATTTCCAATACATAACAGCGGTTCTAAGAGTGAAGTGGGAAATTACCGGTCGTTCAGTCTAACTTCAGTAGTAGGGAAAATCATGGAGACAATGATCAAAGGTGGAATTCAGGATCATTTAGATAGAAATGGAATTCTGAAGGGAAAATCATGTTTAGCTAATCTGGTTAGCTATTTTAACAGGGTCACTCAAGAGCTGGACTTTGGGAATAATTTCGACGTTGTTTATTTGGATTTCAGCAAAGCATTTTACTCAGTCCCACATGAGCGGTTACTATATAATCTGGAACAGGTTGGAATAACAGGGAAAATCCTTAGATGGATAGCTGAATGGTTGCAGGGCATGAGGCAGAGGGTTGCGATAAATGGTTATTCCTCAGATTGGGTTAATGCAAGAAGTGGGGTTCCCGAAGCATCAGTATTAGGACCACTGTTGTTTTTGATTTTCATAAATGACATCGATGAAGGGATAGAGGGCGTGATGTCTAAATTTTCAGAAGATGCAAAGATTGGTAAAGTAGTTAATGATCACTGCCAAGCAGAGCTTCTTCAGCTTCAGAGTGACCTAAATAGACTTCAGGGATGGTCAGAAAAATGGCAGCTATGCTTTATTCCTGCAAAGTGAAAAGTATTACACCTGGGGAACAGTAACCCCAAAATAACTTATACACTTGGTGGAGTTGAACTAAAGCTGGTAGTGGAGGAAAGGGACCTGGGTATTACGATATGGTCAGACATGGAGTTCTCCGAGCATGGTAGACTGGTTTCAAGGAAGGCCCAGGGATCATGGTGCCCTATCGATGATTTATCGAACAATTGCTAGTAGAGATAAGGACGTCATAATCCCATTATATAAGGCTATTGTTAGACCACATTTGGAATACTGTGTTCAAGTAGGGAGACTGCACCTAAAAAAAAAAAAAAAAAAAAAAAAAAAAGACAGCTCATCTTGAAAGGGTCCAAAGACGGGTAACTCGCCTGGTGAGATCTCAGAGCCTTAAACACTTCAACGAAGTGTTTAAGGCTCTGAGAGGCATAAGTAAAATGAATGAGGACGAATTTTTCACGGATATAAATGATTCTAGAACTAGGGGCCATAATTATTATTATTATTATTATTGTTGCTGCTATATATTATTTCTCCCTGATTGCGGGTTCCACCTCGTGACGGGTATTGCTACCAAGTACACAGGGTGGTGGTTGTTATTTCTGGTGTTACTGTTGGTCGAGGAACTCTCTGACTATCCTACAGGTGTTCAGGATTGCTACTTTCTGGAGTTCTTTGTAGGTGTTCGCTGGGAGACCTATTGCTGCAGGGGCGCCTCCGTAGGTAGACAGGTGGGCAGGAGCAGCAGTGCGTAGCACATGCTTCTTGATTAGACCGGGGTTCGAGCCCGTGAGCCACCAAAATACGGAGGATGAGGAAAGGTCAGGGAATGACCACCGCATATCCCCGGAGCAATATGGCCTTAGTTGCTAATGCTCCTAAAAACCAAATAACAAGAACAACAACCTATCGCTGCTAGGCTGTTATGTAGGATCTTTGGCACCATACCTGTGGTTGACACGATGATTGGGATGGTCGTTACTTGTTGCATAAGCCACAGCTCTTTGATCTCCTGTCTTAGGTTATCATTATTCAGTTTATTTTTAAGCTTGATTTCACTCCCTGTACTGCTGGTTGGCTGGAAGGGTGTACATAGAATTATAAGTGAAAGACATACATACATACATACTGTACATTAAAAGGACAATAGATAATGTTTGATAACCTGCAGTTGGGATAACATGTGTATACATATTTACAGATTTTAACATATACACCGGGAATTAATTAAGTTTACAATATAAATTCAGTTTACAGTCTATTAAAAGACAGCCAAAGTCTTGAACTTCAGAGAATTGTATGCGTCTGTCAATGGCATGTGATGGACTTATATATGGAGGGACTTGATCGTGTTGGTCGAGATTCACTGGAGGTCGGTGCTTTTATGCAATTCTTCCAGGATATTCTTCTTGTTTTTTATCATCCAATAGTTCAATAGGGTTAATTTTCAGATTGTTGAAATGTTCCATAATGTTTGCTGGGAACATATCTCTAAGGCGGACAAGGTTGGCGAGAGTCGACCTATATCATTGTTTATGTCGCTCTCTTGGATGGATGCTTGAGGCTAAGATTATTTCTTGCACATTGGTAGAATCAATCCTATTAGTTAACAGTTTGGCAAGAGTGATGAGGTTCTTTTCCAGAATTTGATTTTCCACGGTGTTATGTTCATGTTTGCATGTAGAATAGACCTAGAGATGGTGAACGGGTTCCCATGGATCCTGTTCAACCACCCCAGAACCCAATATTCAATTGCCAGGTATTTTTTTACAATACTTGATGAGGCTGGGGGCCATAACTCAGACGCGTATAAAGCGATGGGCGTGAGACACCTTTCAATATATTTGCATATAAGGAACGTATTTTGGCAGCCAGCAAGCTCCTGCCTGATCGCCCAGAAAGCTGCATATGTTTTCCTTTTTGTTTATACGGAATGGTCTTGGAATGTAAGGTTTTCGTCCCAGGTGAGACCAAGATTTTTGTTCCGCTTCTTGGTGATAGATATTTGGGAGGATTTTTTCTGATTTAGCTGGAGCCTTGCCATATCTAAGTAGTCAACAAGTTGATTAATTTGTTCAGCAGTGTTTTGATTTATTTCCTGAACGTTTTTAATGTGATCAGAGATGACGTACAACTTCAAGTCATCAGCGTAAGAGCTGAAGTTTGTAAAACTTGCTAGAAATGGTCGTAAGATAAGTGCAAAGAGTGTGGTAGGTAACATCCCACCTTGTGGCACTCCTCTTCTCACCATTGTCATAGTCTGGTGTCGACTATAGGACATCATCAGTACCCTTTCGTTAAGGAGGTTGCAAAGGATGGAGATTAGTGAGGCGGCTACCTTGTAGTAGTTCTTTAATAAATTAATCATTGTTTGAATTGACACATTGTCGAAAGCTGATTTTATGTCAAGGAAAATGATGTCTATTTGAGATCTGTTACTGATGGCATGTTGAATCGGAAACAGCGTATCAAGCAGATTTGTTATTGTAGATCGGTGGTGCAGCGAGGTGTGTAGATGTGATGGTCTGTCACCGAGGCAGTGGTCAATTATTGCAGGGAGTAACAACTTTTCAAAGATTTTCAGGAGGGAGCATCTGATGGATATAGGACGGAAATCAGTCCCTAACTTTGGATGTTTCTTTTTTGGAACCGGTTTGACATAGTAGGTTCTCCAAAGAGATGGGACAATCCCAGTTTCCAGTATGCGTTGAAAAATATGTAAAAAAAAATAGGAGGACGCCGTCTGGCCCAGCAGTTGTTGTTGTTGTTTTGGTTTTTAGGAGCATTAGCAACTAAGGCCATATTGCTCCAGGGATATGCGGTGGTCATTCCCTGACCTTTCCGCATCCTCCGTATTTGGTGGGCACGGGCTCGAACCCCGGTCTAATCAAGAAGACTGTGCTACGCACTACTGCTACTACCCACCTGGCTACGGAGGCGCCCGGCCCAACAGTACCTTTATTTGGTAAAGTGTTGATAGTATTAATTATCTGTTCCTTAGTAATGGTGATTTCTTTCATGGCCTGTGAGAGACCATGGTCCATAACAGGCAGGGTTTCGGTAGTGGCTAATTGTTGTTGTTCTGTGAAGGCCTGTTGAGCCCATTTTGTAAATAGATCTTTGTCCATATCAAACTTGTGGTCTCGTCGTAAAAGAATTCTTCTAGACTGTTTTATGCTAGAAAGGATAAGATCGTTGCGGGCTGACTTCTTTAATCTGAGGAACTGAGCACGGTCCCTTTTGTATGTTTCCTGGTTGGCTAAGATTTTTGATTTCAGTCACCTTCTGTATGCTTTTTGCTTTCTTGTGAAAGCAACCTTTGTCTTTGTTGAACCAGTTTTTGGTATGGGCAGATATTGTTAGTTATTTTGACGCCTCAGCTGTAGCAATAAGTTTGAGCTATTGTCAGAGTTCTATAGTTGCTTTTTTTATAGTTAAACTTTTTAGGCTGGGCCAATCATAAGTAGTCAGGCGAGACATAACAACCTGCGGTTTGAGAAATCTTAGAGAGTAGGTTAGTTTACGTTGTGATGCAACTGCGTGCTCCCACGCAGTCGCTTCTTTGAGACAGAGATGGCACATGTGAGACAACCCCCTTTGAGACAGAGATGGCACATGTGAGGGATAGGTGGTCTGACATAAAGGAAAACTGAGAAGGCTGCGTTTCTGCAACTGGCAAGCTGTGGAAGATGAGGTCGAGAGCTTGTCCATCTCTTGTAGGTGGCGTATCAAGTCTTATAAGTTCTGCAGAGTTTAAGGTCAATGTTAAGTCGTGTAATGCTGAGGCATGCCTTGGAAGTGGCATGTTGAAATCACCACCAAGAATGGTAGGGAGTGCTGAGTTCAGATTATCACCAGCCAAGATTGAAGATCAAGCCTAGATGCATCCTTGTGGTCAGGTGGGAGGTAAACTAGGTCTATCTGAATGGTACAATCGTGGTGCTTCAAGGTGGTACATAAGGCCTCAAAATTCTCAGTTTTGCTCGATTTCAAGTTACGGGGGTTGGATATTTACACTGGATTACAAAACGTTGAATTTTAGCCAGCGAGTTATAAATTACTGGAACAAGTTACCTATATAGGTGGTAGGGGCTGACAGTTTGGGAACATTCAAAGGTCAGCTGGATAATTAACTAAGGGGGGAGGGAAACGCATAGGTTGTCAGGTTGTCCATTTCTTTTTCTCTTATTAATTTTTATTAATTTTCTTCTTATTATTATTATTATTTTATATTTATTTATTTTTAATATTATTATATATATATAGTGATGATTAAGATATCCGAGTTGGCTCTTGTGCCGTTGACTATGTTGGGGAAAAAAAAAAACAACTTGGTTAGAATTCAGAACATTTTTTAGCGAAAGTATTCTTGATTAAAACACAGATAAGCGGAACAAAATATTCAATACTGATATTATGTGATGGAATACGAAGAGAATATCGATTTTTTGTTATGAAAGGTTCCTGCTGATCCTCTAGAATCAGTATGAAA
Source organism: Mastigoproctus giganteus (assembly GCF_048544385.1). NCBI lineage: Eukaryota > Metazoa > Arthropoda > Arachnida > Uropygi > Thelyphonidae > Mastigoproctus > Mastigoproctus giganteus. The sequence continues at coordinate 6,180,995 of NC_143583.1, forward strand.
TGCAGAGATGGAACATAAAAAAAATATTTTTTTTTCTTTCTTTTTTTCTTATGTATTTTATTTGCAAAATAAGTAATGCAAAAATAAGTAATGCGGGTATACTTGGAAGAAAGCAATCTCTGCTTATGTATTTTTTATTGTTATTACACATGAAATAAATTTTAAAAATTAATAATAATTGATTTATACTCTTTCTGCCTCTCCACGCACGAGTGGGGCACTCTGGAAATTAGGCCTGTGTGTTCGTTCATATGAACACACAGGCCTAGTGTCCAGCTAGTTGTACCTTAATCAGATCAGAAGCCCCAACGGGGAGGGAGGAAGAGATGTTTTACTTGTTGGGCTTTTCATGCAGTTCCTCGTTTAAGTTGCAGGCATTTTCAGTTCCAAACGCCCGAGTCAAATTATTAAGTGTATTTGAGAGGCGATGATAGTGAACTGACATTCGATCTGCTATCACGTGATATGCATAGCTTGTTGCTGGCATATACAAGTTGAGCAAATAAATAAACAGACAGTGCATCACAGCACAGGCTTATTATTGTTCATTTGTTATTCACCGTTACAGTCCCCAGACGTGATGTTTACTTGTGGCTCGCCTGACTTTCGAGAAAGCGAAAATCGTTTTTCTTTTCTTTCTTTCTTTTTTTTTTTTTCTTTCTAGAAAACTGATATAAAAGCAACGCCACCTGTCGCACCTCCCAACCGTGCTGGGGATGGGGTAGAGGACAGGTCAACAAGGGATGTAATGGAGGTCTTGGAATTTCGAGCTATTAAGCGGGGCGGGGTTGTGTAAACCGTTAGGCACCTGTCTTCCCGGGACACTTCCTCGTCATCGGAATGCTCAGCAGCATCCCTGCCTTCATCCACTGCCCACCGGGCATGCACCGAGACTCCGCGATTGTCCTAATCTCTGTGCGCGTGCCGTTATTTCTGACCTCTTAGTCCGACACACACAGCGTGCCGCATTTTATGGTGGTTCCTAATTTGACGACGGGTGGTAGTGTCCGTCGGCACACGTTCACCTGCCGGCACGCGCAGCGACGAGTACACAGCTGCAAGCGGGCATTCGGTAGCGGAGCTTCGACACCTGTGACCGTAAACGCCGAAGCAACCTCGTCGTTACCAACAACGACGTGACAAACGGGGAAGGCGTGTCGCCTCCCCTCGCAGTTGGCGCTCTTCTGCACGAGCAGCTTCTCAGCGGGGTCGCCAGCACTTCCCCACAAACGATGGATGATAAGTAAAAGTGAGGAAGACGTTCGCGAAATCCAGCTGGAAAAACAGAGCAACAGTGAGGCGACACCTGTTCTGGAAGAAGTGTGTCACGATTGCCGCTTTCCCAGAGGCAACGAAATGCCTCGTTGGATGATTCTATTTGGATGGAATGAAGTGGCAGCAGCAGATGGCACTGAAGAAACGTTTCACTTAAGCCTTTCTGTACACGAAGTTATTTGCACTCACGCCCCCTCCTGCATACCTACTTCAAACACGCAGTGTTTCCTCTTCCTTCGCCTCGTTCCACCCTATTATTTTTATCGCATTCTGCAGTACTATTTCCCTACTACTTTTGTCCTTTCATTTTATGCGTAATCTATCCCAGCTGTTCTAGCATATCTACTCCATTTCATCTTATTGTTTTTACACACGTTTTCACTGGTTTTCGCATCCATTCCATATTTTGCGTTCTTTTCACACATATTCTATTTTACTGTTTGGTGTATATGTATTCTGTCTTACTTTTTTTCGTGAAATCTCTTGTTTACACATATTTTTTCAATTCACTTAATGCTCCGAGTTACTGAAACAGGCGTTAATAAATTGCGAATAATGCAAACTGGACAAAATCCGGCAATACAATCTTCCATTGTTAGTAAATGGAAGAGCATCAATGTGAAATGAATGCCTGGAGAGCGTCAGAGAATTTCTTTGGTCCTTCGCTGAGTCGCTCATGAACCCAACGCTAACTCGATGCGTGCTCTGTTTTTCTGGCTCAATAGGAAGCTGAGTGGAGGGATGAAGTTTCCTGAACAGTGAAAGAAGCGCATACAGTGGAAGAACTATAACATAGTTCTTCCACTGTATGCTAAACCCAGTACTGGAGGAAAGGGACTTGGGTGTTACGATACGGTCAGACATGAAATTCTCTGAGCATTGTAAACAGATTGCAAGGAAGACCCATGCTGTCCTATCGATGATCTATCGAACTTTTGCAAGTAGAGATAGGGATAGGGACGTGATAATCCCATTATATAAGGCTTTTGTTAGACCACACTTGGAATACTGTGTTCAAGTATGGAGACCGCACCTAAAGAAAGACATCGAGCTTCTTGAAAGGGTGCAAAGACGGGTAACTCGCCTGGTGAGATCGGCAAAAGGGTGTCCTTATGAAGAAAGACTTCGAATATGTGGGTTGCAGAGTGTGGAAACTAGACACCTTAGAGGAGATTTGATTGAGGTGTTTAAGGCTCTGAGAGGCATCAGTAAAATGAATGAGGACGAAATTTTCAAGGTTATAAATGATGCTAGAACTAGGGGACATAAAATCAAGTTACGGGGGGGAAATGTTTAGATTGGACTGCAGGAAGTTTTATTTTAGCCAGCGAGTTATAAATTACTGGAATAAGTTGCCTACATGGGTGGTAGAGGATGACAGTTTGGGGAAATTCAAAGGTCTTCTGGATAGTACCTTCGGGTCAGGGAAACGCATAGGATGATAGGTTTAATTTCCTTTTCTTTTACTAATTATTATTATTTATTTATTTAAATTTTTTTTATCACATTTTTTTTTTTTTTTTTTTTTTGGCCGGTGCAGCATGAGCCATAGGCTTTCTTGCACCATGCGGCCATTACTAATACTAATACTAATAGTGCTTGCTTAAAAGTATTAATTTCAGAAGCATTCCATAATAGTAATATATGCTCCAGTTGTTCAATTTCATCTTTTTACAGCCTAACAGGCTGCACTGTCCCAAAAGAGTGAACGGCAATGGCACACTGCTCACAGAGAATCACAAAGATTAGGTTCCCAACAACGAAGCCAACCAGTATTAGTAAGGCATCAGCTAGAACACATGATCATCATTCTAACAAGCCAGTGGCCTCCCCAAGGTGCCAGTATTACAAAGTACATTCCTTTTTTTGTTCATCATTATTGGGTACACTTTTTCCTTATCATTTTTCAAACTGCTGTGACCAAAGTAACAATAAAAAATGGAAGGAATTCCAAAATTCTATGGCTTGGATTTTTTTTTTTTTGCATTTTCCAAAGCAGAACAAATTCTAACCCATGGCATCTGCAGGACAGTGATGTCAGTCTCATTTCGGGACAAAATGTGGTTACTTTTAAAAGGTAGTTACAGGAAGAAGAGAAGAGTTGTGAACAGCATTTCGCATTGCTATACGAATAAAAGACATACTCTTAGCGCCGTCGCAACTCTTGACATGATTCAAGATCTGCATTTCGAAGTGCAGATGTTGGTTTTAGTTGATGGCACCCCCATCAACTAAAGTAGTTATTCTTCGGCGGTACCAGAGCATTCGTTTTGCAATGGACGACGTGCACATAAGAGGAGGAATGCACTTTGAAAAACAACGAGGTTCCTATCGGATTTAAATAACAAATTATTTAACTTTGTTGTCTTCATTTGAACTTCATTACACACGGATAAAGATATATTTAATACAATAATATTTATTTAACCCATAGCCCAGCCAGCGATTCGGTGATTTTTATAAATGTATTTGTTTATTTATGAGGAAGATAAATGAACAATCACCAAACAAATATAGAATTGAGCCATGAAGTATAAGCTACAGTTACAATGAATAGATTATATTTAAATAAAGTAAATAACAACGCAATTTAAGGGCAAGTGCCTCAGGTTGCGTAACAAGTTAACTCAAGTACAAGTTAGTGTAAATTCATCAGATCTGTACGCAGCCAACTACTAAGTAGTTACAAAATTGGCATTATTTAAATATATCTCATATTGTGACTACCTTCCCAACTAGTTACCATTGTATTGCACAACCTCGAATAAGTACCGCTTCACCAATGGAGAAGACTATTGTTACTTATTATCGGCGGATACCACAACAAAGACGGCACCATTTCGGAGCTTATTGACTCCTTATCGGTGGGTGGGCAGGTACCCTGGTGTTGCAATGATGACAACCCAGTTATGAAGTATAACTCCACAATATGAAAGGTGCATGGTGGTTGTCATCATTGCAATATCAGAGTACCTGCCCACTGATGAGGATCCAATAAGCTCCGAAACGGTGCCATCTGGGTGGTGGTATCCGCTGAGAATAAGTAAAAATAGCCTTCTCCTATGGTGAAGCGTTACTTATTCGAGGTAGTGCAATGTCATGGTAACTCGTGAAGGTATTCAAAATATGAGAAATACTTAAATGATGCCAATTTTGCAACTACTTAATAGTTGACTGCGTACAGATCTGATGTATTTACACTAACTTGTACATTAAGAAATATATGCGTCCTCATTCTCAGGGACTGCCAAGAAAATGGCATCAGTGTGGGATTATTTCCGTATGAATATCTGAGTCTTTTTATTCCATATTTTGGACACGTTTTATCATAATATTTATTTATTTTTTACATTTTCTCCTTAAATGCAGAGAAATTTTTGTGATAATTTTTTAAATATCTTTCAAATAAATTATAGAAAACAAGGAAATCTTCGTAATAAAGTCGCAATGAAAATACAAGGATTGCATTTACAAAATTGGAAAAGCAACAAAAGAACGGTACAATCAAAGCAGAAAGTAAAATTGTAACGCAAGTTAAAAAAATAGGATAGATTGCGAACTTTAATACAAACTTTAAATAGAGTAGCTGATTCGCCACATTTATTCCGTCTTCAAGTTTTCGTATTCTTCATTCTGTGGTTCTCTGACGTAGTTTGAGCTTCGCCAGTGGTTGCATTGAGGTTCAATGGGTTGTTTTCAACTCTCACCGAGGAAACTAAGGCGATGAGGTAGCAGTGTACCGTGTCTGTAAATTTCTCTGGAAAACCCTATACCTCAGCCCGAGACTGAAAAACTCAAATTTGGTATGGGCGTGAATGACAGATTTTAATGAAACATATTTTTAAGGTGTGTGTATTAATGAATTACACATGATGTGCGTGATCTAACATTTTACATTTCTCTATGTATTTATCAGTAAAGTATGCGAATGCCCGAGCTGCACGCAATTCTATTTTATTCACGCAAGTGTGAGTGTGCCAGGAGGAGGAGGAGGGCGATAAAAGGAGACAGTTTGCGAAACAGAAACGATTTTCATGATTCTAGATGGCGCCACAAATTTCACATGTTTTGCTTATAAGACCCAGTTTATATTGAATTCTGAGTTTTAATAATAAATAGTGGGAAAGCCGGTTAAACCCGCAACTCCAACTGCATTTTATTAAAAAAAAAAATAGAGAAAAAGAAAGAACAAGGAACCCATAATGAAATTAGGTCATGGATTCTACAATTGCTATATTCAATTGGGTACTGTAAATTCCAAATTTCACTTCTGGACAATTCTCAGTTTGGTGGTCAAGTTGGCGCATTTTAAGTATAACCTTTCTGAGTATATAGGTACAAAGCTTACTTTTTTTTAATGTACGTTTTTTCGCAAGAGAACTGCACAATAAAGCATATTACACAATACGCGATTTCAAGTTTTTAGCGGTAATTGATTTTCAAATGAAAAACTGTTCCCGTTTGTACTTCAGCACGACCATCAGGTCAGAGGACTTTAAAATTAATCATTTCGACATCGAATACAATCGTTAACCGCATTTAACAATTAACTGCGAACTGCACCCACCGTCCACTCAAACACACATGTTTCCGAATTCTCTCGCTTGACCAAGTCTGGCTTTGAAATGTAATACACTCACTTACCAAAAAATTGAACACCTTTTGCAATTGGCTTCAAAAGATAATTAAGCGAATGGCATGGAAATGTAAATTGTCATATGCGACGATCATTTGTATCAGATAAATACTGTATGATTTCCTGGGGCGTCATAGCCGAACTGGTGGAACAATTTTTCCTTTTACACGAAAGCTATTGATATGACCAAATTTCCATGCAGAAGGAAAAATGTAAAATTTTTGGAAATTTCTGGCATCAAAATTGTTCAAGCTTATTCTAATACTGCTCTGTCGGAAAACCACAGAAGGCATTGGGTGAAGTTGGTAAGAGGTGATTTATCAAGATCACTGTTGCAAAAATAGAAGAAATATTCGTAATAACGTCGCAATGAAAATAACACGAGTACATTTACAAAATCGAAAAATCAATAAAAGAAATAAATTACTACTGGCAAACTAATAAGTCATCATTATAGAAGCAACAGAACCATCAAGTTTTTGGAGCTAGAATTAAAGATGGATACAAGTTAGTGTCGGTAGTTTTGGCCAGAGACCAGATGGCTTGACTACCATTTGGACAAGAAGAAAGTTTTCTATTGTTAACCTTTCCAAAATCGAGATTGGTTTGATTAATAACTTTTAACAGCTATTACCAACTTCAGTGCACGCAGAAAATAAAGTTGGATATGCCATTTGAGATATGCTTTGTTCTTATCATGAAGAGCCTCAGCGTATCGTTGGTAAGCCAATGTATAGATAAAGGACTAGATTTTGGGTGAAGAAGAACTAAAGGATTTCATTCCTACAAGAATAATTTCCGTGAGAAATCTGTGCAAACATTAGGAACTTAATTAGGAATTTTTATGGGCGTTTTTTCAGAACATGGCTGAGTTATTTGGTTTCAGACGACGGCAGCATGGTTTTCACCTCCCTTCAACTGGACTTTATTTTATTTTTTATTTTTTCAGCAAAGGGGTAATTTACACACGCTATTTACCGATATAAATATATAGCGAAATATTCCCTAAGTTGGTGATGTGCCTAAAATGCAACAAACAAACAATTACAAATATGTAATTAACACCTCGCAGGTGCCTAATTTCTAGACGCTGCAATTTGCATTTTTGAGGCCTTTCTTGGTAAGAACATCCTTCGTTTTCCTCACCAATCTCCCTGCACTTCTCTCCACACGTTCCAGCAGATATTTATCCTTCCTAAATTGAGGCCTCCAGACCTGTATGCAGTACTCAAGATGCGACCTAACCATTGTATTGTACAATGGGATAATCACCTCCTTATCCCTGCTAACAAAGTTCCTGTATATCATTAACTAAATCGAATGACCTGTCCTGGTAGCCCGTCTGCACTGTCAGAGAACTTCACATCTGACTGCACAATTAACCCCAGGTCTTTTTCACTTTCCAATACGCTGAGTGTAGTACTACCCAGTTGGTATGTTAATCTGGGATTACTGCTGTCGCAATGTCCTGCATTTGTCAATCTTAAAACTTCAACTGCCATTTCTTAGCCCATCTGTCTATTTTTTTTTCAGATCTTATAACAGTAGCATACCCCGATAACACTCATTAATCACCCTGCTAACCTTTGTATCATCTACAACGCTTGGACATAAGCCTAACATGCCTTCACCAATATCATTAATAAATACAGAAAACTACAATGGGTCCATCACTGAACCTTGGATTACTCCAATAATAACATTCGTCCATGAAGAGCAGTGTCCACTAATAATCACACTCTGTCTTCTCCCACTCAATCATCCCTTTATAGAGAGCGGTAACTTGCTTTTGATACCACACGACTCCAATTTGCATCGAAGACTTTTATGTCTGCAACAGTATCAAGGGCTGTCCTGAAATCCAAGTATATGATATCAAAATTATTATTATTATTATTATTTTATTTTGCATCCAGTTCTTTTATCACTGCATCATAGTTCAATAACAATAGTTAGAGAACATTGTCCCTTGTTTGATCAACCTGAAGGGATACCATTATTATTATTATTCGTTTATCAACCACAAGAAATTGTGGTTCACCCAGGGACGGCTGTGTGCCAGAAGGTTGTTGTTGTTATTTGGTTTTTAGGAGCATTAGCAACTAATGCCATATTGCTCCGGGGATAGGCGGTGGTCATTTCCTGACCTTTCCGCATCCTCTGTATTTCGTGGTCACGGGCTCGAACCCCGGTCTGATCAAGAAACGTGTGCTACGCACTGCTGCTTCTGCCCACCTGGCTACGGAGGCAGCGTGCCAGGAGGGTGAGAGATTTACATACTGAGGTGCGAGGAACCACATGTACAATGTACAAGAGTACACGCGTGCTCGACCCGAGATATTTACAGAATTGAATTTATATACGCTTGAAATAAAAACAAAGTTTATAGCAATAGACATCAGGATTTAAAAAAAAAAAAAAAAAAATGAAGCAGGCAAAAAGACCAGGTGTAAGTGATTCGTCACAGGTTCAATAGTTGGTAACAGTTCTCGAGTCATTCCTTTCTGTAGAGCTTGTCCTCACATAGATTATCAGGATTGATGCCCAGTTTATTGTAGATTTGGAGGCAGTTGGCCGGAAACAAGTCCCTAACGGAATAAATGTTGTAAGTGTAAACCGCAGAGGGTGGCAGGAGTCACGGCGTTCAACTCTTGTCTCCTTTGGACCAGAGATTAACGGAGATAGAGATGGAGCATCTATTCGACCTGTAATAAGCCGTGGTAGCATTTCTTGTCGTGATGACAAGTCTCCAGGGAGTGGTCCTTAGATTAGCTTGAAGGATTGATCTAGAGATAGTAAAAGGGTGATCAACCACCCTGTTCATCCATCTGAGCAACCAATGTTCCAGACTGAGGTACTGTTCTAGATGGGAGGCAGGAGCAGTTGACCAAATTTCAGATGCGTAGAGAGGGATAGGGGTAATGCACGTCAGGATGTACCAACAAAGCAGTGCTGGCTGATGCACAACAACGAGCTCCTGACGCACTGCCCAAAGTGCCGCGTACGTCTTCTGTCTGATCCTGACAAAGTGAGGCTGGAAGGTGAGTCCAACATCCCGGGTGAGGTCTAGGTCTGTGTGGAATGTATTATTATTATTAGTATTAGTATGGTCGCATGGTGCAAGAAAGCCTATGACTTATAACATGATAAAAAAAACCGAATACAACAATGATAAAAAAAAAAAAAAACGAATAGAACAATGATAAAAAAATAATAATAAATAAATATATATATAAATAATAATAATAATAATCAATAATAGAAGAAAAGGAAATTAAACCTATCATCCTATGCGCTTCCCTGACCCGAAGGTACTATCTAAATGACCTTTGAATTTTCCCAAACTGTCAGCCTCTACCACCCATGTAGGCAACTTATTCCAATAATTTATAACTCGCTGGCTAAAATAAAACTTCCTGCGGTCCAACCTAAACATTTCTCCCCGTAACATGAATTTATGTCCCCTAGTTCTAGCATCATTTACAATCTTGAAAATTTCGTCCTCATTCATTTTACTGATGCCTCTCAGAGCCTTAAACACCTCAATCAAATCTCCTCTAAGGTGTCTAAATTCCAAACTCTGCAACCCACATATTCGAAGTATTCCTTCATAAGGACGCCCTTTTGCCGATCTCACCAGGCGAGTTACCAGTCTTTGCACCCTTTCAAGAAGCTCGATGTCTTTTTTTAGGTGCGGTCTGCATACTTGAACACAGTATTCCAAGTGTGGTCTGACAAAAGCCTTATATAATGGGATCATCACGTCCCTATATCTACTTGCAAAAGTTCGATAGATCATCGATAGGACACCATGGGCCTTCCTTGCAACCTGTTTACAATGCTCAGAGAATTTCATGTCTGACCGTATCGTAACACCCAACCTCCAGTACTGGGTTTAGTTGAACTCCACCAAGTGAATACGTTATTTTGGGATTACTGTTTCCCAGGTGTAATACCTTACACTTGGTTGGATTAAAGCATAACTGCCATTTTTCTGACCATTCCTGAAGTCTATCTAGGTCTCCCTGAAGAAGCTCAGCTTGACAGTGATCATTAACTACTCTACCAATTTTAACATCATCTGCAAATTTAGACATCATGCCCTCTATCGACATCGATGGATAGAGTCTAAACTACTCTATCCAATGATTTCGTTTATGAAAATTAAAAACAACAGTGGTCCTAATACTGATCCTTGGGGAACTCCACTTCTTACATCAACCCAATCTGAGGAATAGCCATTTATCACAACCCTCTGCCTCCTGCCCTGAAGCCATCCTGCTATCCATCTAAGGATTTTTCCAGTGATTCCAACCTGTTGCAGCTTATAAAGCAACCGCTCATGTGGGACTGAGTCAAAAGCTTTGCTGAAATCTAAATAAACAATGTTGAAATTATTCCCTAAATCCAGTTCGTGAGTGACCCTTTCAAAATAGCGAAGCAGATTTGTTAAACATGATTTTCCCTTTACAAAACCATGCTGAGTATCCTTGAGAATTTCAATTCGATCCAAATGATCCTGAATTCCACCCTTGATCATTGCCTCCATGATTTTCCCTACCACTGAAGTCAGACTGACAGGTTGATAATTTCCTACTTCACTCTTAGAGCCACCCTTATGTATGGGAGATACACTGGCACTTTTCCAATCCAAAGGAATCTCCAGAGAGTCTAGTGATGCTCGCATAATTAGCCTCAATGGTTCAATGCACTCACTTGCCGCCTCCCTTAAGATTGTAGGGTATATTTCATCAACTCCAGGAGCCTTACTGGCCTGTAGGCTCGAAAGTTTTTTCATTAAATAATCTTGCGAAATTTCAATATCATTAATTACATATTTTTCAACTTCGCTCCCACAATTTCCCATTGTCACAAAAGGTTTTTCATTTGTAAATATCGATGCAAAATAACTGTTGAGTTCATTTGCAACAACAGCTGGTGTATTTAATATTATCCCCTTTCCCTTACGTAAAGGTCCGATCTGGTTTGTCCTGCTCTTCTTGGCATTTATATATGTGAAGAATTCTTTATCCCCCCTCTTTGCTCTGTTTGCTAGTGATTTCTCATAAACTGCCTTTGCCTGTCGAACCTTTTCTGAGGCTCTATTACACATCACCTTGTAGCTGTTATATGCTTCAGTACTTTTTATTGCTCTGTAACCTTTCCATGCCACCTTTTTCTGCTCAAGTAATGTGGCAACTTCACTGTTCATCCAACTTGGAACCCTCCTCGTGGAGTATTTTTTTAATGGTAAATACGCATTAAAGGCCTCCGTGATTAATGTTTTAAAAGCATACCACAGTTCAAATGTGTTCATTCTCTGTGCGATATCTACCCAGTTAATAGAGGCCATGTAGTACCTTAAGGCATCGTAATTTCCTTTTCTGAAATTAAAACCCATTCCTTTGCCTTTTGCTACTGCTACCTCTCTCATCATCCACCGTAGAACTCCGTGATCACTTTCTGCTACTGGTTCCTCTACTCTCAGCCCTGTTATGTCATCTGATTCATGGGTGATGATGAGGTCTAGGATATTCTTTTCTCTAGTACTTTCCCTGATATGTTGATACAAATAACAGTCATCTAGTTGATTTAAAAATTTCTTTCCCCATGTCGAGTTTCCTTCCCATTTACTCCAATCATTTAGAGGCAAATTGAAATCACCCATAATAAGACCCATAATCACCCATATATAATAATAGTAGTAACAAATGTAGTAACTATGATGTAGTAACAAATTTATTCTAGCTACTTGATTCTGCAATAGCCACCAACAAACTGAAATGTGTCGGAACAGTAGAGGAATCCATTTAGACAGAATCATTCGACTGAATAATTGCTCACTCATTCACTCAAAACTAAGTTGGCTCTAAGAAGTCTTATGTTCGACTTACCTTAAAATAACATCTTTGATGCTAGGCTGGTGATTATTAAAAAAACGGACAAAATAACATTTTTTTTTTTTTCGATTTTATGTTATTGTCGATTCCTGGAATGAACCTTGCAATTGGCTTAAATTTTACTATGTAGTTGGTGCGGAAATTCAAATTCAATAACAAAATCCTTGGTCCTTGACGCTCGTCACAAACATTCTCTCAGGTATGACAAGCTAGGGCTTGGTACCTTGGCATGTGGGTCTAAAAGGCTGATGGAGCTGATATTCAGGTGATGCTTGAGTCAACTGGAAAGAATTTCTGCAAAGTCCGGTCGTTGTGTAACAATCAAATTCTCTGAATGCACCTTTATAATGGTGAAACTGATAATAACCCTGGATAGGGTTATTAACAGTCCCACAAATAGGTTATTAGTTCAGTGTGAAGGACCTAAAATACTGCATCTTGTATACTGCAGGTAGCTAGGTATGAACTCAATGCAAGCAGAGTTAAGGTGTGATGACCATACCACATAGAAGAATGCCGCCCCTCTGTGCTATTAGATATTTCTAGGTGGAAGATGATGCTCATCAATCGGTGGAATACCACTGTTTTGCTTATTGGAGGCTTGCAATAGCGAAACCCATGTTTATTTAGTCTCCCAGTAACCTCTCCTTCTTTCATCATGCAGGACAATTGGCCGTTTCAAATTATGCAAGATGGAATCTTCCCTACATTTCGAGGGTACAGATCTGAAAGGGTGTTCACAGACTGAATGCAGCATTGTCCACCGGACTGAAATTATTGATAACTCTCTAGGAAGCATCCGGATCAGCTAGCGTATAATCTTGCTGCCTCTATCCTGACAGATAGTGAGTAGAGGGAGTTCAAGTGTGTGTCGGGAGGCATTGTCGAGGCCATGTTATGTCAAGGAGCTTGGTATATTCTTGCTGTGTATACACCATATCCAAAAATTGCATTACTTCGTACAACATGTCTATCATTCCACACCTATTCTTTTCTACTGGATATAACATAAATAATCAAACTAATAGAAACACCTTATCTGCAAAAAGATCTAAACCTTCAAAACACTTCCTTGTCATTTTAAAAATATACATGGCCTTAGTTTCAATCTGAATTTATGTGCATTTCCACTTAGAGTCTGCCAAGTTACTTTTTTCTGACAAAATCAGAACTATCGGTTGACTCAACTACCGCTCATCTCAGTTGTCCTAATTATTCGCTGTACGATTCCTTTCACTTCAAAGATAATACTTGTGCCTATTCCGGCTTTGATACTCCCTTTCAGAAACTTCATAATTTGAAACCTCCTCTTTTCGATCTTCTCCGGTTTAAAATCTCTCTACCACATTCTGTAAAATTCGTCAGTTGCCTCCATCGATCTCCCAATTTCGCCAATCACTTAGAACTCTTTGACTTCTTTTCTTTGAAAATCGACAACGGTGAGGTAATTTTCCTTGGTTAATTTAATGTTCGCAATTCCAGCAGGCTTCAGTTTTGTACTCACACGCACCCATCTGGTCGAGATCCTGAGATTTTTACAATTACTAATGACTTTGCACTGAATGTTCATTTACCTAGAAGAACACCAGAAACTCCTAACCACACAGCCAACACGCTTGATCGTTTTTTCACGAACATCTCTTCCAAGCGCACAGTCGAGGTGAGTGGTCCTTCAGGTACCTCAGATCACAAATCGGTCTCTTCTCCAATGGAGCTTTTCTGTTATGTACAAATTATCAGCATTGTATTGTTTGGCATTACAAGAGTGCGAAATGGGAGATTTCGCACTGTTATCAGCGAAATTTCTATTCTTCTTTTCCTCAGTTTGGATTACTGTTTTAAATCTTCTGATGTCAATGTTTGCTCAGATCGTTCCAGCGAAATCTTTTGTTCCGCACTCAACCTTAAAATCTTGTGCTTTATCTAAACCTCGGTTTTCCAATAAACGAGCTAAGGCTGTTCAGGATAACAATGCTGGGTATCGCAATTGGCTTACATCCAAATTTTCAGTTTCAGTATCTTATCTACCTATACAAAAAGCACGCAACAATTATAAAACAGTTATTAATCAGTCTAAACTAGGTTTTGAACAGGCTATCAGTAGAAAACTTGATTGCTTCGAAAGAGTAGTCAGACCTTCTGGTCACTTGCCAATACTGTTGGCCAAAAGATTCTGCCCACTTCTCCCACCTCTGTTAAAACCCGATAGTTTTATTTCCACTTCTGAAGATAGAGCTAGCTTATTGGCATTCCATTTTTTTTCCCATTTATTTGTACACACAATTATTTACAAATCATATACAAAAACTTACAAAGAAGATATATATATATACAGTGTTATATTCATTAGCATTCTCATTATACATATTTAAAATTCTATATTATATATGAACACGTGTGTATGGGTTTTACCTGTATCAGGGGTGGCTCCTAGGCCTAAGCCCATCTCCACCTTGCACGTCTGTGTTGGTGCAGAGTTTCTGCACCAACACAGACGTGCAAGGTGGATACGCCAATACAAAGCTTTTTGTATTGGCGTATCGCTTGTGTACGTCCACCTTGCCACCACGGAGCAGCCAACACCTAGGTAGCCGCTGCCCGCTCCCAAGCATAAGCAGCCAAGCCTGGGTCTACTATCACCTTTAGTGCCTTGTGCACAAATCCCGCACCCAACGCAGATAGTGCAATACCGGTGGGTGCCAGCAATCCCGTCCCCAGGTTGCCCAAACCTGGAAACCAGCAAAAAAAAAAAAAAAAAAAAAAGGGAAAAATATCCAAGTCAATTTGGAAAACTCCAATAAACTTAGCGAAGTAAATATTTACGTTTGTACAAGATACTAGAATTTTAACTCTTAAATCCTAGCAATACAATTAAATTTGCATATCTTACAACAAGTCATTCTATTTATATTTAATGGGATGCAAACATATATATTATCTTTTCAGCTGTCAGATTTATATTCGATTTTGGATTTGAGTTCTTAGTTTAAGTCTTTCCTTAAAGACCGATTCTGCAAAGTCTCCAAGTTTGTTTTGTTCTCAACTAGTATTTTTACATTGTCCTCAGCTAGACCTGGAACCTGATTAAATAGCAATACTCGATGGTCTGTATATTGCAGACAAAATAGTAAAACATGGATCCATTTCTCCATTTGACCACAGGTGCAAAAAGGATCCGGCTCCAAACCTCTATCGAAAAGTTCGGCCCTCAAAGATCCATGGCCTGTTAATAAATACGTCGTAAACATGCTTGGTGCAAACCATGAAACAGAAGGTTGAGTAGAAGCAAACTCAACATTTTCAATATACTTCTTTGTGACTTCACCATGCACAGACTCAATACATCTACTTTGCCAAATACTAACCATTTCACTCCATAATCTTTTCCGTTCTGTCTTCAAGTTACTAACTGGGTCTGTTGTAATTCCCATAAGAGATACCTGCAGTCCTTTCTTATGTTTATAAATCATGCCACCCTATAAGATAAATAAATCTAAAGTCAGTTCTCCTCCAAGGATTTGGAGGGCATTGTTTGATACTGTACAAGGGGCATTATTTAGTGCCAGAAGCACTGTTCTTTGATTTGATAGTAGCTTATTTTTGATTTTCACCTTAACGATGTTCTGGTGCCAAATACCTGCTCCGTACGAAACTATAGGCAGAAATATTGCTTTATAATATAGTTTCATGGTCTTTTTATTCAAACCCCAGTCTCTTTTGGAGATTCTTATGACCGAAGCAGTAAAATTTCTAATTTTTTCCTTCAGTTTGGTGACATGAGGGAGAAAGGTTAATTTATCATCGAGGATTATGCCAAGTTATTTGTTTTGAGGAACATAAGGTATCTGACGTAGCCCAGTGGTCAGGAGCGAGAGTGCATAGCACGCGTTCCTTGAGTGGACCGGGGTTCAAGCCCGTGACTACTAAATACGATAAATATTTGTATTGACGATTTATTGTAAACTCTACTGACTTGGTTGTCGTGCCGGAGTATAAACAGAAAATTTATAAAAAAAATTTATCTGTGAACCATTCAGTTGAATTCTTGGTGGTCTTCCATAATTAAAGTGGTTTTTAAATGCCATGAAATTTGTTTTACTCGGAGATATCTTGAGCTTGTTGATGCCACCAAATCATCTAAGATCGGTTGAATTTTGTCCTCTAATACCTTACGTGACCTTCCTTCTATGGCAATCACGAGATCATCGGCGTAGGCCACCTTTAGAGAATCCTCGTGTGTTCTCGTGAGCCACTGATCTAATACGGCATTCTAGAGGAGAGGTCCCAACCCCAACCCCTGGGGCATCCTCTCGAAACTCGGGCCTTATAAGACAGATGCTTTGTCTTGACCATGATGTATCTCTCATTCAAGTATGATCTGAGTACCCTATACGCATAATTATCACATTTAGCCAGCCTTAAAGACCTGAGGGCACTCTCCCACCAGAGGGAGTCAAAAGCGCCCTCTAAGTCCTCAAAAATTGCCAAAACATATTTAGAAGATGAATTCTGGATAAAGTTAGTCAATGTAAGAATAACATCGTCAGTGGACCTCCCTTTTTTGAAGCCAAACTGACAGTTTGATCATAATTGATTTTCCTCAAATTTCATTAGTATTCTGGGAGCCAGAAGATGTTCGAATAACTTTCCCAGATTAGCAAGTAAGGAAATTGGCCTGTAATCACGGGGATCGGATGTGTTTTTCCTTGTCTTGTGAAGAATCTTGAGCAATGCCAATTTCCACTGATTTTGGCAGCCTACTTTACTTCTAACTCTTTATTGACGAGTTTGGTAAGTTACCTTCTACCACTCGCCAGTAAACTCCGCTCAGTGGCCTTCCGCCAAAAGGATAACAGAAGAATTTTGAAAAAGTTTGATGCCAAGAAAGCTTCAGGTCCTGATGGAATTTCTTTACTAATTCTCAAACCCTGTGCTCCTGAGCTTTCTCCTATTCTATGTCGCCTTTTTACAATTTCTCATTCCACTGGTGCCTTTTCTTCTGCTTGGAAATGTGCTCACATCCAGTCACTATCTAAAAAGGGTGACAAATGCTCATCGACTTATCGTCCAATGCTTTCTTTCTAAAGTAATGTACAACTCCATTAACTTCCAACTCCTAAACTACCTTGAAAACTTCCATGTGATCAATGATCGCTAATATGGATTTTCTCAGAGTCACCCACCTTATGTTACTCATCTATGGACAAATATAATGGAAAAGTTTCGTGAAACTCAAGTAGTTGCTCTTGACATTCCAAAGGCTTTTGATCGTATTTCGTATAAAGGTCTTCTAAACGATATCCATCTTTTGGATTGCTGATTGTTTTTTTTTTTTTTTTTTTTTTAATTGGGTATCAAGTTTTTCATATAATCGCTCACTGCGCGCGATCGTAAATGGCTCTCTACCTTCTATTTTCTTCCAATGCTATATTTCTCCAAGGTTCAGTTTTTTATTCCGCTCATACAGTATATTACGGACTTTCTTCCCTTGCCTGCAAAATCCTATCCGTAGTTTTTCTTATGACATAGCATTGCATTTGATCTTCCAGTTTGAGAAAACTTGCCCTGCACAAACAACTTCAACTTCTCCAATATCTACTACAAATTCCTTAAATTTTTGATCTGTAATTCTCCAACTGGGCAAAGGTAACTTAATTTCAATCCTTCCAATACTTATCCTGTCTTATATCTCGCAAAAAGGATTCTTCGGCTACTATACTAATTTTTGATGACACTCAGGACTTTCAGACAAGATCACATGCTCTATTAGGGATCCCTCTAACTTCTAATCCTGGCACAAGCGCATCACAAATACTGCTTCCTCTGCATCTAAAAACCTGGGGTTTCCCTAGCTCTCGGCATTACTTTATTTTTAAGCAGCTACTCACTCAGAAAAAATCTCAAATCCGCCCTACCATGGAATATTATTCCCATATCTGGGGTGGTACCCCCCATAAAAAAGAAAGTCGCTCTGTTCCTTGTCTCATAGACGTTCTGTTTATGCTACATGTCTTTTCTACAGATACTTCCTTCGACGCTGTCTTTCTTAATTGACTTCTTTAATTCCCGCTCTCTCTTTGAACCAGTCCAAACATGTGCCGCAACCAGTCAACATTCTTTTACTGTCCAACTTCAAACTCACAGAACCAACTTTACTTCTTTCTCATTTATCTCTTCAACTTCCGTTTTCTGGAACAACTTCTCTTCACACATATTTCTTTACTAAAATTTCAAGTCTAATGTCAACAAGTATCTTCTTTCATCTTCTCATCCTTCAACCCACGCACAGTACTTATTACCGTAGTAATACCAAGGTATTAGGTAATACTAATACCTTTCGTGTTTGAATAAATTTTCAATAATAATAAAAAAAAAAAATGTCGATGTGTTTTGGAACAGCGTATGAAAAAATAAAAATTAAAAATAATAACAACAAATAAATAAAAGTATTTTATAGTTTAATCAGGTCCAACCGTTCGATGTTGAGTGAGCTGGCAAGAACCTGTGCTGGAGGACTGAAATCTGAAATATTAAAACATATCCATTTATTGCGACTCTGCAGTACCCGTTCCATATTTATCCTCGTCTTCTATTTTGCAATCCAACTGTCCCATAATCCTGCTGTCTGAGAAATTCGGCTGCGATGCACTTTAGTTGCTAGGTCATGAGCAGCACTTGACAACCGCAACCGACTTCCCAGCAGGGTTCCTCGGATTTCTCAATAACTCGAACAAGTTTATTTGATATGTGTGTGCGTGCGTGTGTGTGTATTGCCGGTGAGCATACAGAAAGCAGTTTTCCTTGTACTTCAGGAAAATGACGAGAATTATCTCATAAAACATTGTTCAATGTCGCGTTTCCTTGAATCGCTAATTTCGACGTAATAAAAGATCCGCGCGAGCCAACTATCTCAGGGCCCACTTCCTCAAAGTCAAAATAATTCTCGCATCATCACTCGGGGGCGTGTCACGTGGGAAGCCGAGTCTGCGGGAAGATAACTCCCAGATGTGAATCGCCATATTTTCTTCCTCCTCGCCGTCTTATCCCGGCGCTAACTGCTCGCAGATCTTGGAAACCGTTCTGTTTACGGGACTCGTAATTTACCTGGTGCCGCAGGTCACTTACAGTCGCTGATAAGGGTCCTCTGCGCTGCCAAGGAAAGTCAATGCAGCGGGTTCCCAGCGCACTTCGGCATTGAGAACCCCCGTTGTTAGAGCGTTTGGTTTTCTCGTGAGAGTTGAGCATATTCGCACACCTTCACCGGACGCGCTGTAGAGTGGTGTGACCACGTGACACGCGCCTGATGAAGCCGTTTCCTTCGGGGCACTTTCTGCGCCGGAGACAAAATGCGTGTAACTGCAGCTTTTTCTCGTTCCCAGGGTAACGGAGTGTCACACCTCTTACGCAAGGGGTTGTTATTCTTTACAACGGTACTGCTAATGTACTGTTACTTTATCGAGAATGCTCCCAGGAAAATTTGCACAGGTACAGTTGTAAACTAAAATGCAAATGGCCCGCGTAATGCACGGCATAATTGTTATATCGTTAGGGAAAAACTTCGGTTTAAAAATAGAAATTTTAAATATCACCATCCACAAGTATTCCCTAATAAATTTTCTGTTTATACTCCGGCACGACAACCAAGTCAGTAGAGTTCACAACAAATCGTCAATACAAATATTTATCGTATTTAGTAGTCACGGGCTTGAACCCCAGTCCATTCAAGGAACGCGTGCGATGCACTCTCGCTCCTGACCACTGGGCTACATATTTTTTTACCATAAAAAATACGCATGCCTTTAACTTATTTAATGAGATTAGGGCAAGAATCCTTGAAAACGTTTTACAACTTGGAACAAACAAATGCAATGGGAAATTTTGAAGAGATAACTTTAATCTGTCGAATAGAATTAAAAAAAAAAAAAACAGAAAAATTTGTATTTGTCTTTTTTTTTTTTTTTTTTTTTTTTTTTTTGCTGAATTTTCATGCTGAAACAAGGGTTTCGGCATGAAAATTCCTTGTTTGTTCAACGTATTATTCAAACCGGGAATGATGGGTTGAACTACGATTGCTTAGCTCAACTGACGACTCCTTTTTTTGTTCCCAATGTACCGAAATTACAACGTGGCATATTACTAGATGAAATTCAGTCGTAGGCGCCAGGTTCCTTGGTTGGTTGGCTGTTGTAGGGTTTCAGGCGCATCAATAACTTAGGCCATATTACGCCACAGTATAATGTGTCCGTAAATTGCGCGTGTTCTGTGGTCGATTTGCTGTTTGCTGGACCAAGAACCCGAATTTCTGGGAGACAACACCATGCTGTCCTCGTCTGAGACCGACTAACTCAGCAACGTTGTGAAAAATGGCCCATAAAAATTCCTCGCATCATCGACAGGATTCGATGACGCAAGGAATCCCTACACCTGAAAAAAAACCTGAATTTTTTTCGGTGTGGGGAGGACGGTGATTGCAACAACTGCGTTATCCATGAGAACATAAACTAATAATAATAATAATATCAGTTGAAGAAACTGATAATAATAATAAAATGACCACCAGATTATGTATCCCAGAACAGAAGTGAAGTGAAGTGCATACTGCTCTGATTAATCAAGATTGTCTTAATGGAAGATTCCACTATCGGATAAACCAGTAACATTTTTTGCAATAAGGAAAGGTGGAGTAAAACCAGGTGTTGTATTTGGTGGGAGGAATAATTGATGTAACTAACAGATTTTCACCTTTTGGGGGTGGTCCTGAAGAGGACGCGTACAAACCGTGCTCTCTTTTTTCTTGTTTTGATAAATACAGGACTATGCTCAAAAAATGCGTGATTTAGGTCAGAATTCGTATGCATTTTTGCACGGGCACGATAAGTGCGACTATATGCTGAAAGTCTTGTGGATTATCTCAAAATATGAGACTCTCCAAGGCATTTCGGAAGAAATTTTTATCAGCGGGGTAACACTTGTAGGTAGAAAGAATTTATTTCTTAGAAACAGAATACCTTTGAATAAAGGTGGTACAAGGAATTTTTTTCCAATATCATTGTGGAAACGGAACCTAATCATTCTGGGGCACTACCTGCTTCTCATTTTCCTAGATCAAATGCAGACATGTTCGAATTTCGGTACAAAAGACTGGACAACCGAGAGTTAAACTGATAATATTCTTATTCTTCGAGCTTCAGACATCAGTGGGTTCAAAACAAGTGGCGAAGTTAAAAATCTTGTTACTAAGACCATCAAGTCTGATCTTAAGACTGTTAAAATTAAATCCTTACGCATGCTACGAAATAAAGGAGTTATTATAGAAACTGCTACCAAGATATATTTAGAAAATTTATCTGCTTCTGAGTCTCTTACTTCGACTGGCGTTTCTCTCGGACCCCCTCGCATGGGAAACCCGTCTTTGCTTCTTTACGACGTTCCAAAGGATTTAACTAAAGACGAAATAATCGAAAATCTTCATGTGAAAAACTTGGCTGACAATGGATTTTCCTTAGAGGAATGTAAACAGGAAATTGCTCTCAGATTTAGTATCCGTGCAAGATCGTCGTCACTTGTGAATTAGCTAAAAAGCTTCTCGCCAAGAATGTACAAACGCCTTCTGTCAAGAAAGGATTTTCTTATCTTGGAGTTATCACAAATTTCGTCGGTTTACAAGTGTAACAAAGTGTTACCTCCGTTTAGGATATGGGCACACTACACAGTTTTGTTCCCACGAATCCCTTTCGTGCGGTCACTGTGCCCGCAGTGGTCACGTTTTCTGAGTGCCCTCATGAGGAAGAGGCGCCTTGCTGCGTAAACTGCAAGCAACGTAAACGGGAGTACAGCTATTCTGTAAAGGACAGTGAATGTCCTGAATATAAAAGAGCATTAAAAGCCGCAAGAATAAGGACCGATTATGAGTAATTTGGCTCATCACACCATACATAATGTAAACAATGCTACTTCTCTAAACGGTTCTACGCCAGTTTCATCTGTGAGGGAGACAGGCCGTCTGAGGATTATGCAGATAAACGGGCAGTGATCTCGGACAGTAGCTGACGAGATTAGGCTTTCTGCCGAGACAAATTTTATTGACATTGTCGCTTCCTGGGTTACTCGTTAAAAACGAGAATAATACAACCTGTTGACCATAATCCTAAATCTTGTGTATTAATTGTTAATGACTCTTTAGACGTCACGGTTCTTCATGGATTTCGCACTCAGTTCTCAACCTGCGTTCTTGTCACACACTCCTTAATGAATTTTTACTTAATTTCTCTTTACTGCCTCCATTGGAGGATTTTAATCACTCTCCTGCTTACCTTGAGACTGTAATAAATATTTTGGGACCGAATAGTAATATATTGATCTCATTGGACGTCAACGCAAAATCAAACTTTTGGCACAGCTCTTCTGATGCACGTGGCCATCTCTTGGAGGAGTTCAAAATTAATCACTGTTTTTCAATTCACAACAAACCTAACCACCCTCATACTTTTTCAAGTTATACAGGAGAATCTAATATAGATATAACGATGGCAAACTCTCACTTCGATTTGCGGCTTACTGACTGGACTGTGTATACGGACTGGTGTACCAGTGACCAGAGAGTCATCTATTATGTGCTTTCCCCTGATTCTGCTGTTCCATTTTCATACACTTTATCACAGCCAGAATTAAGAAGATTTTCCATCATAAATATTTTTATTTTATTTAATTTAATTTTATTTTATTAATAACAAGATACACAACAGGTAACCATTAACAGTGTATCTGAGATCAGAACAATAAACATAATAACAATAATATGAAATCCAACAGGAAGATAGACATTGATATAAATTCAAACTTTAAAATCATATGTACAAAAGAGGATTGCATTAAGTTAAGTTACCGGTAAAACAAGTAATAATTAATCAATTAGAGAATAGAAAAATAATAAAACACATAATAATAATAAACTACAATAATTAAATGAGAGCTAGTCATTTGGCATTTGAAGTGAAGAGGCAAACTTGTGGATGGAGTTCATCAGTGATCTGGAGTTGTCAAAGAAGTCAATGAGAGAGTCATTTGCTCATTATGTTCAGTGGACTGAACTTCATAAAGTCCGTTGTGGCAGAGTCAAGGCGAAACGGTGTAAGATTCCTGACTTGTCTACAAGGAGCATTGAAGTTTATTTTACTCAGGATATCAGATGCTTCATAAGTTCCAGTGATTACTTTGGCTAGAAGGGTGATGTCAGCAGTAACTCTTCTGGTGCACAGAGGTCTCAGATGAAAGTAATCACACAGCGATTCAGAATACACTGAGTGATAGAATAGAGGATTGCAGTACGTAAGGTAACGGATAAAATTTTTTTGGACTGCTTCAATTTTGTTAGTTAAAGTCTTTGTGTGAGGATTCCTGATGGGTGAACTGAATTCAAGGATTGGCAGAACAGTAGTTTTATAAAGGATAACCGCATATCTGTAGTTTTTGAACTTGTATGTGTTCCGTTTGATGAATCCCAGTGTTTTGAATGCTTTGCTGGTGATTTTAAGGACATGAGCATCGAATTTAGCACTGCTGGAGAAGAGAATCCCCAAGTCGTTAACTTGGTCACACTTTTCGATGATCACAGAGTTAATACTGTACTCCGTATTTATTAGTTGTGGAGATCTGCCGGATGATAAAGAGATTACTTTACACTTCGAGCGGTTAGCAGACAAGCCATTCAGAGATAGCTACAGAGAGAATTTATTGAGAGCACATTGTAGCTGTTGAGAATCGGTAATCTCCTTCACTTCTGAGTAGATCTTAAGATCATCTGCATAGAGAGCAACTTGAACATTGGAGGTATAGATGAACGAAGGAAGATCATTTACGAAAACAATGAAGAGAAGGGGACCTAAGGGGAAGCCTTGTGGTACTCCACTTAAATAATAAATAAATAAATTTTCTGTTTATACTCCGGGACGACCAAACGGTCAGAGGAGTTCACAAGATAGACAAATTACAAGAAACAGCACCGTATTCAGTAGTCACTGGCTTGAACCCCGGTCACTCAAGGCACGTGTACTTATGCACCCACGCGCCTGACCACTAGGCTACGGCGGCCTTTTAGTGGTATAAAACAGTCTGAGTTCACTTGATTGATGATAATGCTCATGGAACGATGCGTAATATGATTGGAATGCTTTTGACTTTTCCATTCTTCTGGACCTTGACGAACAGAAACTTCCTTCTTTTGAAACCTCACCTATTTCTCATCAAGTGAACTATACTCAAAATGCTATAATAAAAGCATTATACTATATAAGTCTTCTAGGAAAAATAGGGTTAATCAGAATACGTGTTTATGGTGGACGCAGGAGTTATCCTAGTTAAGAAGGCTAGTTCATCGAGCCCGTAGGTATTACCAAAGGCATAGAGACTGGCCCCAAACCGACGTTAATCGTTTTTACCAGCAGTTCTTCACTGAGGAAAAGCTACCTGAAGGCCATTGCGTCTCGAAAGTGTAAAACGTGGATGAATTTTGTTCACACCTCTGGAAATGCCAACCATTGGAGTCTTCTATACAAGATTGTTAGAGGAAAAACCTTTGATTCTAATATATTTGGCTCACTTGTGGCGGACTCAGTGGAAACACTGAACTGGCATGATTCTGCAATTGCAATCTTAGATGCTCTTTTTCCGTTTGATGATCCTATCTCAGACTTAGCTGTTCATTCTAAAATCCGATCAGACAATGAATCTTATATACCCTCAACAACCACCGAACCCTTTACGTTGGATGAACTGCAAGCTGTCTCATAAAGTTAATGTTTAGAAGTGCCCAGGACTAAATTTGTAGAAAACATTTTTATTATCAGAGTGGTGAAATTAAAACCTTATGTTCTTCTAAACTTATTCAACAGATACCCTCAGGAAGAAATTTTTCTGGAAATTTGGAACGTCGCTCTAGTTAAGTTGATCAGAAAGCCGGATAAGCCTTCTGGAGTGTCTAGATCGTACAGGCCGATCGCTCTGCTGGCAAATTTGGTTAATTTCTAGAGCGACTAATGGCCATTAGATTGAATAGCCTACTTGTAGAGCAGGATCTGCTTTCAAGGAGTCAATATGGGTTCTGTCCAGGATGTTCCTGCGAGGATGCTCTTGTGGACTTTGTCTCTCCAGTTCCAAACTCATACCCTGGTCGTTTTCATCAACTTCGAGGGCGCCTTCGACTCCCTTTGGTGGGAAGGTGTCCTGGAGTGTCTGCGATCGGCCAGGTGCTCCAACCGCCTTTACTTTATAATCCATAATTACTTTGCCAATAAAACCATAATAGTCAAGGCTAAACATAGCCAAGTATCAAGATCAGTATCTAGAGTGTGCTCACAGGACTCTATATTGGGTCCTTTTACATGGAACATGGTGCTGCAGCAGTGGCTCTCCCGATCTTTCGATAACGTCAAAATAATAGCGTACGCAGACGATCTCACCATCTTGGTAAATGGCAACTCTAGGTCGATCTTGAAAATACCGCAAATTTTGTTCTCCAGGATCTCTACGATTGGACTTTGACCAATAAGCTTAAAATCAACTTGACAAAAACAAAGATGATGATTCATGTCTCAAAGTTGAATATCTCTCGTCCTCCGTTGGTCAAGATCACAATATTCGTCTCCCCATAGTTAAAGAGAACAAGGTTATAGGAGTGGTAATTGATTCGTCTCAATTTTATTCCTCACTTGAAATATTTATCATCTAAAACACGTAGATTTACTGGTGGAATTATTAGGGTCTGTCTCGTGTTGAATGGGGTCTCTCTAGAAAAATTTTAAGGATCTATTACAACGCAGTTTTTCACAGGGCATGGCTCAATCATTTCAAAGCAAAACTCGCCTCCTTGCAGAGAACCATCTTGCGATGTATAGTTAAAGCATGAAGGACAGTCTCGACGCAAGCTCTACAGGTAGTAGCCGGAACATTACCTTTAGACTTACAGGTTATTTATAGAGGATTTTTATACAGACTGAAAAACCAGATCGAGACCGAATTTCTGGGAATAACCATCAACCTTCAAGATGATACTAAACGAGAAAGAAGGAGACTGTGGAACAAGTTGGTTAATATCTGGCACCCACACAACATAACACCAGCTCCGGTGCAACCAGAAAATATATATACTCAAGTTTCATTTCTCCTGGATAAAGGGTTGTATTCACGTCTTACCTGTTGACAGGCCATGCGATGAATCAGAGTCTTTTTAGGTTCCATTTGTCACAAACAGATCTGTGTTCGTGTGGATCACCAGAGAGTTGGGATCATATCTTGTATCATTGCTCCCTGTATGATGATCTCAGACTTCCTCTTCATGCACTTACTAATTTTCAACCAGGACAGGAGTCGTCTCTGCTTCAAAACTCCGAGTTATATCTGATTCTTCAGGCTTTCGCTCAAGGCGTATTTCTTCGAAGGCGTTCAGTGTCCACAGACCTCAACAGGATACAACTAAAAGGCCCTTTTGATACATAGCTGGTTAGATCTCCTTTAATAATTGTTAAATATGTAAATTCAAATCCTCAAGAAGTGTAATTTTTCTTCTGGATTAGGCCCGCAGACGAAGTTAAGTGTTTCTCTTTATTTTTTTTCTTTTTTTAAATTTTTATTTTAGCAGCACCACTACCTTCTTTCTTTTTATTTTACTTATTTTATTTATTTCTTATTTTTTTGTGTGTTATTTTTATTATATATGTTGTATTTTATTTTCTTCTACTTCATTTATTATTTCATTTTTATTCATTTCTTTTCCATATCCAGCACCATGGGTGGTCGTTGTTTTTTTTTTCCCCCCTCTGGAATGGCCCCCAGATGATCCTGGCTTACCAGGTGGGTCAGAGTCTCTTTTGAGACAGTACGTGCTTTATATGAACTGGTCCACCTTCCCGTGGTGTGAAGGAATACCCAGAATCATTTGTCCAGGGTGACATGCTTCTGGGTAGCCAAGCGGCCAGAAGAGAACAACAGAACACACACATAATACACACAAACCTACATCATTCATATTTCTGGCCATTTTGTAGTAATATTCTATAAATATCTGTGGTACTATTCTTCACAGAGATACGAGGCGGAGTTGAACTGACGTTCTAGGAGCTGCCCTTTACATATACACATGTCCACATCATTGTGGAAACCTTAAGAGTTCAGGAAAACTGCTAGTTGGGGGAGGGGATAACAGGTTTTCTGGTAATTTCAGAATAATATGCCATTTGGTTAGTAGAAATTCGAAAGTTGCTGAAAATGAAAAAGGCTTGGGTAATAGTGTAGCTTGACATGAAGTTCTCTGAACAATGCGAACAGGCTGCTAAGTACACACACACTGGCCAAAAAATACGAACCTTTATTCAGTAACGAATCAGGCTACCTTTGCTTCAAATAACAGCAAGTGTGCAGCGCGGCATGGATTCTATAAGGCGTTTTGTGCAACGTCAATACCGACGTCGGTATTACTGTTGCACTGGTATGATAGATTTGCACTGACCACAACATACACTGCGCTTTCTGTTGCACGGCCATCTTACTGACACTGACTGAGGCTGTGGTCGTAGGAGTAATTCTGAGCACACTAACGGCGTAGCCAAGGTCATTTTTGAGGTGTCAAATAAAACTTAGTGAGTTACCACACTGTTCGCTGCTACGATCAGAGCAATCAATCAAATATTTCAGAAGAAAATTAAAAGAGAAATCACGGATACCCTTTTCAATGACCCGATATATTTGTTAATACTGAATCTTTCACTATTAATGGAGTGTGATGGGATGAAATTTGGTCCATGATCTTTGGACTCTTTCCTCAAAGAAGACAAAAATGTCTTCTTGACGAGTTTTCTTTCTTTACTAATTGTGATATCAGGATGGAATTTTTTTGGTAAGTTGCTAGGTCACACAACATAACACCAGAGCAGAGCACAAAATTTACAAAAAAACACTACCCGCATATGATCGGATTTGGCGCAAGCCTCACCACAAGAAGTGCAAAAGCGACTAATGGGAGAAATCTTGGGAGTCCGCAACAACCACACTTAAATACTTTGTCTTGTTGTGTTGAGTGGCTGGCACTAGCGACTTACCAGCCAGGGGGCGACAAAGTTTGATTGTCCTCCTGTCTCTCGTCTCTAGGTGCACAGAGGCACGCCACATTCATCAATTAGCTCCTGCTGGGCGTTCAAGTTGATATACGTTCTTCTTCTTCCTTGAATTAAGATGTTATTTGCTGCGCACTGGATGTCCTATTTTTTTTTCGTACAGTCCTCCTTACAGTAGTACGACAGCTTCGCTATACAGGGTGTCTCAAAAATACTGGAACAAACGTTTAGGGGAGGTAGGTAACATCTAAATGTGAATCGCATAGGAACTCATAACCGGAAACGTCACGGGAAAGTAGTAGCAGAGGCACAAGAAGCAGAAATGACACAAGACAGTAATTAATGGCAAACATTTATTTGCCATAATATTAACAATGGAGTACGAGATGGATGCATTTCATGATGTTACAACAGATGCTCGAAGGTTCCACCATGAGACGCGATGCATGCGTGACACCGACGCAGCATGGATTGGTGGACACGGTCGAACACACCTGGAGTTTCTTTGACAATAGTAGCAGCGCAGATGAATCTTCTTCTTCTTCTTTAATCTTTATTGTATACAAACATGGCATATACAATAGGCCCTTCACAGCAGCAATGCCAGGGGTTTTACATTGGTTGGTGGACAATAGCCTTGGGGGAACGGGGCCCACATCGAAGTTCGGGCTCATCCCCCAGAGCCAACAATAAAATAGAATCAGTGTCAGATTATTTACAGAATATATGCTTTTGACAGTATTTACAATGAAATAATAAAGATATTCATATTTACATTATGTTATATTAATATTTATATTCATAAAGATATTGTTGACTTTATTTACAACACATTCATAAAGACATCGTGCTTTGAACATTATTTACAATATATTGGGCATTATTATGCTGCCCTTATCAATGTGCCTGACCTTGGCCAGGCTTAAGAGCCTGGCCAAGGTCAGGCTCTTAAGGATCTTAAGGAAATGGATCTCGCCACGAGATCCATTTCCGTCTCCACAGGCGATTCATACATGACAGATTTGAGGGCCCCCACAGAAAGAAATCAAGGCTCGATAAATCAGGTGAGCGTTGGGGCCAGGCAACGGGTCCACCACGGCCAATCCATCGATGCCCAAAACGCCTGTTCAAATGGGCAGGCGCCCCGTCATGTTGAAACCAAATGTTGTCTCACATTTGCTAGAACATCGTCAAGTAACCCTGGTAGAACTTTCAAGAAAGATCCGATATTTAGCGGAGTTCATGCGGGATGGTAACAGGTATGGGCCGACTAAGCAGTCACCGAACCATACCTGCCCACACATTTATTGCAAAGCGATGTTGCTGCACGGGGGCGCACACCGTGTGGGTTGTCGTGAGCCCACACATGAGCATTATGCTGATTGAATAAGCCTTCCCGAGTGAAATAAGCCCCATTAGTGAATAAAACATAGGCTGGAAAATTCAAGTCTTGAACACTTTCTTGGAGAAACCGTCTACCGACTTACGGTGACGTTTTCGGTTATGGGTTCCTATGCGATTCACATTCCTTTAGATGTTACCTACCTCCCCTAAACGTTTGTACCAATATTTTTGAGACACCCTGTAGAAGCATTGTGTTTCTGCCATTTATGCCTTTGAAATGTAGAAAAACCATTTGCTTACCAGTCATTAAAAACCTTTGAGATGGCTGCTTTTGAGAAATCAGTTATGTCTTTCGTTTCTTGAATCGTGGCTCCTGCTAAACGTGCACCCACGGTAAGACCTTTGTCAAAGTCGAAAGATAGATCACGCATTTTTCCCATTCTGGCTTCCGATTACTGAACTCGAACAGTGTGTGCAGTGTATATACTCATCGAGGCGACACATTATCATCCCATGTCACACTTTTCTTTGCATCTGTTTGCAGTTATTCACATTTCTTCTGTCTGTGACTGTCTTAATACAAAGGTTCGTATTTTTTTTTGGACAGTGTGTGTGTGTAAATAAGTATTTTCCAAATATTGCAAGAAAGCCACAGACCTTCTGGTGCACCGGCGAAATAGTAATAATAATAATAATAATAAATAAGTAAAAAAAAAATCGCGTGTGTACCCTGTACGCACGAAAGATGTTTTATGTGTAAACATCTTTAACGACACCTACTAAATTTCGAACAGCTAGAAATGAAATCAGGAACGATGTAATTTATGCTCAAGCCCGCTGCTTGCTCTACCGAATCAACATTTGGAAGAGGTTAGGCCAATAGCCTAATTACCCATTTGACTTTAGCCATTTGTTGAATAGTATGATTGCAACGATACAAGTATTGTATTGTTACATAATCATACTAACATGTTGGATTATGTTAGTATGATTGTTACAATCATACTATCATGTTTCTGCTATCCTGTATCTGCTCCGCTGACAATATTAAGCTACACACTCAGATTAACCCAAATTAACTCAAAACTTAACTCAAAATTAACCCAAATTAACTCAAAAATTAATGAAAATATCAATCGAAAGCTACACGACTTAGAATCCTATCTCCATCAATTTGGACTACTTATTAATCCTACAAAATCAGCCCAAATTGTCTTTTCTTTGAAGCACCAACCCACTGAAGTCCAAGCTTCTCTAGATGGCATTCTCCTTCCAGTAGTAAATATACATACGGACTTGGGATTCGTCTTCGATTGCAAACTGACCTTCAAGCCCCACATTGACAAGCTCATAACAAAATTCTGCAAAATGCGGTGGATTACCAAACAACAACTACTTCACGTTAAGGATCTGGATGTGACTCGGCGGTACGTATACACCTCTGTATACTCCGTCGTGTTATACGCCTCAGAAATATGGGCATCTGCAGCCCCCACGAATATCAAGTGTACTCCTCCGAATACTGGCTCCTTCGTTGGATCACACATAAACATTATCGTCAACCCCATCAAAGAACAATGGCGAAGGCAACCGCACTGAACTTTGCGCAACTACCAAACCTTATAATGGAAAGGCGCCCCACACTAACTGTCAAAATGCCCACTGGAATAATATCCGAGCCAAACAAATGGGAACTGTGCAGCTGGAGAATCTCTCAACCTGGACTGAGGTCAGCTCCAACACTTAGAACCAACCAAATTTGTCAAAGATCGCAAATACCGGAGAGAGAGAGAGAGGGAGAGAGAGAGAGAGAGAGAGAGATCCTTGATGACCTAAACTGCACAGTAACGTCGCACTATAATAAATTTAAAAAAGAATGTCTGTATAATATTGTATATAATGTCAAAAATACTGTATAATATCTTTATGAATATATTGTGAATAAATTAACTGAAACTTATTATATTGTTGGCCCTGGGGGATGAACCCGAATTTCGATGTGGGCCCCATCCTCAAGGCCTTTGTCCACCAGCCAATGTGAAGCCTCTGGCAATCCTGCGGTGAAGGGTACATTGTATACATCATTTTGTACACAGTAAAGATTATATTTATTTATTTATGTTGGATCATGTTACTCTGTCATGATTTGTCGCAAATTGATATCACGTAGGCTAACCATATAGTGTACGTTGTAGCTAAAGGATATTGGTTGTTGCCGTGCACTGATTGGAGGACTGAATGGACAATGTAGCGGATGAACATAAACGAAATGTCGCTTCGTTCACCAAGTTATTCGCTTTTTGCTCGTTTTTTTTTTTTTTTTTTTGGTATAAATCATGAATTACTGTCATTTGCTCGAACCTGAAAAGTAACTCACTGCATACCGGTAATAATTTATTACTTTTTTTTTTCATTAAATAATACTCAATACTTTACTGTAAGCTAATTTCCCAAGTAATAACAAAAATTTTAGTCAATGGTAAGATTTTAACGCAAAGAGAATTCCAAATATCAACAAACACTTTCACATAAATTATGGATCATATAAACGACCAATCATACAGTATTTTAAATTGGATTAATGTTACTGCTATAAAAGAGAACTAAACATTCACATTTGAAATTCTGCCACCTAATATTATAAAATAAAGTAAGTCTCATTACCATAGCGCATAAGAATGCATTATCCACTAGTTCCTTGGTTTCAATGATCGACATTTCAATAATTCATGAACTCCTGCTCACTTCGTCTGGCAATTTTCCAGTTGCACAATTATACGTCACCCATAAGGAAGCCATAACTTTTCCCCTTAACGTAGACAACGGGAAACATTTTACGCTGAGCTTATTTATTCATTCTTCAGAAGTCGCTAAAGTTTTAGTTACTTTCTACAACCTGTATTTGCTATGCACTGCCCTCAAGTTTCCAATAATAAAAAAATTACTTAATGTAATAATCCAGCTACGTATATATTAATATTCCTTTATATGTCAGTTGGTTCTTATCGTTGTGATCTGAGCCAGGCCATAAGGAAAAACATTCTATAAAGCAGAACACACATCTGTTGCTCGCACTTGCAGGTATCAGCAGAACCATTTTCTGCCGCAGTTGAAACAGAATAGCAAAGTTGCAAACATATTTCAGGGAAAAGGAAAAATATCTTAAATGTAAGAGCCAGGTGAGTATAGAGAACATCTCATTTTAAATAAATAAAATCATCTTTATTGCATACTATTTCACATTTTTATACGGTTTTTTTTTTTTTTTTTTTTGAGATTGAAATTATAAGGCAAAACAAACAAAAAAACACAAACGGTGAATCCAGGGAAGCCTTGACAGGGAAATCCTTCCACGTAATGATTATTATTCATGTTTACAGACTTCTTTCAAATTGTCCTTATTTGTTATTTATTTTTAGGAGCATTAGCAACTAAGGCCATATTGCTCCGGGGATATGTGGCAGTCATTCCCTGACCTTTCCACATCCTCCGTATTTGGTAGTCACGGGCTCGAACCCCGGTCTAATCAAGAAGCGTGTACTACGCACTCTGCTCCTGCCCACCTGGCTACGGAGACGCCCTCAAACTGTCCTGTCCATAGCGCTTCGAGCTGCAGATAGATGAGGCATCAAATCCCAGGGAATTCGGAACGTATTCCCGAGGAACACTGATCTAAGGTATTGCACGTTTTGCAGGGAAGATCGTGGAAAAGGTGTTGAACTGCACCGGGTTTGTTCTCAGGTCCGAGGGTTTATAGAAACGTTCCAGATGTTAGGCGAATTCATCTGGCACAATAGAATTTGCACCAAGGTGTGCAGATTCCTCTCTTTGATGATAACATAAGCATCGTCTTCTCCAAATCTCGATTTTCCCACCCAATGTGGGGAGGACCGTATATATATGCACTGCCCTACCAGCAAAGGTGTTTTATTACATAGCCACCATAACCTACCGCAGCCAAATTGGCTAGAGGTGTTAGATATACTTGGGACTTATAATAATCACAATAAAAAAATAATATACAGTATAATATATAATGTTTTTTTTTTTGTAAGGTTTCAGGGGCACCGGCAACGTATTGCGCCGTATAATACATCTGTAAATTGCTTGTGTTCTGTGTTTCCTTTTGTTTTCTGTTTTACTGGACGAAACACTCCAGTTTCCCAGAGAAAACACCATGCTACTATCACATGCGACCGACTAACTCGGCCATTTGTGAAAAAGACCCACAAAAATTCCTGGCGCTGACGGGATTCAAACCCAAGTTTTTTCCATCCAGTGTAATAAGAATTACACTGGATGGAAAATACTTGGTGATTATAGTAACCATGTTATATATGAAGGCTATATAATAAAAATAACAATACATATAACATACACATGACCTTACTGTTAAAGAATGTTCTTATTGTGGTCAATTTTGTTTGCTAAACGAAAAACACGAGTTTCCGATAGGAAAAAGCCGTGCTACCCTTGCCTGAAACACACTAACTCAGCCACGTTGTGAACGAGGCCCATAAAATTCCACAAGTCATCGATGGGACATTCAGATCTTTGTCACCCGGTCTGGGGAGAACCGCGATTCTACCAACTGTGATACCCACGAGGGCGGAATGCTCTTCCCCGAAACCGATTTATTCTCGCCATCGAAGACCAGGTAATACACGCCAGAACTAGGAAATACATCTCCAGGTATGGAGTGACTGATGACATATGTCGACGAGGCCATCTGGCCCAAGAAACAATCCAGCACATCACTGCGGGATGTAGGGTTATCACCCAGACTGATTATACTCATAGACGCCACCAGATCGCTAGGATAATGCATCTGAAGCTAGCACATGAAGGTGTACTGTATTACAAGTACAAACCCCAAGCAGTGTTAAAGATCCCTACTAGCAAACTATACTGGGACCGCACCATAATAAAGGACAAGACGATCCCACATAAACAGACCAGACGTAACACTCATCGACAAGAAGGAAATGGCTACCTACCTGATCGACATAGCGGTGCCCAACACCAGAAACCTCTAGAAAACCTAAGAGGAAAAGATCAGGAAGTGCAGAGATCTAAGGCAGGAGGTTAATTTTATCAAATGTCACATATGAAACAAGTAATGAGCATTCTCACCATGTTAACCATCGACATGGTGCCAAAGAGTCTCCATAAGAACACCGCAGCAATAAGCCTTACAGAGAACACTTACATGGAACTCCAAAAAGCCGAGATCCTGAGCACCTGTACGATAGTCAGAGAGATCCTTGACCAATAATAGTAACTAGATATAACAAACAAATAACCTACGCACCGTAACCAGTACCGTCGCTGTATGGGTAAAATCCATTGGCAAAAGAAAGAGATAAAGAACTAAATAATAAAAGTTAAAAAATATATATATCTGCTAAGTTCTGGAATTTCCCCAGGCTGTCAGCATCAACTACAAACGGAAGAAGCTTATTTCAGTAATTAACAATTCGCTGGAACGAACAGATCTTCCTACAATCCAGTTTAAACTTCTTTCCCCATGATTTGAATTTATGGCCTCCTAGTTCTGGAATCAATTATGCCAAGGAAACTATCATTCATTTTACTATCCCCGCTCAGAACGGCATGGGTTTCAATGAAGTCCCCTGTAAAGTACATGGTTGCAAAGCTCTGTAGCACACAAATTCGAAGTATTTTCTCATAAGGGTGCCCTTTTGCTAATCTGACCATGAAAGTTTTCTACCTTTGGAACCTGGTCTTGTAATTGCCTTATAGAATGGCATTACTAAGTTTCACTATTTCAGCTAAAGAACATCAAAGCTACATGTCTTGAAATGCAACTATATAAAGTCATTAAACAATTACAAATCAAATCAATAAAAAAACTTAATAATATCCATTTGACGTGCTCCTTACACCAAATTAATCGGGCCTTTTTCATTTATTGTGTGAGGAGGGGCTTCTTCTTAGGACGACGGGCTACAAGTCCATTTTTTAAGAGTCGTCAGTCGTAACTGAGTGACTGTTATGCACTTGCTACCACGCCTGAATGTTCTTCCCATTCTCTTTTCAACTCAGACGAAGAAGCTTAACGGTTTTAAGGCATAAGCGCTTCAAAGCACGGTCCTGTTTTGGCGTAGAGACTCGTTTGGGGCGTCCCATTCCTTTTTTCCTATCAACAGAACTAGTATTGTTGAGTTTGGAAAAAAATTACTCACTGTCGACTGATTACAAGACACTCTATAAGCAATATGATGGGAAGAACATCCTTCCTCACGTAAAGCAACTCTTTCTTCTTGGCGTCAACTGCACGTAACTCGCCATCATGACACAAGCAAGGCATGACTGCAACTCTTGCAGAGCGTGCTTATATAGCTGAAAGTAACAGCTGATGCAGTTTTACGTCATCGCCTACGCGTGTCAATCTTATCTGATGCAATCTGTGAGAAATATTGCCATATATTACGTTATTCGAACCACAATTACAATTTTAAGGGGTGATGCACTTTCTTTGAACACCAGTGTATTTATGTATTTAACTTACCTTTTGAAGTGTCCATAGTGAATTAAAAAAAAGTTTGCAAGGTAGATCCGTGAAAATTTGATTTCAGCCAGAGAGAATAACTGATTGTTTGAAGAACTTTTCATCCGGTGTTGTGGCAGTGAGTAGTTCGAATAAATTTAAGAAAAGCTTTCTCCTTTGTATTAGTATTCGTACCAGCAAATCGTGCTTGTCATTGAGTGTCTCTTCAAGTGAGAAGTAAGCCACGGCTATTGATATTGATACTAATATTGATAGTGTCATCACTACAAGTCTTAGTGAAGACTTGTAGTGATGACAAGTATCATTAATTATTAAATTACACTATGTATATAAAGTGCTTAGCATCATAATACACAGCCATTTCTGAATAAACAGAAAATTTTTAAGGTGGCATCGTTTTAGGTTATATCTCATATTGTGAATACCTTCACAACGAGTTGCCATGATATTGCACTACTTCGAATAAGTAACGCTTCACCTAAGGAGAAGACTAATGTTACTTATTCTCAGATAGGTACCACCACCCAGACAGCACTGTTTCAGGGCTATTTGGCCCTTCTTCAGTAAGTGGGTAGGTACCCAAGTGATGCAATGATGGCAAAAACAGTTATGAAGTATAACTCCACAATATGAGAGATGCCTGATGGTGTATGATGTATTTAGACTAAGGCGCCCTAAATGCGCCTTATTAAATTACAATAATTCATTATGGGTAAAGCTATAAATAAACACTATTTATCAAGAATGAAGCTATAAGATGACAGCTTCTAACTGTAATTACAGGTGTTCGATTGAGACGAATTGCTCAAATAATTAAGCATACAGGTAAGTCCCACTGAATTTAATTTAATCAAGTGAGGCCAAGTGTGTCGGAAGTTTCAGTTACTTAAGTGAACTGACTTTGATCAAATGATTCGATTTGTGTATTCAACAATTCACGTAAACGATTTCAGTTCTTATTAAACTTTCGGTTTTTAAATTTAGTTATTGTTATTTGGTTTTTAGGAGCATTAGCAACTAAGGCCACATTGCTCCGGGATATGCGGTGGTCATTCCCTGACCTTTCCGCATCCTCCGTATTTGGTGGTGTCGGGCTCGAACCCCGGTCTAATCAAGAAACGTGTGCTACGCACTGCTGCTCCTTCCCACCTGGCTACGGAGGCGCCTTTTAATTTTAGTAGTTAATTGTTCAATTCACTCGCTAAGAACAGAAGGGCTAGAAAGGAAAATTTATAAAGGCAACTGCCAGATGGATTTAATTAGTTCTCTTTGACTGGTTTGTGCGGATAATTCTATAACATTTTTCCTCGTCCTTGAGCTTCTAAAGGAAACGAGGCAGACTCTCGAGGTCTGCTGGAACGTGAGAACCGGTTGCTTTCACTTCTCGTGGCCAACTCATTTGCAGTCATCGCGTTGCTTCTCAATGCATTTCAAGTTTCACGCGCGATTATGTGCACTTAAGGCGGGAATGCTTGCCCTTAACTATGTTTAAACAGACCGTTTGGCATTGCAGGTGGACCTTGGAAACGCAATCTGCGTTTCATCTGCAACACGGCCTATTGCTGGGCACATTCGTCACAAGTGACTGTTCCACTTTTTTTCTTTTATTTCCTTTAAGTTTTTCAATTGGTCGAGAGGGGCGGAAACACGGGAGGGATCCCACGAAAAGCACCTCGTTCTCATTCTCTTACCGTCTACTCAGAAAATGGAAACAACACGACCGAGTAATGGGACATTGTCTATCCGCATAGTGGCTGAATGGAAAGGTCGCGTGGTCGTGATGTGGCAATCAAAGCGGAACAATGATCCGACTGTTAACACTCACTCACAGGGTGTATTATTACTGATTTTCCAGAACACAGGAGGTGAACAACTATCTGCTTATTTGCCAGTCTTTTTGGAGGCGAAATCCCAAAGGACTGGCAGTAAGCAGTCAATGAGCTGCAGTTACTTGTAGATACTGCGGAACTTTTTGCAGGTTTATTGAAAAAGAAAAGTGACCATTCATGGCAAGCCATATATACTGACAAGTATATACAGAACAACCATTTCATATGTAAAATGGCTTCTTCAAAGCTCAAAGAAAGAAGTTAAGTGTGAGTGGGTAATAAGGAATAGCCGATTTTCAGAAATGTTCTAATAAATCATGTATTCAATCAGAAATAACGGTCTGGCCACAGGATAGCTACATGCCAGATGATATTTCAGCAGATTCCATAAAATACAGATCAATAAATGATGAGCAAATTCATAAAACTGGAAATCTATGGAAACCCCATCACCCCAATAACCAAGCACAGAGATCTCGGCACTATCTTCGACCATAAACTCAGCTTCAAATTCCATGTTGCAGATATTCACAACAAGGTCTGCAGATCCAGATGACTTGTCAAACAACACCTCCATGTCACAGAGCCCGAGTACACACTCCAAGAATACATACCGATTTCTGCAGCCAGTCATCACCTACGGATTTGAAATCTGGGCGTCGTTAACGAAAACCATGCTAAAAGCCATCTCATCTGATGAGTACTGGCTTCTTCGCTGGGTCCTCGTCAAGCATAAAATTCCACCCCTCACACACACACACTTCAGATATTACCAAACTACTTAATTACAGAAATGTCTCGGAACAGATCTTCACTCTCCACTTACTCGTCTCAATTAAAATGATAGCTGGTGAAATCAATACGCCAAGTTTTTGGCAGATATGAATAACTGGAGGATCCCTCCGAAACCCTTAAGGACCCTCCCCTCTCTGCAATCTGGGCGTGGAGGTGTTTATGGCTTTAACACAGTGAAAGCCATAAACACCTATTCAGTCCCAGTGCTAACATACTCCTTCATGGTCATAGATTGGACTAACACCGAGCTGGTGGATATCATGTGAAAGACAAGGATAATGATGACCAAGAGCGGCCAACACCATCCGAAATCAGCCGCGGAGAGACTGACAATTGCCCGGAAAGAAGGAGGAAGGGGCCTGATAGACCTCATTGAGCAACAGAAGACAGCGATTACTAACCTGAAGGATTACTTTCAGAGACACACAGCAGCACTCCACCAGGCCATAAGGAAGATAGTCAAGCAGTATACCCCACTCAACCTAAGCGAAGAGTCCCCTCCCAACCAGGAGGCACAAACGAAGCTAGAAAGATGGGCAGAAAAGACACTCCATGGCATGCATTACAATGATCTCCATCAAGATCACATAGATAAAATTGTTTCTAATGCATGGCTCACGAGTAGGACGCTCTTCCCCGAGACTGAAGGATTCATGCTCGCCATCCAAAACCAGGTAATCAACACCAGGAACTATAGATGATCACCCAGACTGAGTACACTCACAGACACGACCAGGTAGCCAGGATAATACATCAGAACCTAGCAAGAAAATCCCAGTTGATCGAAGAGCGTGTTCCGTACTACAAGTACAGTACACGCTCTTCGGTCAACTGGTATTTTCCTGAAAAAACCCTGAAACAACCCTGAAAAACTCTGCACAAGCAAAACATACAGAAAAGAAGTTCTCGAAAACTGCTACCTGCGGATACAGAGGTAAGAAAAAATAAATAGCACTAAGAACCTCCATACAGTAGCTGACAGGAATCCCGACCTCATCTGGAAACACTCTCCTAAATATGTCTTACCTACTCCACTCTACTACCACAGAAGAAACAGACTGCTGAAAACAGTAAAAATGAACTTTTACGTTTTTTTATTTTGTATTATATTGTATTCTGTATACTGTTCTGCTGTGAATATCCGTGCTAATGTAAATATGGTGATGTTATGCTTTACACGCACCAGTATAAAATTTTTCTCGTTTATTTATTAAGTCTTAAGCAGATTACAAGTTATTGTAATCTGCTTAAGTACTACATGATTTGTATAATTTGTTAACGAGTAATGTAATGTAAAATTGTACATATAATGTAAAATTGTATACAATATTAATGTAAAATTGTATACAATATTATCCTCTGTTGCATAACAGAATATGTATCTACACCGCCTAGTCAACGGCTGTAACCGGGTGTCTCCTAGGAGAAATAAAGATAATAATCAAGTACGAATCCCAGGCAATACTAGAGACCCCAACCCACAAGCTCTACTGGGACCGCGCCATAATAACGGATAGGACAATCCCGCACAACAGACCGGACATCACCCTTGTGGACAAGAAGGAAAAGACTACCTATCTGATTGACATAGCAATACCCAACACTGGCGACAAACAGATAAAACCCATGGGGAAAAAATCAGGACGTACACGAACCTAAGACAGGAGGATCAAAGAGATGTGGCACGTGCATCAAGTGACGACCATCCCAATCATCGCGTCAGCCGCAGGTATAGCGCCAAAGACCCTACATAATAGCCTAGTAGCAACAGGTCTTCCAGCGAACCCCCTACAAGGAACTCCAGAAAGTTGCAATCCTGAACACTTGTAGGATAGTCAAAGAGTTCCTCGATCAACACCAGACATAATAACCACCCTGTACTTGGTAGCAATACCCGTCACGAGGTGGAACCCCCAATCAGGGAGAAATAATAATAGTGATAATACTGTTTATCACATTATTATATTGATGATAGTGATATATTATTAATTCATGTAAAAATAATAATAAACCGGTAATAAAATAAACTATCTGTTTGACTACCTTCTCAATTAAGGTACCCCCATCTGACACTCGAATTTTCAGAAGCTGTCTGCCTCAACATTAGGTGAACACAACTTATTCGACAAAGCAATAAGGTATAAGGTATGTTCATGTCATGTGGCACCTGGGATTTTTCACATCTCCGCGTGTGTTGGCTGTATCGAGGACAGTACACTGTCAAGCCAGAGACTTGGAAATGTGTGGGCCATGTCTGTGCAGTGTGATGTGTGTGTTGTGCCCATTGTTTGTCCGGCTTATTGGCAGCCAGGCCCATAGTGGGGACAGACGTTGTCTATACCTCGCTACGTGGAGGCTAGCCGGGTATATCCAGTATCCCAACAAATTGCTCTGGCAGGTCCTGCCACCTAATTTCCTGAGATTTCAGTGGCTAGGACCTAAAAAAAAAAAAAAAATAAAAAATACGCGTTTGACATTAATGCTTAATGGGATTGCTGTTAGGAAATCGCTGGTTGGGGGTTGAACGCTAAAGAAATGTGTTAAAGGCCTAATAGGTCAGGCAAAATTTTGATGTTATTAAATTTAGACGTGTGAGGCTATACGGTAGATGAATGATAATACTTTTAGTTGTCTTAGAGATTTACATGAAACCGGTAGAATTTAGGCATTGATTTGAATTTGGTGGCATTGTTAAGGGGTGTACTCGGTCGGTTTAGTGAGAGAGGGGGAAGACTGAAGACTGAGGGAAAAACAGATAGAAGAATAGGGACGACAGAGTAGGCATCCCCAAAGAGGTCAGTGGAGACGAGCCCCATTAGGCGAAGTATGGGTTTAGGCAGGGAGGAGCGGAGACAGAGACCTGTCTCCTCCCTCCCCTGCCTGGGGATGGGATTTTAAAGGGAACCGGGTTAGAGTGCCCAGTTCAGTTCGCCAATGGTGTGTTGGCAGCAAAGCCGCAGAATGTCTTCGTCGGTGTCATGTCCAAGCAGTGTCGAATCCAGTATGATGGTCAAGCTGCCCATCCCGCTCCGGGGGTGGGATACATTAGCTGGCAGTGGGGAACCCACCAAGCGAAGGGGTGGGAGAGACACACATTTACTTCATTCATAATCTGCATTCTCACTCTACTTGCATTCTTTTTTTTTTTTTAATACTCTTTTCTTATTTTATAATTTTTTTTTCAAAGTTTTATATATATATATATATATATATATATATATTTTTTTTTTTTTATTTTATTATTATTTTTTTTTTCACTCAACTCATTCATCTTTTTCTCACACACCAGGAGGGGATGCAATGATGTGTAGCGTAAATTTATATACTAATTAAAACTAGGGTTAGTGTACTTAACTGTAGCTTTTATGGTTTGTGTTCTTTTTCTCACACGTTTACAATTTTATTCATTATTCTTCTAGCTCTCATCTCATTTATTCGACTCTTACTTTCTGCACTGCACTCTCTGGGCACCTCAACTTACTGTTATTCTTCATTTGTGGTGCAGGCCTAGCCGCAAGTTTTTTTTGCAGGCCGGGGAGAATGCAGTAATAGTGTTTATGTGGTTAGTAAATGTTTGTTAGTACAGTATCTTCTTCTTCTTCTCGTTATTATTCAATAATGAGAAGAAGAAGAATCTTTATTGCAACGCTTAGAATAATAATTTACATAATAGTAGTTGCAACAGCCCGTCACGGCACAGTGGCTAGGGGATATCAATGTACTACAGAGAATCACTGCCTCAAAAAGCCAAACATACATAAATAAATAATAGAATAATACATAAGCGAAATAAAGTACAGGAAAATGGAGAAATTACTTGAGTATACCACATACAGTATATAGAACATTAAGTGAGTGTACACACCATTTGTTTCAAAAATACATACTATAAGGACTATTGAAGTGCATAATTATATACATAGTTGATCTGGATTAAGAGTATACATTGCTCAAGACTCATATTATAATAGTCGTAGCCTTGGCCACCCCACTGAGTATTCTTTTCCTATATTCTCTATCTTGACAGAACTCGTCGACATCTAAGTCGTGGCCTAACTCCACGCCACAGACTGCAGAAAGGGGAGGGTCCTTACAGTTTCGGAGGGATCCTC
This sequence comes from Mastigoproctus giganteus, assembly GCF_048544385.1. NCBI lineage: Eukaryota > Metazoa > Arthropoda > Arachnida > Uropygi > Thelyphonidae > Mastigoproctus > Mastigoproctus giganteus. The sequence continues at coordinate 6,223,524 of NC_143583.1, forward strand.
CAATTACACATATCTGCCAAAAATTTGGCGTATTGATTTCGCCAGCTATCATTTTAATTGAGACGAGTATGAACATGTGTGGACATGTGTATATGTAATGGGCGGCACCTAGAACGTCAGTTCAACTCCTCCTCGTATCTCTGTGAAGAACAGTATCACTACAAATGGGCCAGATATGTGTGTGACGAAGGTTTGTGTGTATTATGTTTGTTCTGTTGTTCTGTTCTGGCCGCTTGGCTACCCAGAAGCATCAGTCACCTGGACAGATGATTCTGGGTACTCGTCCACACCACGGGAAGGTGGGCCAGTCTCAGCTAATCACGTACTGTCTCAATACGAGACTCTGATCCACCTGATGTTGCCAAAAGGTGGGCCAGATTCCTCTAGGGGCCCACTCCAGAGGAGAGAAAAAAAAAAGAAAAAAAAAAAAGAAAAAAAAAAGAAACATATATATTTATTTAGATTTTCCCGTGGTGCAAAAGAAAGGAAAAAAAAAATGATATCACTGTAAAACGCAAAACAAAACAAAAAAAAAAAAAACATGTGACTGATTGTAGAACGCGAAGAGGCTCCATTGAGAACTGCATAGATTTTTGTTGGTTTTGCTTTAACGAGAAGACCATGTATTCTGACTTCTTAAGATTGAAGCGCAGACCAAATTGTTTGAGGAGAGAGAGTGGAAATTAGTACTTCTGAGATTTGGTGAGGGTCTTGGTTTGACTTAATTGGCGTGAGTACCTTTAAATTGTCAGCATATGCCAGGATATTCAGCTTTTGGATTACCAGTGGAGCAATAAGAGCAGTGAAGAGGAGGCCAGATAGTACTGCCCTTTGCGGGACTCCAACCGAGATTACTCTGCAGTATTGGGAGTTATCTGCATACAATTTCACTATGCAGTGATTCAGCATTATTATTATTGTTGTTGCTCTTATATTATTTCTCCCTGATTAGGGGATTCCACTCCGTGAAGGGTACTTCTACCAAGTACACAGGGTGGTTGTAATGTCTGGTGTTACTGTTGATCGAGGAACTCTCTGACTATCCTACAGGTGTTTAGAATTGCGACTTTCTGGAGTACCTTGTAGATGTTCTCCGGGAGACCTATTACTACTAGGCTGCAATGTAGGGTCTTTGGCACCATACTGGTGGTCAACATGATGATCGGGATCGTCGTTACTTCTTGCATATATGCCACATCTCCTTGACCTCAAGTCTCAGTTTCGTGTACTTCCTAATTTTTTTCTCTTGAGTTTTCTGGACATTACTAGTGTTGGGCACAGCTATATCAATCAGGTATGTAGCCTTTTCTATCTTGTCCGCAAAGGTTATGTCCGGTCTGTTGTGCGGGATGGTCTTATCCGTTATTGTGGCATGGTTCCAGTACAAATTATTATTATTTTAGGTTTTCCCGTAATGGAATACATTAACCCGTATTTTGTGTCTGTAAATTGCGTGTATTCTATGGTCGATTTTCCTGTTTTTCTGGACGAAAAAAACCCCAGTTTCAGGGAAGAAAAACCTTGCTATCTACGCCTGAGACCGACTAACTCAGGCACGGAGTGAAAAAAACTCAATAAAGTTCCTCGCGTCATCGACGGGATTCGAATCCGGACCTTTTCCGTCCGGTGTCGGGAGGATGGTGACGATACCATTGTGCTACCCACGCAGACCGTGGTCCCAGTACAGCTTGTGGGTTGGGGTCTCTAGTACTGCCTGGAGTCCGTACTTGTAGTATGGTACACTTTCTTTGGTCAACTGGTATTTCCTCGCTAGCTTCTGATATATTATCCTGGCTACCTAGTCGTCTCTATGAGTGTACTCAGTCTGGGTGATCACCTTGCACCCAGCGGTGATGTGTTGGATCGTTTCTGAGGCTAGGTGGTATCTTCGACATGTCTCATCTGACATTCCAGGCTCCCTTTGCGATGTATTTTCTAGAGTTTCTGGTGCTGATTACCTGGTCTTGGATGGCCAGCACAAATCCTTCAGTCTCAGATTTGTGACTCACAAATCCAAGTCAAGCCGACTTCGGCTTGACTTAGGATGGCCTGGCAGTCAACTGCTGGATAAAGTAATTGGACAATAACTCGCTGAAAAAAAGAAACTTCCTGCAATCAAGTCTAAACCACTCCCTCCATAATTCGAATTTATGGCCACTGGTTCCAGACTCTTCTGTAGGGCGAAAATTTCATCCAAATTCATGTATTTTCTCCTCTCAGCGCCTACATCTGCGATCATCTTTCTTCTCAGAGCTTTCGTCTACAATTAGGTATCCTTTAAGGCATCCAGTTGGCTAGATCTGTTGCTTCCATATTTTTCAGTTTCAGTTTTTTTTTTTTTTTTTTTTGGCGTGGTCTCTATACTCGACAAATCGTCGATAGGACATCATGGTACTTCTTGTGGCCTGTCTCACCTTATTACACGTATGAACCGCAGGCCGTACTAGAGACCCCTGCTCACAAACTATACTGGAACCCTGCCATAATAACGGACAAGACGATTCCTCACAACAAACCAGACATAACCCTCATCCGCAAGAAGGAAATGGCTACCGATCAGATCGACATAGCGGTGTCCAACACCAGCAACCTTCAGAAAATATATGATGAAATATCAGGAAGTACTGAGACCTAAGACCTGAAGTAAAAGAAATGTGGCATATGGATCAAGTAATAACCATTCCGATCACCATGTCAACCACTGGCATGGTGCCTAAGAGCGTCCGTAAGAACCTAGCAGCCTCCCAGAGAACACACATGGCACTCCAGAAAGCCGCGATCCTGAACACCTGTAGGACAGTAAGAGACTTCCTCGACTAACAGTAACAACAATACTAATAGAAACCCCATGAACTTGGTACCAGTACCTATCTGGGCAGGAAAAAAAAAAATCCCATAAATCATAATTTTATTCATGTTGTTATAAAAAAAAAATAAATTTGATAACAGAGATCTGTTAAGTGCTCGATAATAAATGTATAAAAAATAATGTATAAGAAGAGCAAAATAGATCAAATTACTTCTATAAAAATGAACAGAAATTGATCAATGCGATTAGTTGGAAAAAGTCTCAGGTACATTTTTAACTCCATAGTAAAAAGTGACCATTAGCGAATCCCAGGCAGAAAACTGCACATCCCGAATTGGCCCGCTCAGCCACCGATGTGGGGTTTCTTGTTTTTAGAGCTAATCACACCAGTTTCTGGAATCACTCATGTTGTGTCAGAATTGAACTACGAAGAAGGTTTCAGGCAGGACTTTTTTTTTACCGTATTTCTTTTACTTAGATCTATTTCAAGGATGTTGAAGAAATTGATGGTACTGGAACCTGTATGAAATGATGTTAGGTTTTGAAGTGCGTTTGTGTAGATAGCAAAGTTGTAATTTTCGTCTCCTCCTGCTACACAGAATGTTGTCAAAGTCGAAGGCAACCAAAGTGTGTGTAAACAGCTGACTAAGGGTTTTAATATTCCTTATAACGATGAGATGTTTCCATGGTAGGATGTTCAGGTTTGAGTTTTATTGAATATCCTAGTCATGTCGTATGTTATCTTCCCAACACCTTTGTATCAATAGCAAACTTTAACATCAGACCTTTTATGCCTTCAATCGACATAGTAGGCGGAAATGTATGCTGAAAGCCTTGTGGAATAACTCAAGATTTGTGGGATTTAATCTTGCAATCAAGGGTCGTATAAGATCTCTTGCTCTGACCGTCCGCAGTATAAACAGAAAAATTTTAAATTTAATTTTATACCACTTTTCCAGAGGATAAAGAAGAAATTTATTTTCTTATGTCCCAATTTGTATAGAGATGCCTATCACATGCGAAAGGAATAAATTTTTAAAGATCTACTCAAAGTTATTTCAGGATTATTCAAGGCCGCATACAGCACAGCCGACACTGTCAAAGATCTTGTCATCTGAAATTAGGCGTAATGTTTCCTACCCTACCCTACCCTACCCTACAGCCCTGACCTCGCCGCATAATTTTTTTTTTTTTTTTTTGTTGTTGTTTCGTAAGGCACACTTGCGTGGTAAGGCGTTTGAGAGTGATATGGAACTCATTTCTGACTTTAAATATTCGTGAAAACGCCAGCCTCCCGATTTTTACCAAAATGCATTCACTGACTGGAAAGACCACTGCAGTAAATGCAACAAGTATGGAGGTTCTTACAATGAGTGATATTTTCCCAAAGCTGACAGACTGTATTTTATATATGTGAAGAATGGTACAATATCCCATATAATAAAGAAGAGTTACCGCTTATAGTGCGTTACTTATTGACCCGACCTTCTAAGGGGTGGGGAATTAAAAAAAAAAGGGTAATATTCCTGTAGTCTCTATCCTGTCCACTCCTTTGCCTATACTGATCCCGGAATATAAAGAAAAAACTTTTTTTTATTTGTATACCTAGCAATCCACTTGTGAACAATATCTGAGATGGACAAAATACACTCAATACCTTTAACACAACAGTCGGCGAAAAGGTGGACTTCATGCTCATTATACTTTATTATGCTCCATGGCCATTTGGCCATGGAGCATAATGAAGTAATTAAAATTCAAACAGCCGTAGTACCATAATCGTTCAGAATCCGACACATGTTTATGAATGAACCTCCCCTCCCCATTTTTTTCAAGTCCTGGATTAATCCTGAAAGTAGGGTCTACATTAAGTTGAGAAACACACATTTTTGTCTCTCTAATTTCCTCGTATTACCCACACCTTTTCATTATTATCCTTTGATTCCAATACAATTTCTCCGTAAATATTTTATCGCTCAAATCAATTACCATATCCTTCAGTATTTCCATCAACTATTTGCAATTTACCCGATAAAATGCTATTTCCAAAACCTACAAAACAAATATTCTTATTCATCTCTATATATTTCTTTCCATAAAAATTCTCACTATTCCCATCGCATCCTCTCTCTCTCTCGCACGGAACCATATAGTTCCTTTCTCATCATTTAATCCCTTCTTTCCCTTTAACTGTCTGTTCATTATACTCATCACTTTTGTTGCATGCAATAGTCTGAAATTCTTACATTTGGTTTCTCCTCTGTCTCGCAAAAAGCGAGATACGTTTGTATGCACGTTTCAGTGCTCAGTTTCAGTTTTGGTTCAAGGCCGCATAGATGTTAAATGCAGTGATGTTCTTGTATTCTGCTGTCTTGTGAACTCCTCTGACTTTATGTGGCTGTTCCAGAATACAAATGGAAAGTTTATTTTATTATTTTTCCTCATTTTAAAATCCTCTGGTCATTTTCTCTCATATCCTGCATTTTCCATGATTGCAAGTATTTTTACTCGTACACCATCGATTCCAACTTAGCCGCTCGACTGCTGTCAGCCAGTGCAAACGTACTCTGCTCTTCAGAAAGCGCCGAGCCAACTGCAAGAGACTACAACGACAACACGGTTCCTTTGTCAGCACTTCTAATGCCAAGTTGCAGCTCCAGGTACAATTATCATAAATTTCTATGTTTACGATCTTTATTGAAATGTTTATTAACTACTTTTTCTCTATTAAAAGCAAAAGCAATGCCAATATACACTACGTTGACGTTAGCATTTTATTAGGAAAAAACAAAGAAACACATTAGAGGGTTCTCTTTTTAGGAACTGGGTGAGGCAAATTGCACAACACAAAACTATGCGTTCCTTTTTGAATACATGGGTGCGTGTGACTGTAAACATATAAAAATAATATCCACAAGAAAAACTGTTCGGCTTAACCGAACCTAACTTATTCAGGAAAGCTGAGTTTCTTTGAAGACTTAAATCACTTTGGAGTTCTAAGAAAGAAGGACAGGGCCGTGGGGAAGGGGATGCCATTGAGACGCATATGTCGCTCTGAGTGATCTTCTTGCGTATCACGTATCGATCTGTTTAGCAGTTTTAAGTGAAGGAAACGACTCGCAAGGCAGATGTCACGAGCCCACAGACAACCCTCCTTTCCCCTTCCCACGCACATTTGGTCTCGCTGACCTTGTGCGAGACGCTGAATGATTGTCTACGGCGGGACTTTAATTAATCCGTGACGGACAGGTGCACGGGTGGGATGACACGTACTTTACACTTCGAGGGATGCTGCGGCCATCGCCGTCTGCGATTGACCGCCAATCCCGATCCCACGTGAACGAAGAGCACGCAGAAATCTCGCGGAGTAAGAAAGGACCCCTCTCCAGTCAGGACCTCGGGACATTCCCACCCATCCTGGCAACCTGTTCACCGTTATTTCACCTCTGACACTCAAGCGCACGCAGACCGCTCCGCACTTGTCCCGTCAGATCGCTCGCCTCACCTACGTTCCCTGGGGACCATCGTGAAGGACATCGGAATCGAAGGCAGGCAGGTTTTTGTGCTGGCGAACTTAATTACGGAACTTCTCAGACAGGTCACCTCCACAGCGCCTTCCCCCATAAGCCTGCGGATGGGAGGTTTCTGAAGAGCGTTCTTTTTTGTCGCACCAACTTTAACACTGAAAATAAATCTGTTTTATTTCTGTTCTTTATCCCGTCAAGTCACAAGATGCATGCCAGTAATTCAGGGAAGCTGGACGACCGGAAGAGAAACTAACTAATCCCCATTTAATATTTCCGCATACATCGATTTTGTGAGAAAAATCGTCTATCAAGGATTTTCGTGGTGTCCTTGGAAAAGATACGTGACTCGCTGTCGTTCAATTTTCTCATCATCTCGCTCAAAATTTCTTGCACTTTCTCAAGAGGAAATGTCTCAGTTTGGAAATGTCTCAGTCAGCAGGAAGAAGTTACCATGGATTTAGATACCTCCACTGTCAATCCACCAGGAGCCAGCACCGCTGCAGATTTCAGTTTATTCACCACCTCTTCTTGATTCCTCTTTCTTAGAATATATTATCATAAACCAGCTGTTCAATGCAGCATTTTCTGAGAGGCGGGAGGATAGAAAAAGGGGTTCTGTAGCAGCGGGGTTGTGTTACTGGTGAAACAAGTAAAAAGAAAATATCTTCTACTTACCAGAAATCTTCATTAAATGGGAAATGTTCCACATTTTTCTTGTCTTTCCCATAATTCCTTGTAGTCCTTGCATATGCCGTTGGTTTTCGGAATCTGATGGAGGCAAGCGAACCGGCTGCGAAAGGAAGTGACATTCTGGGAGAGACAGGTGTGGTTGTTGTGACTTCCTTCCCATTCTATCAATCCGCTCGTCCCACAACGTGCATAATTTCATTGGCACAAGTGTTCCGTTGTAGGAAACACGTGAGACGCCAGAGTATATCCGTTATGCAATCGCTTAGCAAATCTTTGCTCACATCCAAGTTGAACTCCGTATAGCATCCCTCCGCTTCCTATTCCCACAAACGAAGTTTTCTTTCCCCTTCTTTCGGCGTGAATTTTTGTTTCTTTTTGATCCTTCGAATCTGCATTTCTTTCTCTCTCTCTCTCTCCGATTTTAATATTATTATAGTCTTCATTCATTTGTGTCGCCCTAGTTACGTTTCTCCTTTCGTGTTTTCATTTCTCTCTCTCTCGGGTACTGAGACATTTCCTCGCTTTTGGGTTAACCAGCTGAGACGCCGGCAATTCTTGTGAAATTTGCCTGCAGCGATCGCCTTGGAAATTGTCGCGTACTGTTGCAGGCTTTAATTGCAGAACTTGTGATCCCTATCTCCGAAGTAATCTGTCTTTGGAGATCCGCTAACAGCTCGATTACTCTTTAAGTATGGGCAATGGGTAGCTGCTAACTGAAAATGACCTCGATTCGGCACAATCTGTTTAGAGGAGAAAAACAACGCGGAAAGAATAAAAGAAAGAGTCAAAAACGAAAAACAGTCATAAACGGCTAAACACGAATATCAAAAATCTTTAGAGGTATATCTAAAACTAAAAGGCAGTGTTAGTGGTTACAAACGTATAAGAGTTCAGTTTGTTTAATGTAAACAGGTCACAATAAACAAAGTCAGGTAATACAATGTCCATTTTAGATGCATGCCTAATAAGCACACCATCACAATATCAGTGAATGCGATTCATAGAAAAATGCTTTTGCATTGGAGGATAAAAAAAATTAACTACCCTGCTCTTTACTGTGCCACCTTTATCAATAAACGTGACATTGATTTTAATAGCATACTCTGAAAAAATTCGACCAATTTCGGCCACTTAATAACAAACGTTGCTAAGTTTCGTTTTTGCCACCATTATGAATTATCATGCAGCTGATGAGTTGTTCGACTACTTACAATGGCGACAAAAACCTTTCTTGGGGTATTAAAATGAATTTTTTTAATAAACGGCTAAACAATTCTTCGTAAACTGCTAAGCCGATGTTTACGAAGGATTTAACCACAAATTTAATGAAACACTTTTTTCCCCAGCAGTACCCACACAGAAATTTCTAATCTCTCTTTGCTCTCAAGCCATTATAATGAGACAACCTGGCCACGCAAGCGCTGTATGACCAGTCACGCAGCCGTAATTTGCAAAACCAGCTCGTGCTAAGTAACGAAGTTTACTGAATAACTGACTGAATAAAATTTATTGAATAACTGAAAAAGTCACCTTTTCTGCATGGCTTTCTAAAGGTTTGGTTTGGATTTTATTTGGGCATTAGCAACTAAGAATATAATGCGCCAGGCTTTCTTGTTATCTAAAGGATAACACGTTCTGTGATACAAATGCTGAACTGCTTTCTCATTTTTGTTTCTTTTTGATCCTTCGAATCTGCATTTCTTTCTCTCTCTCTCTCTCTCTCTCCGATTTTAATATTATTATAGTCTTCATTCATTTGTGTCGCCCTAGTTACGTTTCTCCTTTCGTGTTTTCATTTCTCTCTCTCTCGGGTACTGAGACATTTCCTCGCTTTTGGGTTAACCAGCTGAGACGCCGGCAATTCTTGTGAAATTTTCGCATCAATATTTGCGATGGATTATTATTATTTTTTTTAATTAATATTTATTTATTTATTTTTGTAAAATGCGTCACGTTTTAAAGAATCTCGGATTGTAAAATGTTGGTTTTACAGAGTTTCTGTAATTTTTTTTTTTGTTAAATTAGCGCATCCTTTTTTTTTTTTTTTTTTTTTTGCACTAGTACAATCTGGTGATATGAAATTGTGTTTCGTCATAATCACCAGGTATGACAAGTATGATTGCCTTCTTTTTATTTTGGTATTTTATTTATGCAGAACAGAGAATTTTCCTAAACGTGAATTTCATGACGCAAATCTGAAATTCTTTCAGAATGTTTTTGTAAACAAAGTAAAATCATTCCAAAGGAAATACTGAAATCTAAATAACAACTTTACAACAGTTTTCTTATTAGATAAATCACTTCACATCCTCAATATGAAATTTAATTAAGCGATGATGCCATTATGAAGCCTTTTCTTCCTTCCCAGCACAATCACCACGTCCTTCATACAATGTATGGATCACAGAGTTATATTTAGCTATAGACGTTTATATCGAAGAAAGCAACTGGAGCGTTTTATTATACTATGATTTTATTTATTGATTGATTTTTTTTGGAAGAAAAGACAGTGGCCAATATGCTGCTTACACCTGGTCTGCAAGTTATTATTATTATTATTTATCTTATATTATATCTCCCTGATTGGGGGTTTCACCTCGTGACGGGTATTGCTACCAAATACACAGGGTGGTTGTTGTTAAGTCTTGTGTATTTTATTTATGTTGGTCGAGGAACCTTCTGATTATCCTACAAATGTTCAGGATTTCGACTTTCTGGAGTTCCTTGTAGGTGTTCGCTGGGAGATCTATTGCTGCTAGGCTGTTATGTAGAGTCTTTGGCACCATACCTGTGGTTGAGATGATGATCGGGATGGTCGTTAGTTGTTGCATATGCTATATCTCTTTGGTCTCCTGTCATAGGTTCGTGTACTTCCTGATTTTTTCCCCATGGGTTTTCTGCAGTTGCCAGTGTTGGGTGCCGCTGTGTCAGTCAGATAGGTAGCCTTTTCCTTCTTGTCCACAAGGGTTATGTCCGGTTTGTTGCGGGACTGTCCTATCCGTTATTATGGCGCGGTCCCAGTACAGCTTGTGTGTTGAGGTCTCTAGTACTGCCTGGGGTTCGTACTTGTAGTACGGTACTCTTTCTTCGATCAACTGGTATTTCCTTGCTAGCTTCTGATGTATTATCCTGGCTACCTGGTCTTGTCTATGAGTGTACTCAGTCTGGATGATCACCTTGCATCCCGGGGTGATGTGTTGGATCGTTTCTGAGGACAGGTGGCATCGGACACTCCGGGCTTCTTGGCGATGCATTTTCTATAGTTCCTGGTGTTGATTACCAGGTCTTGGATGGCGAGCATGAATTCTTCAGTCTCGGGGAAGAGCATCCCGCTCATGAGCCATGCATTGGAAGCAATTTTATCTATGTGATCTTGATGGAGATTATTGTAGTGTCTGCGATGGAGCGTCTTCTCTGCCCATCTTTCTAGCTTCGTTTGTGCCTCCTGGTTGGGAGGGGATTCCTTCTTAGGTTGAGTGGGGTATACTGCTTGTCTACCTTCCTTATGGCCTGCTGGAGTGCTGCTGTGTGTTTCTGGAAGTAATCCTTTAGGTTAGCAATCGCTATCTTCTGTTTCTCAATGAGGTCTATCAGGTCCCTTCCTCCTTTCTGGGCAATTGTCAGTCTCTCACGGCTGATTTAGGGTTGTGTTAGCGGCTCTCGGTTATTATTATTATTATTATTAGCCATATTGTGCAAGGAAGTCTGAGGCTTATGTTGCACAAGCCAAAAAAAAAAAAAATCCCAAGTTACCCTAAGCGAGAGAGAGAGAGAGAGAGAGTGTCAGGGTAGAAAGGAATCACCAAAAGAAGAATGATGATATGCAGATCAGGACTCTGGGTTTTCCAAGCCCATACTCACCAGATGTCAGTCCCTGAAGTTGAAATGATGTAAAGATATTAAGAGTCCATCTGATATGAAACTTTCCTGTACTCTAAAAAAACAGCTAGAAAGGCATACGTGGTATCTTTTCCATAATTTATAGTACTGTACTTTTATGCATTATGTATGGATAAGGACGTTATTATCCCTCTATACAAGACGTTAGTTAGACAGTATTTGGAACACTGTATTCTTCTGAGGATCGTACCTGAAAAGTTCCGGAGAGGTTCCAAAAGGGGCGACCAGATTAGCGATGAGTGCAAATCGATGCACATATGAAGAAGAGCTTAAGAGGTGTGAATTGCAAAGTTAGATAACCAGACATCAATAGACTAATGTCATGGAGGCTTTTAAGGCATTGGAGGGATTTCGTAAATTGAATGGGGAAAATCTGTTCTCATAAGATGAGACCCATGGGGTATAAATATAAAATAATTCACTGGGCATGCTTTGGACATGAAGCTTCAACTAAAAGGTCTCCACAACGCAACCTTTTCACAGATTTTGGAAGTCCTACGAACCCTTCTAATCCTTTCTGGATGAAGATGGGTGATATTTTTCAGATTGTCTGCTCTCTCCCGTTGAATAGAGAATGATGATAAGTGGTGTCATTGATGGTGGTGTATCCTCAGTTCTGGGTCATTTGACAGTAATGTTGCCTACATAATTTGATCGATTAATTAGAGGCCTTGTTGCGGCTCCAGAAGAAGCAGGATTTAAATTATTCATAAGAGTAAAATAAAAATTTCTGAGTCCCTAGATACCTCACCCACCACGGAGTTCTACGAAGGGATGCCTTCTCGTTAACAAGTAGGTACTGCGTAATCGAATGGGACGCCAAGTTCACTTAGAGCATTATACCCATATTTACAATAAGTCTTGACCATTTCACAAGAATAAAGGGAAGGAGACTTACTTAATGCAGTTGACCCTAGCAGTAAGAAACACCCAAAATTGATCCTAGTCGCATCGGTCCGAGACTTTCCGTCTTACCGAAGACTGGGCCCCTAACCCACCAGACTCCCCCCCCCTTTCCCAGTTTCCACGGGTCACGGCGTACTGCTACACACGTCAGATTCTAAGATGTAACTCTGGTACCAAGGTATGGCCGTTGGACCCCAGTTACTCGGCTCCAACGGCCATACGTTGGTTCCAGGGTTACATCAGGTTCCGACTGCACGTTCCATACCTTGGCATGGAACGTTCAGTCGGAATTGAAACATACGTTAAGCAGGAGGCTGGCAACAGCCTATGTAAGGTCTGAAGATGGGTTCCTACAAAGTTCCCGAAACGTTATCTTAATATATAGTGATTCAGTTAATAGCTAAATAAACTATTTTAATATTCACGTGGTATAAGAGTAGTCATTATGGAAATCTAGATTCTATGGGAAACCACCACGTAACATCCTTCACCAACTATACTGCAGCGGCTGGAGACTAGGCACCTGCCAGGTAATCTGACTGAGGTATATAAGGCCTTGAATGGGTTGAGCACGCTGAATTCTGATGGGATTCTTCCACTTGCCCAGATTACAAACCTGAGGGGGTATAAATTCAAATTGAGGAAAGACAGTTGTAGAATAGATGTGTGAAAATTTTCCTTTAGCCAGCGGGTAGTTAATTGCTGGAACAAGCTTCCATCTGTTGTTGTGGAAGTTGATAGATTAAATAAATTCAATTAGGAACTGGACAGACTTTTAGAGGGAATGATTGTGTGAATTTTTTTTTTTTTTTTTTTTGGCTGATGTTACATAAACTGATACGCTTGCTTTCTTCCATCACATACCTCTATTACTGCTACTACATTTACTTATAATAAACAACAAAAAGAAAAGCTTTAACTCGGTTATTCTTGTAATGGATGCAGAACGAAAATTATAAAGGGAAAAAAAAAAGCGTCTTTTACTCCTGTTACGATTGTAAAAAAAAATTAATTGTCATTATGAGAAACGACTGAATTCAAACCAGGAAAGCTTGGATTTTTCATATAGTAAAATAGGCAATTTACACAAATAGTGATGCCTTAGAGCCTTGATTGCTTTGACGCAAAAAGAACACAACAATCACTGTGTGGGATTTATTTGAGTTATTATTAAATGGTAACCAGGCTTCTCAAAACGCGGATTGTGACTCCCGAGTGTGGGGGATCACTAACAACTTGGTGGGGTGGGCAAGTAGTTTTTTTTTTTTTGAATTTGCATAAGCTATTAATTTATGTTTTTATTTTTCCTTTATTTCCAATGAAAACAGTTTTATTTATTATACAGGGAAAATCCTTAGATGGATAGCAGGATGGCTTCAGGGCAGGAGGCAGAGGGTTGTGATAAATGGCTATTCCTCAGATTGGGTTGATGTAAGAAGTGGGGTTCCCCAAGGATCAGTATTAGGACCACTGTTGTTTTAAATTATCATAAACTACATCGATGAAGGGATAGAGGGCGCGATGTCAAAATTTGCAGATGATGTTAAAATTGGTAGAGTAGTTAATGATCACTGTCAAGCTGAGCTTCTTCAGAGAGACCTAGACAGACTTCAGGAATGGTCAGAAAAATGGCAGCTATGCTTTAATCCAATAAAGTGTAAGGTATTACACCTGGGAAACAGTAATCCCAAAATAACTTGGCGCCTCGGTAACCGGTAGGCAGGAGCAGCAGTGCGTAGCACACGCTTCTTGATTAGACCGGGGTTCGAGCCCGTGAGCCATCAAATACGGAGGTTGCGGAAAGGTCCGGAAATGACCACCGCATATCCCCGGAGCAATATGGCCTTAGTTGCTAAGGCTCCTAAAAATTAAATAACAACAACAACTACCAAAATAACTTATTCACTTGGTGGAGTTAAACTAAACCCAGTACTGGAGGAAAGGGACATGGGTGTTACGATACGGTCAGACATGAAATTCTCTGAGCATTGTAAACAGGTTGCAAGGAAGGCCCATGGTGTCCTATCGATGATCTATCGAACTTTTGCAAGTAGAGATAGGGACGTGATAATCCCATTATATAAGGCTTTTGTTAGACCACATTTGAATACTGTGTTCAAGTATGGAGACCGCACCTAAAGAAAGACATCGAGCTTCTTGAAAGGGTGCAAAGACGGGTAACTCGCCTGGTGAGATCGGCAAAAGGGTGTCCTTATGAAGAAAGACTTCGAATATGTGGGTTGCAGAGTTTGGAAACTAGACACCTTAGAGGAAATTTGATTGAGGTGTTTAAGGCTCTGAGAGGCATCAGTAAAATGAATGAGGACAAAATTTTCAAGATTATAAATGATGCTAGAACTAGGGGACATAAATTCAAGTTACGGGGGGAAATGTTTAGATTGGATTCCAGGAAGTTTTATTTCAGCCAGCGAGTTATAAATTACTGGAATAAGTTGCCTATATTCTACCAGCCTCTACCACCCAATAAGTTGGGTGGTAGAGGCTGACAGTTTTGGGGAAGGTTATCTGGATAATACCTTCGGGTCAGGGAAGCGCATAGTATGATAGATTTAATTTCCTTTTTTTTTATTAATTATTATTATTTATTTATTTTAATCATTGTTTTATTCGTTTTTTTTTTTTCTTTTTTTTTGGCTGGCGCAGCATAAGCCATAGGCTTTCTTGCACCATGCGGCCATTACTAATACTATTTTATAAAGTTCTATCAATGTTTTATTTGTATACAGATTAAAATTTAATTATGAAAAAAAGTAAGTAACATATTTGTTTCTTGTCCATATGAAATTATTAGTTTTATTCAAGGGATGGGCCAAAATGAATTCATTTCTCGTGTTATGGGGGTCGTCGCACCGCACAGATTGGTAATCCCCTCCAGTATAACTGTTCATCAAGCATAATTGATTAGACTTGAACTTTGTTTGTCCCAAAAATAAAAAAAATAATAATAAATAAAATATAATACAATAAATATATGTGTAAAAATTAAAAAAACTGAAATTAAAAGCTAAACTAAATTAAATTAATGGGTGTTCGTATGGAATTCAAGACAAATGACGTTTTCACTTGAGACTATAATTCGTTCATTTGAAGCGAAAGTTTGGTTTCTGATGCCTACCAAACATCAACCCTGGTGAACACCACACCCCCATGTAAGCTTGTATTGCTCGGTTACGTCGAGTGATAAAATAAGTTAATTTTTCCTTACTTCAAAATTTAAATGTCTCAAATAAATGAATAATCGTACTTCATTGGAGGTTATACCTACGCTGACAGTTTTTAAAGCCATTCTTCATAGGTTAAATACTCTACCGAATTTAAATGCGAGCTTGCGTTCTTCCCCCCCCCCCCACTTTATTTCATAAGTATTCCCCAGAAATGAATAGCTTCACCAAAGTTATTTAAACGAAATAATCCATGCAATCAAAATATATAAATTTCCGTATTATACACGCAAAACATTATAGGCACTTATTTTTGAAAATCGAGTAAATAAAAATAGCTGGTAGAATAATAAATACACTAAAAATAAAATCATCAGAGATTTGACTTTTTATCTACAAAGGCATATTGCTACAGGCAGACGAACGAATCTCATATTTGCATAAAATAGTCTCGTCTAAAAAAAGCTAGAAATTTCATTTTTGAAAATTAGGAATATACACATTACTAACTTATTACTTACTGATAATTTCCATCTTCCCGAACTCGACTTAAGCACTTATAAAATTCGAATTAGCTACTCTGCATGTAATACTTCCATCCTCCACCATTATAGTTCGCTCTCTCCTTCTGCAACCACGTGCCACGCGCAAGCGTAAAATAACGACTGTAAACATTGCGGAATATGATTCATTCGATGTAACGTAATCTCATCAGGATGGATACACGAAGCGACAATATCATTACGGCTTTTATAATTGACTTTCTTTATTACCTTAATTAATCAAATTACCTGCTTCTCTGTTTAAATTAAATTATTTTAAAATTTATTTCTGTATCTTTCGAACAACATACAGAAACAGAAAAATTTTCTTCTAATGGTGAGTTTAGTTCTGTTAAATAGATACTTATATTCATGTTATTCAAAAATAATTATTTAGTGCAAAAAGAAATACTTGCGTTCTATAGATATGACTGTTTTTACTGCTCTGATAGTGACCTCAGATAGAAAAGGTTTACGTTTACAATTCCTTTAAGCCAAATGTAGTAGTAGTAGTAATGGAGGCATGTGATGCAAGAAAGCGAGTGTATGAGATTATGTAGCATCAACCAAAAAAGAAAAAAAAAAAAAAAAAACAATTTCCCACATCCATTCCCTCTAAAAGACATGTAGACATGTATAGTATCTTGTTCAACTCCGCCTTTGTACACTGTGATGATTACAGAGCACTGTAGAAGGCCAGAAATGTGTGTGATGTTATGTTTATGCAGTGTGTGTGTTGTTTCTGGTCTCTTTGTCACCAGGCAGGCGATCATCTGAAAAGCCTGCCCAATGTCCGTCTACACCACGGGGACAACTACGCATGTACTGTGGCGGACCTCGAGTAGCTCGTACTGAATGCCCAAAACGAGTTTGGAATCATTCAAAGAGAAAAAAGAAATGTAATAAAAATAATAATAAGTAAATAAAAATAATAATAATAAGTAAATAAAAATAATAATAAGTAAATAAAAAAAATAATAATAAGTAAATAAAAAAAAATAATAGATTAAATAAATAATTAAAATAACAAAATAAAAACACCCAAAGTCCACTGATTAAGTGAATGCTACGATCCCGTACCTAGGGAGCCCAACCCTAGAGCAAAATCCCGCCTCGAGCGAAGGGCAAGAGGTCAGGAAAATAAAATCCGGCACCCACAGACAGTAATGAAGTCCTTGGATGCCAAAAAAAAAAGCAATAAATATGTATAAAAAGTAAATTAAAATACGAATAGGATAGGATATATATCAGGGTGATTCGCTACCAGTGCGACAAAATTGCAGGAGGTGTAGGGGGCACAAAGACGAATCGGAATCACATAGCATTGCTGGGTCCGAAATGCCTTCGTCATGCGGTAGAGGATGTTGAACGGGAGGTCGCGTGAACAGCGATCCCGCTGGAAGTCAGCATTTGCGAACCGGTTCCCGAGGCAGTAGGATGGACGAGTATTCAAACGTTGAACTGGCCGACATGCACCTCGCGTATGGAGCTGCGGACTGTAACGGGCGCGCCGCTCTGCGCTTGTACCAGGAACGTTCCCGCATAGGCGTGCTCCTCATCATACGATTTTCGCACGTGTGCACAGAAGGCTACGTGAGACTGGTTGTTTCACGAGAGGTACCATGAATCGAGAGCGAACGACGAGGACGCCAGACAATGAGGAGAATGTCCTACGTCTTGCAGAAGGCAATCCGAGTACGAGTACTCGAGCGATAGGCCAACGATTGGGTATTTCCCAATCCACTGTATGGAGGATACTGTCAACAAACCAAATGAGTTCATACCATCTGCAACGCGTCCAATCATTGGAGCCTGCGGATTATCCACTCCGGAGGACTTTTGCTACTTGGTTTCTTCAACAGAAACGGTTCGCAAATGCTGACTTCCAGCGGGATCGCTGTTCACGTGACCTCCCGTTCAACGTCCTCTACAGTTGACGAAGGCATTTCGGACCCTGAAATGCTATGTGATTCCAATTCGTCTTTGTGCCCCCTACACCTCCTGCAAGTTTGTGGCACTGGTAGTGAATCACCCTGTATATATAAAAAACATTCCCTCTAAAAGTTTCTCCAGTTCCTCCTTAAGTTAATTTAAGCTATCAACTTCCACACCGACAGATGGAAGTTTGTTCTAGCAATTAACCACCCGCTGGCTAAAGGCAAATTTCAGCACATCTATTCTACAACTGTCTTTCCTCAATTTGAATTTATGACCCCTGAGGATCGTAATCTGAGCAAGCGGAAGAATCCCATCTGAATTCAGTGTGCTCAACCCATTCAACCGATTATACATCTTATGAGCTTATACACCTCATAAGGTGTATAAGACTAGGCACCTCACAGGTGCCTAGTCCCCAGCCTCTGCAATTTGCAGAACTTAAGCCTTTCTTGGTAAGAGGACTCTTCATTCCCCTCAACAATCTTGTTGCCCTTCTCTGTGTACACGCTCAAGCAACTCTACATCCTTCCTAAAATGAGACCTCCAGAACTGTACGCAGTACTCAAGGCGTGGCCTGACCATTGCTTTATACCAAGGAATAATCACCTCCTTTTCCCTACTTGCAAAATTCCTGTATATCATTGACAATATCCCCATGAACGTCTCTTGCGGCATGTCTGCATTGCTCAGAAAACTTCATATCTGACTGCACAATTACTTCGAGATCTTTTTCATTTTTACCACGATTTTCCTCAATTTGAATTTGTAGTAAAGTACCAACTGTGTGGTACTCGTAGTACCACACAGTTGATACGTTTCTCTATGGTTATTTCTACCCATATTCAGTACTTTGCATTTGTCAATGTTAAACTTCAGTTGGCATTTCTCAGCCTATCTGCTGAAATTTTCTAGATCCTGTTGCACTAGCACACTGCCATTATTGTCATTAGCAGCCCTGCCAACCTTTGTATCATCTGCAAACTTCAGCATTAAGCCTGAAATACCTTCATCGATATCATTGATAAATAAACAAAACAACAGTAGGCCTAACACCGAACCCTGGGTGACTCCACTAATAACATTAGTCCACGAAGAGCAACGTCCATTGATTACCGCTCTCTATCTTCTCCCACTCAACCACCCTTTTATCCATTGGAGCAACTTACCCTTAATACCATACTGCTGCAATTTGTACAGTAGTCTTCCATGCACAACAGCTTCAAAAGGTTTCCTGAAATCCAAGTACATGTATATGATATCAAAATTATTTTTTGCATCCAGTTCCTCTGTAACCATATTATAGTATCCAATCAAATTTGTCAGAAGAAGACTTCCCCTTAACAAATCCATGCTGTGTCTGAATTATTACTGAAATCTTGTCTAGACTGCAGTAATAATATTAATGTTAATGTTATGGTTCACATTCACGATTATTCTCTACCTCTAAGGTCTTATGTGGTTATGTTTTTACCTTTTATGGAGTATAGGGGGCCACATCTGGTGAGTATGGGCTTGGCACACCCAGAGTCCTGAGCTGGCTGTCATCATTCTTCTCTCTCTCTCTCTCTCTCTCTCTCTCTCTCTCTCTCTCTCTCTCTCTCTCTCTCAGGGTAACTCGGGAATTTTTTTTGGCTGGTGCAGCATAAGCATCAGGCTTCCTTGCACCTAATTTTTAAAAAGATAGTCAATACGTTGGCAAAACTGAAGTTTCGAGTTGAACTGAATTCCAAGATCGTTTTGAGAGAGGATCTTAGGTATTAATGAATCTCCAACAGCGGATTGTATTTTAGAGGAGTTTACTCTCCGTGAAAATGCTATTTCAATTGATTTTGTTGGGTTTATTAATAGGTTTGCCGTGGTGAGATATTCCACAAGTACTTGTAATTTTTCATTAACAATAGCATTTTTACTCTCTTGATCATCAAAAAATCATATTAAGATTACTCAAGAACAACTTCATTCACCCATCTATATGCGTGCGTTCTCTAATCAGCGTGCTTGTTTTGCTGAGCGAAAAACCCGGGTTTCGGAGAGAGAGAGAGAGAGAAAAAAAAATCGCTATCCTCGCCTAAACCAACTAACTCAGCCACAGTGCGAAATATATCCATAAAAGTAATTCGCGCTGTTGATGGGATTCAAACCAGAGCATTTTCCACACAGTATATGAAAAGACAGTGATTGTCTTTGCTGCTTTTCCTTGCATTCTTTGCTTGGAGACTTCTTGTAATCTGCCTTGGCTTGCCTAACTTCTTTTGTGACATGATTACAGACTAGTTTATATCTACCTATACATTAGTTTCTGTATGACATAGCCGAGTGGTCAGGAGTGAGTGAGAGAGAGAGCAGTAGCACGCGCTCTTTCAAGTCCGTGACTGCTAAATACGATTTATGTTTGTATTGATAATGTATTATAAACTCCTCTGACCTCTGGTGGTCGTGCCGGAATATAAACAAGAACATTTATTATAACAACGTGTTACCACGAAAACTCTCTGGGTCATCAGTAGGGAACATTGTGGGGAACATCATATGCATACGAGATTTTGTCCAGCCTCGAAGGGCGCAAGAACGTCCCCTCTCTAGTTCTGAACAGAACTAGAGAGAGGACGTTCCCTAGAGGAACTCCCGCGGTTATTATTCTGGACTTAGTGACTGGGATTTCTTTTAACAATTCTGTTTTGTTACACAGAATTGGATTGCCTTCATAATTCACGGAGACCATAGTAGGTCTCCGTGAATTAAGAGTATTTCTTGTGGAGGATGGTACCAAAGAGTCAAACGAAAAGTGGATATCGTCGTAAATAACAAGCATTCCAATTTTTCCTCATAAATGCTTATAATGGGGTTAGTTGTTGATTACAGGTTTGTCTGAATCGATTCGACTGGAATTAAGAAAGAATTTTAGGTGGTAATTGCTGCTAGACTACATGTGATAAAATAACTGGAAGTAATGTTATTGTTTGTTATTTGGTTTTCAGGAGCATTAGCAACTAAGGCCATATTGCTCCGTGATATGCGGTGGTCATTCCCTTGACCTTTCCGCATCCTCCGTATTTGGTGGTGACGGGCTCGAACCCCGGTCTAATCAAGAAGCGTGTGCTACGCACTGCTGCTCATTCCCACCTGGCTACGGAGGCGCCCTGGAAGTAATATTTTCTGTAGTAGTTTCAGAAGGCAGGAAGGCTTGAGGTGGTTGCTTATATTTTGAGGGGATGGTACTTGGAATAGTATGAAACTACTAAAGTTTCTGCGGATAATGATCACGGATAATGATCAATCTCGTCCCGTGTGTTTTCCAGGAGGTTAGAAATGGTTTGAATTTATTTGGGGACGGGGGAGGGGACCTCGCAGGCTTTAGGATATGTGTGGATCTGGTTGTTGGCATTCTTTGGTAGGAAGAAAGGACCAATCCAATCCAGTCCAATCCAGTTTTAGATTTTTGCCTGATTCCTGAAAGAACTCTTCAGTCAGTTTTGTTCTAAAAGATATTTATTACCTATGTGGCTTTTGATGGTAGTAACCAACTCGAAGAGGTCACGCTCGAATTCCTGGCTGCTAGCCTGTGATGGTAATGATCCTTTTCTACGTGTGCTGTTTGGGTTGTTGCATCTGGAAAGATGAGGTCTATGTGAGGCTGGGAGAATCCCAGGTAGGGATTCTCACAGACATTCTGCCCAAACATATTCTCATAGATAGCTTATACGCGAACAAATAGGTTACCATCTGGATGGAGGAACTGTGGATCAAAGATGGTTTAACCATCTTTTAGAGATGGTCACATTTTTTGCGACTTGGAACTGGCTGCTTGGGCGTTATAGTTCAATAATATCACCTTCTCTAGACGTTATGATAAAACTTCTCCGTTATCGGACGAATCATGAGCTAAGAGACTGGCTGTTGAATGGGATCCAAAGCTCATGGGATTATCGGATTGTGTCGAGGCTCGGAGATCACTTTCGTTCCAACAACCTGCCCTACTAGAGGCTCTTGTCTAATAACGATATAAGTGATAAAATAATAAATTAAAACTAAATTAAATAAAAATAATAAATATAATAAATAAAATTAAATGCAATTAATCAATTAATCGTAAAAACTGAAACGTTTAAATCCTTTATTTCCATTATCTAACTCGTCAACTGTTAATTTTATTATTAATTAAAATAAATAAAATTAACTAATAATTGTTTTTCTTATTTAATGTTAAAAATATAAGGAGCGCTTCATTTTAAGTAGCTTATATCCCTTGATATTTTTAGTATTATATTAGTCGAAATTACACTCAGTAACTGGCAGTCATTGGTCTATAATTAATGTCACTAAAAATTATTTCAATTGGCTTAATCGTACAGCTAAGTTAAATACTCTGGATTCAAATAACTCTTAAATTTATTTTGTCAAAGATGTCTTTCTTCTCAAGTAGCGGCTTAATAAATCAGTCAGTTTCAATATTTCAAGAGTGCCAGAACATGTTTCTTTTTTCGTTTCAGCTATGAAAAAACGGGTAAAAATCACTACTAGAACCTAGGTCTGCTCCACATGGCATTGGCATCAAAACGGCTGTCCGTCACGAGTGAGCGAGGTGGTGATCGTACTACAGGATATGAAACCAGGTATGTATTCATTTTAGCATTTCGAATAGCATTGAAGCAGCTAAGGCTATCGTCTTTGTACATATCTGTAAAGGTTTGATCCCACTGTGGTGGTATTACATGTTTTTCTAGTTTTCCTACTGGAAATTTCGTTTCAACTAAGGAAACCAAATAATCTTCGTTCGACACGTTTGAGAAATAACACGCTGGTGAGCACGACAGATCTCTTAAGGGATCATTGATTTTTGGCAGATCTTATCAGAAAACTGTTTGTTAAAGAATATCCTCATTTGCCACTGTGCTCTTTGTCCATCTTTGCATGATGATTCCCATGACTTAGAGATATGAAACAATTCGTGGAAAATCTGCGTGTGACAACGATGGGCATCATGAATTTCAGAAGTTGAAACAGCCCACCACACTGGCATTTTTTTGGATGCAAAGATGTTTTCATGACTACCTGGGGTTTTCCTTGGCCCAGACGCAGAAAATTCTCACATGCATCCACTGCAACGTACTCAACGTGAATAATTGCTTCCTGTACGATTGGAATATTCAGTCTCAAACTTTTATACTAAGGAGAAAATTAATATGCGGTTCAAGATCATTCACTAAGCCTGCTGATTAGTGTGATTGGCTGTAACTCACATTATGAAGTCAGTGAGCTCCGCAAGACATAGTGACTTGCTTCCTGATAGCATTAGCACTAGCAGAGACATATCATGCAAGAAAGCAAACTTATACAGCATCAGCCAAAAAAATAAGAAAATAAGAAAAAAGAAACTTCCCATTTCACTCATCCATTCTCTCCAAGCGTTTGTCCACTTCTTCCTAGAATTTATTTAAGCTATCAACTTCCACAACGACAGATGGAAGTCTGTTCCAGCAATCAACCACCCGCTGGCTAAAGGCAAATTTCCGCACATCTATTTGACAACTGTCGTTCCTCAATTTAAGTTATGCCCTTTCAGCTTTGTAATCAGAACAAGAGGAAGAATGCCATCATCATTGAGTCTGCTCAAACCATTCAATGCCTTATACACCTCAATAAGATCACCTCGCAGGTGCCTAGTCTCCAACCGCTGCAATTTGCAGAATTTAAACCTTTCTTGGTAAGAGCACCTCCTTTGTTCCCCTCACCAATCTTGTTGCCCTTCTCTGTACTCGTTCTTACTAAAATGGGGCCTCCATACCTGTACGCAGTACTCAAGGTGTGACCTGGCCATTGCCCTATACAAAGCGATAATCATCTCCTTATCGCTGCTAGCAAAATTCCTGTATATCATTGCCAAAAAACCCCATGACCTGCTCTGGCCGGCTGTCTGAACTGCTCAGAAAACTTCATACCTGACTGCACAATTACCCTTCCCCCCCAGTTACCCCCCAGGTCTTTTTCATTTCAGTGTAGTACCACACAGTTGGTATATTTCTCTGGGGTTATTGCTACCCATTGTTTTCCATACTATAATTATAATATTAATTTCTGATATCCATGGCCACTCTGCTATAAGTTCTTATTCAAAACTCGCATTGTAACTCAATATTACCTTCGCGACATATATGATTGTTGTATTCAGCCTCCTATCGCTCATTGAGGATAGGGCCTGTGTTGTTCGAATCCTGTCTACGCTTGTGGGTTCTGTTAATATATATATATATATTTTTTATCTTTTTTTTTTTTTTTTTTTTTGGCCGATTTATTCGGGCTTGAGAGTTAGAAAGGGGTGTCTCAGGGTTTCTTCATGGAGATTCCTGTTTTTCATTCATAAAAACAAGCAAACCGACCATAGGATACGCGCAGTTTTAATAGAGTGAGTAGTTTAATAGAATAAAGATGATGACGTCTGATGTCTTTATTTTCTCCAGGGAAAATCCGAAATAACGAAGTTGAATAGCATTTCCATTCATGTATATAGAAAAAAGAACGTTTATTTTTATTTTATTTTTTTTTTACACAACACGCGCTGCTCAGTATTTTGTTTACAACTGATTATAGAAATTTCCGCTTAATAGGAGAGAGAGAGATTAACAATATTAACAATATTAACAATATGACCTCTAGAAGTGTAGTGTTGTTTATTGTAAGTTAAATACTGTATCAATGCAAATTTTGAGGCAAATTCAGATGCAAAAATTTTGGAAAATTTCCGAAGGCAAATTTTGATGACTCTGTATAGTTAAACTGTTTACCCTTTAAATTCACATTCAGTCTTTATATGATAGTGGGTCTCCCAGCAATAAAATAAATAAATAATATCTGGGAACCCCTGTCAAGGAAAGATGACCATGGCATAGTATATGAATGTATGTGTAATATGTCAATTGCAATATAAATCAATTACAATACAATCATTCCTTTACTCTATCTATACATGCTTCTAGCCAAATAAGTATTTGGGGATGAAACCAAATTTCCCAATTTTCAGAGCAGGTTCTATCTTAATGAGAACCTGCTCTGATCGAGAAACTGATGAAGATCAAGACCAACATCCTCATTGATGATGATCAAAATGTAGATCTTCTTTGATTCAGACGAATTGCTATACATTATAAGTGTGATTAGTAATTGTGTTTGTAGTCGAAAATGATTCAAGAAAGTTAGCTTATACAGCATCACGTTAGAATCCAAAAGGGAATTTCCAGGCTTGCCATCCCAAATCGGAATAGCTTGGTGAAGGTGTTTTCCATCAGTGTTCTTTCCTTTTCTTCTCCCAGTTGATGCTTTTCTTTAAGAAGTTATGATTTCCGCCTTTTGTCTTTAAGAAGCAGCAAGTTATGATACTTATGAGAAAGTGTCAAGGGGAAGGGAGCATCGAAAGATGAAAAGAGATGGTGGTTTATACTGTTCCGTCTTTACTAGCTGCTCTGATAACAATGGAAAACATCTACCCTCAAGCTTCTACGCTATGGCGTCGTGTGAATTTAATAAAAAAATAATGCAAAGCTGGATTAGATGGATATTAATAAAGATGCTTTTCCTTCTCTGTATGTTATCCACAGTGCCAATTGGTTTACGGCTATTGTTGTTCTGGATTAATTTCTCTTCATTTTTTTCATATACAGCAACGGCAGATGGCGCTGCTATTTTATGACGAACTGTACATTTTTGTATTAATGTTCCTGTGCTATTAATGTTCTTGTTCCCAGTGAACAGTATAAGCAATAATGTACACAATTTGAAGGCATTAGTCATTTTAGAAAACTCAATACCTGTTAAGGCATTAACAGTCTGAGACCTAATTTAAAAATCTTTTCAAAGAACTAAATTGTCTTTATTTTACAGGTAACACGTGTATAATAGTGGCCATGATGGCAACAATATCAGGGATTCCAAAGGTTGGATTAGATAAGACAGTATAAAGGACATAGGATATTAAGGGACAAGAACACAACTTGTTGTGTTCTTGTCCCTTAATATTACACGATGCTGATCAATTACAGTATTACACGATGCTGATCGTGTAATACTGTAATTGATCTAATTAGGCTAGGCCGTAGCCTAGTGGTCAGGCGAGCGGGTGCATAAGTACACGTGCCTTGAGTGACCGGTGGTTCAAGCCCGTGACTGCTGAATACGGCGCTGTTTCTTGTATTCTGTCTGTCTATCTTGTGAACTCCTCTGACCGTTTGGTCGTCCCGGAGTATAAACAGAAAATTTATTTATTTTATTTATATTACACGATGCTGATCAATTACAGTCATCCAACATACGACACCAGAAATTTATTGATACAGAACTTGTCACTGTCCTTAAGATTCGCGCTGTGAGATTGCATCAGTCAATGTAGGTTCAATCTAGTTCAACCGGGGTGCCGCAACAACATTCCAAGGGGGGGTGCCACGTAATTTGGGTTTAAGTTATTATTATTATTATTATTATTATTATTATTATCAGTTTATTTAACAAACACCCCTGTACAGAAATTTCCTAGGAGGGTGGCGCATACATACATCACTTATTAGAGTGTAACATAGGATTAAATATCAGGAAATACATAAGATATATACACATAGAGGAAGAATTACATACAGACATCAACCACTGACTCAAAAGCTACTTCTCTAACCGCAAGGTCAGCATCAAAACAAAATATCACTGCATCACCCGACATCTAACCCGAGGCTGTCCCCAGGGCTCCATCCTGGGGCCAGCTGTCTGGAATATGATACTCGACGACTGGCTCCTGAGGGACTACCCACACACTACTCAGCTTTCTTATGCCGACGACATGGTTATTATCATTGAGGGCCCCACCTGCGCCACCATAGAAACCCAGGCTACGGTTGTTCTCGCTGCTCTGTCCGTATGGGCCACGGAAAATACTCTCAGTCTCCACTGAGAAGAGCAAAACCCTCCTATTAAAAGGCAAACTGGACTTCTCCAGACCTCCTAACATACGTTTTAATGGCCGCCCACTGAAAAACTACCGATCGGTGAAGTACCTGGGAGTAATTTTGGACGACAGGAGAACTTTCATTCCTCATATCCAAGCTATCAAAGAAAAGATAAAAAATTACATCACTATGTTAGCACGCTTTACCCGCAAGGACTGGGGTCTTAAAGGACCAACTCAACGCCTTTTATACTCAGCAGTATTTATACCAATTGTCACATATGGAGCTGCAGTATGGTACCACCGAATGACCTTAGTGCATGTTCAACGTAAAATTCAGCAAATTCAACGATTATGCTACTACAAATGACCCGCGCATTAGAACGACGACATCAACTGCCGCCCTACAGCTACTAACAGGCCGCCTCCCTTTGGACCTCCACGTCGCTTTTATGACTTTCTCATGCCATCAAGAAGAATAAGGAAGCTGAATTCCTCACTATTCAAACCCGTACCGATACCGACATCAAAAAGGAACATAAACGTGTGTGGCTACAATTCATAAACTTATGGCAAACCCGCTGGAATAACTCCACAACTGGTGCAACTACTAAACTTTTCCTTCCTGAGGTAACCTACATCAACAAGCAACGTTCCACTTGGTTCTTCCCTAACGTCTATGCTTCCTTCCTATTAACTGGTCACGGGTCCTTCAAGAGACGCCTTCTAGAGTTTGGCCTAGTCGAGGATGCCCTCTGTACCTGCGGAGAACCTGAAGACTGGGATCACGTGATGCACTCATGCAACGTATACTTAGATCTAAGAAACCAACTACTCCTAGACCTCCACACTACATCACTTCGGCCAGAAACCAAGTTATTGGAATCTAATGATGCCTTCCGTGCACTGACCAGTTATGCCAACGAGGTCTTTCGTCGTCGCTGGCATCATCTGCAACTCCCGAACACTACTCCTGGATAACCTCCTCTAGACAGCAACTGATACCCAGCACCGGAAACTTCCAGACATGACACTGCAAATGGCGGACAGCCCTGTCGACGCCGCTCCGTGATTCTCCATTGTGACGATCCTGGACTCTTTAATTTGAACTTTACCTATTCTCTTCTTCCTATCCACAGTCTTTCTCCAGGACTCCCACAACTGCACTTAGCACTCTTCCTGCTCCGTTTCGCCTGGGAGGATGCCTACGCTCTGTCATCCTCGCTATCTTGTCTGTCTTCCACTTTCCTGTCTCTTCTCCGCTCTTTCCTTGGCCCTCCCCACTCTCGCTCCTGCAAGAGTGTGGACGGCCCGTCAGATGTCTTTTACTCCCTGGTCCGGCTCCTCGTGCCAGTGGACGGATGCTGGGAGGCTCCTTCCTGGTGATCGTGCCTTCCAGTAACGAAGAGGACAGTCAAACAACACAAACAACACATTACTCACACATAACCCACACTGACTGGCTTTGCTATGTTAACAGAGTATTTAACGCGGATTTGTGGGAAACCACGGGAACCGCATAACAAAAAACACTATGTCCACTATACAGACATCATGCATTCACAGAGAAATTACAAAACAATATATGTACATAGAAAAATTACAAAATTAAAAAACAATGTACATACATAGAAAAATTACATCGTCATTTACACTATGAATTGGTCCTCATTTTTTATTCTCTGAACAAAAGGAATACCCTCAGTCCTATAAGAATCTTTTGGAATATAATATATCGTTCATTTAAGATTTTAATCAGATCGAGGGCACTTGAAGTCTCTCTTCAATTACGTTCTTCATCATATCTGTATAATAAGTTACTTACTTATTATTATTATTTTTTTAATTTATATGTTTATTTCACTATAAAAAGGTGTATAGTATCTTTTTAATTTTGTGGTGATCTATAATTGATCTACACTTAGTACCTCTATATAAAGAATTGAATTATTATATACTGTATATACAGGGTGTTTCAGTTAAACGTTTCAGAACTTCTAAGAGGGGTAGGGTACATCCTGACAACTCGAAATCATATAGCAATGTGGGGTCGGAAATGCTTTCCTGAAGCGGTGTTGTACACAGAAGCACCATAAAGAAAAGAGACCGTAAGTGAGAAATCGTTTTAATAATACATGAAAAGAAGCAAAAGGTACATGGATTAAAGTAAGTGTTCGAAGTTTCTTCCACGGGCTACAATGCACGCCTCACATCTCCGACGCATGGACATCCGAACATTCTGGAATACTCCAGGCGAATTTCGAATTTCTTCGGCAGCTACTGCGATTCTTGCAACCAGCTCCTCAGCATTGTCAACGGGAGTGTCATAAACTAGCGATTTCATATGACCCCAGAAATAAAAATCAAGACATGATAGGTCGGGTGACCGAGCAGGCCAACGCACGGGACCACGACGTCCGATCCACTGTTGACCAAATGTGACATCCAGGTAGTTACGAACATCTCCGCTATAATGGGCAGGGGCTCCATCGTGTTGGAACCACATTGTCTGTTGCGTCGATGCAGAAATCTGTTCATCTCTCAAAAGTTGTGGCAATACTTGCTGCAGAAAGATCAAGTAGATAGGTCCGGTTAGACGACACGGTAACAGGTAAGGTCCGATGAGGTGATCTCCCATAATACCGGCCCATACATTGACCGAAAATCGAATCTGTGCTGTACGACGTCGCACGACGACTTCTGTGTACAATACCGCTTCAGGAAAGCATTTCCGACCCCACATTGCTATACGATTTCGAGTTGTCAGGATGTACCCTACCCCTCTTAGAAGTTCTGAAACGTTTAACTGAAACACCCTGTATACATAATTTGTATTATGAAATGCAATATATATAATTATATAAAGAAAGAATCGGATCTAACAGGCAGAAAATTGAGTAGGGGTGCCGCAAAAAAAAATTAAATTACTTAGGGGTGCAGTTATTAAAAAAAGGTTGAAAACCATTGCAATAGACCCTTCACAGCCGTAATGCCAGGGGTTTTACATTGGCTGGTGGACGCCTTGGGGAGACGGGACCCACATCGAAGTTCGGGCTCTACCCCCAGAGCAACAATAAAATAGAATCAGTGTCAGATTATTTACAGGATATTATGATAGTATTTTGATAGTATTTACAATGAATTAATAAATATATTCATATTTATATTTATATTATATTTATATTAATATTTATATTCATAAATATATTCTTGACTTTATTTACAACACATTCGTAAAGACATTGTGCTTTGAACATTATTTACAGTATATTGAGCATTATTATGCTGCCCTTATCAATGTGCACTTTTCCTGGCAAAGGTCAGGCTCTTAAGGATCTGTCTTCGGTACCTCCGATTCTTCGCAAACCTACAGAGGTCGCCGTCAATTGAATGGATTGTGGGGAACATCTCCCTGGGGAGAAAGCGGTCACTGAGCGCTAGTCTGTTATAGTGTGCTGTGAGCGTGGGAGCTTACCTAAGTCCGGGTAGAGGGATCCTCCAGCCACACAGTTCCCAGATGCTTGGCTCCGAGACCATTCGGTTGTCATCTTAACAGTGAGAACAAGGCGTTTTTCAAATACAAGATCTGCAAGTCGGGCAAAATTAAGTGAGATCGCCATCGCAGTTGTCCTTTGCTGAGGTGGACGACGATGTTTTTGCATGATCCAGCGAAGGAGCCAGTATTCGGCGGAGTACACGCGCTTGATGTTGGTAGGGGCCGCGGACCCCCAAATTTCCGAGGCATATAATACGACGGAGTATACTGAGGTGTATATGTAACTGCACTACTCTCATCATCCACCAGAAAATGGTTTTCACCCTCACTGTTTACCTCCTACATACTAACTGGGCATGGTTCGCTTAACGCAAAACTCTACCAATTCAGACTTTCCAATCCAGTCTCCTGTCGATGTGGGCTACCGGAAGACTCTCCTCACGTCCTGTTTGAATGCTCCATTTACGAGGATCTAAGATCGGCTCTTAAGGCAACAGTACCAAACTTGTGTCCCGGTGGTGAGAAGATACTCATTTCTGTCAACAATTTCCGGGCCCTTCAAACCTTCTGCAATGCAGCTTTTAATCGCAGGAAGGCTCTCAACCTCAATGTTAATTCAAGAAATCAAACCGAAAACACATCATAAATCATAATACAACTGTGCGCTGCCTCGTCGTCCTGATGACGTCATATGCAAAATTGTTGTGGTTTTCAAGAACTCGCAAAGATTTTAACAGACGCTGCACTTTTCTGACTCATCCTTTATCAAGACTCTCTTCAACTAAACCTCTGCTCAGTGATACCGTCATCGACCAGAGACTTCTGACACCACTCCAGATTAACAGAATTCAGAATTATATCTAGAACTTGTTCCTGCCGATCATGATTGAATCACATTACTACTTCTGTTTGACAATACACCTTTTTCTCTGTGTGGACCACTTTGGGCAGCACTGCATAAAGACGTGGGCAAGAAATTTATAAAGATTTTATTTTATTGGTATTTATTTTATTTTATATATGTATATATATTTTTTATTATTTTTTTATTTATTACTTTTTTATTTATTTATTATTTTTTTTCTTCTTATATTTTTCTTTTTTTTTATTATTATTATTATTTTTTTACTTTATGCTATTCTCATCCTTATTTCTTCTTCCAGTCTCCTGGTGGGAATGAGTGTGTTTTTTTTTTTTTTTTTGATTTGGTAGTTGTTGGCGCATCGGCTTCTGTGGCCATATTGCACCTCCCAAGGTTTTTGCAGTACTTTGATCCAAGCCCGAGGCGGGAATCGAACCCGCGACCTTTGGGGTGCCGGGCATAATGAGTGTGTGTGTGTGTGTGTGTGTGTGTGTGTGTGTGTGTGTGTGTGTGTGTGTGTGTGTGTGTGTGTGTGTGTGTTTGTGCTGTTGCCGGCTTGCTGGCACGGGGTTCTTTTGAATGGCTCCAAACCCTCTTTGGACATTCAGTACGTGACTGTTAGGTTGGCCATGGTTCTTGCGCAGTTGTGGCCTACCTCCCCCTGGTGTAGACGGACACTGGGCAGGCTTTCCAGATGATCGCCTGCCTGGTGACAAAATGGTCAGAAACAACTAAACAACACAACAACACACACACACACTGCACGAACATAACGTTACACACATTTCTGGCCTGTTACAGTGCTTTGTAACTATCACAGTGTACAAAGACGGAGTTGAACTTTCGTTCAGGTGCCGTCCTACATAAGATACTATACATGTCTACTTGTACCGACGAGTCACATCCAGATCCCTAATGTGGAGCAGTTGTTGTTTTGTGGTCCAGCGCATTTGACTGAATTTTGGTATGAGCTTGTCAATGTGGGGGTTGAAGCTAAGTTTATAGTCGAAGACGACTCCCAAGTCTGTATGCATCTTGACCACTGGGAAGGGAATGCCGTCTAGAGAAGCTTGGATTTCAGTGGGTTGGAGCTTTCAGAGAAAAAGACAATTTGGGCTGATTTGGCAGGGTTAATGAGGAGGCCAAATTGATGGAGATAGGATCCTAAATCGCGGAGGAAGATTTAAGCAGATTGCTTCTATACTTCTTATTGGTGTCAAATTACAAGAAGTCACCATCAGTGCTCTACAGTCTGCTTAACATTTCGTTGGGGAGGAATCGGTTCGATGAGGCCGGCCTATTAGAATTAGCGATCAGCATAAATGTGACGCTCGTAGCTAGGGTTGAGAATCCGTCGAGTGCAGCCGTCCGAGAGGTTAGGCTTGGAGATTAGTCTGGTCATAATTTTTGCGGTGATAAGCCTTTTTTTTTTTTTTTTTTTCGGTAGTCTTCTTATTTTTAGCTCATTTGCCATTGGAATTGTTCTTTTGCCAGTGTGAATTCGGAGCCTATCTGAGACCTATTTCAGTAATCACTATTCTACTGTATAGATTCGCTTTACATTAGTTGGGCCAGTAGATTTCTGGGTTTCAATACCATAAAGGATTATTGAATATATACAAGACAGAATATATGAAGTTATAGTATATTCTGGCTAACGTTTATGATCTCATTTCGGGATCATGGACATTAGTCACTTGATATTTGTTAACCAGCAGAGCCGATAAATTTTGATGTGAAGCTTGTCTATGTGCTGCATAAAGGTTGGTTTTGTGTTAAACATCACCGCTAGGTCGGAGTGCTCCTTTATGTTAAGAATCAGGATCCTGTTGAATAAAGTTTGCCTGTGAGAGGAATTCGGCTTGAGCGAAAAAATAATCTATGCTGATTTGGAAGGGTTGGTAGTTAGTCTGAATGATTTTAAATATTTTTCTAGTTCAGCTATTTTCTGATTGGTTAAGGTGCTGATTTTGTTGAGATCGGCCCCTGGTTCGATCGTCGTGAGCATTTTGATATCATGGGCATAGCAGCTAATATCTTGCCTGTTCATTTTAAGAAGGACAAGGACCGCTGTGAACAGGATCCCGTATATAATATACAACCTCGTGGAACGTAGTAGTGATTTTATGTCTTTATTTATTACTACAAAGTAACATATTTACATGGCATATACAAGGAATTATAAAAATTAAACGCTACTTTAAATTAGTCCGTCTTCGTTATTCGTAATAATTAGTAGAGGTAAAATTTAAGCTCAAAGTCTGTGAGCAAATGCAGTCTTCTGGGTGAGTGCGTTCACATATTCACGGTAGGCACAGTTCAGTCCAGTCGAGAGAACTATAAATATTTGTCCTTAAGACTCTGTGGTGAGGGTTCTCCAGACACTATCATATACACGAGTTCCTCTCTCTCTCTCTCTATCTGTTGGCAACGCAATGTAGTGTTCAACGCTCGTGGCGTATCTGTTGACAAGAACTCACCTATTGTCTCTTTCCAAAATGCGCTCTACCCTGCCGTATCCTCAAAGGATACGGCAGGGTAGAGCGCAGCACAAAACAGCATGGATCTTCCATGCCACAAGCAACAAAACTAAAGTTCAGTGACTGGATTGTTCCAACGGGACGACCAGCTGGTGAACGCTGTACCACGAGAGTAGCCGGATATTATGGATACACCATCTTTGATATCGACCCACTGCGTTTCGTTTTTATTGTATCTTTCAAACTCTGGACTGCGTGAAGGATTTAGGGAAGATGTCCCATCAGGTGGAACTTGCTGACGGGAACTTCGATTATTTCTCTTCGTTGACTGATCATCTCCTAAGCTGTCCGAATATTCTCCGAGATTTAGGATTTGGTTAATGATTGTAAGGCATCCTTCTGGTTCTTTCTTTAATTAGTGCAGTCGGAACCAAAGAATATTTCGTCGAATGGAAAAGTAGTTTTCGAGCAGATGTATCAGCGTTGTGATGTGAACAGCGTCTAATGCATTTACATCAGGCGATTGCTAATTCATCGTGTTGTGAGGGAACGTGAATTTATTGGGCATTACGTTACAACCAAGACGCCATGAAAATGGTGAAAACAGCACATGAAACGAAAACTCAGATTAAAAAAAAAAAGTACATCTTAACATGGCAGTACTACACGCGTTTGAGTTGACTTCGGCTCAAGCCGACGTGCCTGATAACTACTATAAATTCTATAAATGGCAATCTGTAGTTATCTTTGTGAATATGGTTAGTTGTAAACTCCTCTTATCTAGTAGTTGTGTCGGAGTACGAAACGGAACTTCTTCTTCTTCTCCCCAGAAAGTGTTTTATTGAGCGTCTCTCTATCTTATGCCATCTCTCTCTATATTCTTTTTAGTCTTCCTTTACTTTGTTTGCCGATGGGTCTCCAGTTCTTTAATATTTTTGTTCACTCGTCATTATCCATCCTATTTATATGTTTTTACCATTTTTTTTTCATATTGTATATCCACTCGTTAATATTTGGTATTTTAAATTGTTTCCTGATTTCCTCAATTTTAAGTTTATCCTTTAATGTTTTATTAGTTATTTTGGTTATTGATTTCATTTCTATGGTTTCATTTATTTGTTTTATTTTTGATGCTGTGATCTTGTCTCAGCTGCATACTTACTATAGTTTTATATATTTTAACTTTAGCATCCTGATTAATGCTTGAGTTACATATAGGGAACATCTTCTGTAGTCACTGAAACCTCAAGTAACTTGCTTTCAACGTTTGAGAGAGTTTGGGAGCAACTTCGCATTTGATCTGGTAGCTAATTTTCATTGCTTGGTTTGATATGGTTTTTGTAAAAGATATATCAGTTTCATTATTTGGGAAATGTATTTATTTATTAAAATATATATACTCATATCAAAACTCTACAAGAAAACATGAAAACTGCGAGTGAAAAAAATAGCATTAGCTATATATCTTACTCGACGTTATTCTGTTTAGTGTTTACTTCACTTTTCGAGCGCTGTCCGGCTTGATTTGGCGAATACTTTGAGGAAGAAGTTCGAAGATGCTTTTCTGTTCTTCTTGAAGGCCGCTTAGCTATTAAGGCGGCGACACCTGCCTTTTTTGCCTACCTGCTTATAAGAGGAAGGTAATCTGAGAGTCATCTGGCCGGATGTTGCTAATTCTACTGTAAAGCCTTGGGCTGCGTGTCCGGCAAGGCAATCTCCTTACATCTGGGTTGGGTTTTCGGAACACCCTTCTACAAATTGCTCCTTGCACTTGTAAGACAACACTTGTAACACCACACAGATTGTTGTGTTCGTACCTAATTAACGTTCGGAAAGTGTGTTAAGTCTATTTCTTCTTCATTTCTCTCTCTCTCTCTCTCTCTCTCTCTCTCTCTTTCTCTCTCTCTCTTACGATCTCTGTTTTTTTCGCTTTCTTTCTCTTTCTTTTACGTCCTCTCCCTGCCTTTTTCTCATTCTCTGCTCCATCTTTTCCCTCTTTATTTATTTATGTCTGTTTCTCTCTGTCTGTTTGTCATGCTTTCCTTAGTCAAACTTGTATATTGGCTCCGTATTTATCACTTTTTAAAACGGTAATTATTATTACCACTGTTACTTTTTATTATCTGCAAATGCTGTTGTGCAATTAATTCGAATTATGAGGAAAACGTTCCTTTGCTCGATAATCCAATTGTTTTTTGTTTCAATGGGAAGCCCTCTACTGCAATTTTCATTACTAATTGGATTGGGCAGAGATATTTAGTGTTATCTTGATACGTCTCCTGCTAATTCAGCAACCAGAGATTGCTGATATTTTGTGACCTCGTTTGTCTACCCGATAATTAACTCACCCCTCTGCACGAAGTAAATTTCATGGTTTGCCAACATAATAGATCAAGTCTCGGATAAGCACATTCTCTCCGGCTGAACCACGAAATCGCGAATCCTGCGGGCATCAGTTGAAGAGAAATAATGCCAATGGTTATGACAATATGAAGAGAAAGGCTAATACGGTCTAACATGCGGTTAGCATTTGAAATATAAATTTGTGGTAAGAGAGTCATTTAAGAATTGCGTTGAATAAAGTATTATTAGAACTTGTAATTGGTCATTGTGAAAAATAAATAAATAAAGGAATAGAGGAATTCTCTTGTGAATTCAGTAATAATGTATCTTTTGAGGACTCTAAACTGTTGAATACCAAAACTTTGATTTAAGGAATTTGTGTAACCCATTTAGAATTAACCATGCCCGCGAGTTGTTAGTACCTCAATGAGGTACTAATGGATACTCATCCAATGGATGAGTATCCATTTTCAACAATTTGTATAATTGTAAATAATTAATTACGGTTTCAATTAATAGTTATGTTTATAGGACTGTTATAATTGCTTGATTATAAAAAAGGATTTGTTTCTTTTACATAAATGTTGTGTTCATTACTTGATACTTGTAATAAGAGAGAACACTGTCCACAGACAAAATGCCTCTCAGAAGCTTTCGTTGCTTCTGTAATCACGCCCTACCCACACCGGATGTAAAAGACATGATTTTGAATTCCGTCAATGACGATGGGAATTTTTATAGCATCTTTTCCGCAAAGTTGGTGAGTTAGTCGGTTTCTTATTTAACCACATGCCTTTGGAAATAAAGAAATTCTGTCACCTTAAAAAAGTTCATTTCGTTTCTTGGTACATAAACTATAGTGAATGCTTAATTAAGAAAATCTTTATTATAATACTGAATATACAATAACCCATTACGGCAGACATGGCAGGGGTGCACGTAGTAGACATATAAATTGAACCAAACAAAAGGTGCGTAACAAAAATATCGTAAAAAAACATAAAAAGAATAGTACTCGATAGTTAATAGTTATGCATTAACAAGTGATAAGAGTTAAAGGTAGTAGTTAATAAATAAATCTTTTCACTGCTTACATGTAGGCACAGGAAGGTACAAAATATGAATTGGTATTATACATTGAAATTACAAAATTAGAAATAACATTACTTCAAGTATTTATCAGAATGCGCATTATTGTAGAGTTACCGTGTTCAGTTTTTTTAGATCTTTTCGCGATAAGTCTTGTCAGTTTAAAACCTCAGAAAATATGAAATTGAGCATAGAACCGTGTTAACAAATGTAAAGAGCATATATAACTGATATATTTCACAATTTTGTGGGGAAATATACGAGTTATTTCTCAAATTATTAGTAATATGTCATGAACAATTTATGCAATTTGAAAAATAAACCAAAACACACACACACACACACACACACACACACACACACACACACACACACACACACACACACACACACACACACACACATGGAAATACTTTTATTTTGTATTTAATCAGGAAATCAGTTCCAGAATTCCTATATTTTGAACAGAGATATAAAGAAAAACAAAAAGTTTAAAATCAGAAAAATTTTAAAAGTCAAAATTTAGTACTGTGTAGGAGCTTGCTTTGAATGCGTACCGATACAAATTACAGAGAAACATCTTAGTAACTCCATAAGACGGAGAGGTTTTCACGTTTTTGTTTCACTGAAGATGCAACCTCACGTTACTGGAAAGCCAAATTTTTCACCCTATTGAATAGATCAAATTAATTTTCTTTTCATTTAAAACTCCTTACTTTGTTTTTTGTTATGTCTTACTGGCTTACTAGACCTGTTATGTCTTTTCTGAAATCACTCTGTTTAAAGCGTTTTTTAATAATTTGCAAAAAAAGAGGCAGCAATCTAGTAGGAAGAAGTCTAGCATCTGTGGTCCACTGAAAAACCTACAAGAGTGACCATAGCACATCCAGAAGGAAATAGTTAATTTTAAATAAGCCTTGTTGGACAGAGGCATTGGTTCTCTTGTTGCGCAATTTGATGCTGTGTTACAATTGGATAATGTAGTAGGTATCATAAGTTACTACAAACTAACCCATTGCAATTTTATCTTTAGTATTGAAAGTATTGTCACAATAAAGTTGTAATAAAGAATACACAAAATTATACCTTTCAATAAATCCAGTGACACCGAGTCTCTGGCATATTTAGAAGACGTAATATTTCTAGATTTAAATATATGAGTTGATAATTTAATTAAAATTTAAATTTGAAACCAACATCTCATTCCTCTTTTGAGTTAATATTAAAGGGTTGAAGCACTTATGCTAAAATATCGTTGGCAATGTGTATTGAGACATAATAAACATTAAACTTCTTAATTAACCTTGATACTGTGTAGTTGTTTTTAAGATAGATGTCTTAGAAACAAGATAGATGTCTGAGCACTGTGTATGGTCCATAGGGAGCCGATCTTAAGCGGAAGTTTCTTTCAATAACTTATTGAGGATAGTTTTTCTGTTATGACGTTGGCCCTTCGGATGATATTTATAATATGTTTTAAAATCCAATTCGGTTAAAGATTTTCTTCTCTCAGATAGAGTATAGAATACCGACTTATTGAATTCAGTTCGAACATAGAGCATTATGGGTATTTACGGCGCACCATTTGTATTCAAGGATTCCTACAGTTGCAGGATGCTTTTCCTCGTTCCTCATTAGTTCATTTGTGTGGCGGCCGCTAGGGATATTTTCCTGCGTGCAAGAGTAAAACCACACTTACCCACTTAAAAGAAGTGTTTAGCATCGATTTACAGCTTTTAGCCTAAACACCTCACGATTGCATAACTGTTTGGAGGAAACGCTGAAGAGCCTCCAGAGCTGGAGCGTGACAGGAAAGTGCGAAGGACGCCTGCTGTGCGCGTGCCAGGCATACGTCTAGCACGCGTACAAAATACTGCTTTTCATTATTATTTTTTTTTTCTTCCAGACGCGAGGAAAAATCCGGTGCTTGATGAGTCGTCAGGTGTCAGATAGAGGTGGGAGATGTGAGGGGAGATTTTGAATTGCAAAGTATCATCGTGTTTCGTGTCTCCCAAGGGGTCCACTTTTATGGACGAGTAGCAGTTACGACAGATCCGTGCGACCTTGTGGAGCACCTGTGACCTTCGATACACTTTATGAATTGATGTGCAGATCAGAAAATAAAATCATGGCATTTTTGTCTGTTCGTTCTGCGTTCGTCTTAGTGTGGCGGGTGAAGAACGTACGACAGTAGAAGACATCGCGATCAAGTGACAATCACAAAAGAGCCAAACCGTGTCCGTATTATTATACTGTCTTTAAATCAGTTTATTACAAAACAGTTTCACCCGAAAATATGACTAAGAGAAAGGAAATTAATGCGAAAAATAACAAAAACATGTTTGCGTCAGTTCTTGATACAGTGCTGCCGCCTTCTGAGGTCGCAAATTCCTGTACTGATTGAAACCGAATAGAATTGCGTTTTCAGCTCTGAAGAAAAGTTACTACGATGCGTTATTTCAGTTCTAACCATACTTTTGAGATCTCTGGAAAGTCTCCTTTCCGAATTTTCGGGTGGGCATAACTTGAAGAAAGTTTATACACGAAATTGAAAGTGTTTCGCTCACTCCCTCTTCTCCGTTGTCTTAATATAGACAGCGACCACGTGATCATTATGGGCATTGCGCAAGAGGGTTGAATGCATTCTCGCTCAATAAAAATAAAAAAAAAAGGAGCATCGGTATTAAATACTTGTATGTGCTGAAATGGTTGAAATTGAGTTTTCAGGTTCGATAATTGAATAAAAGTTTCAAAATTTTAGAATGTCTTGCAATACATGTTTTGAGAACTCTTGAGAAACTAGCACTAGCTTATCCTTTATTCCCCACTATATACATTTCTTATTTATTTTTTAATTTTTAATACTTCGTTAAAATGTTTTAAAACCGATGCACTGAGAGAGAGAGAAGGACATTAATATGAAATGTGAATGGGCCTAATACTAATAAAACCAAATTAACTGTCATTATACAGTGTATATATATATATATTTCGACCCGAAATGTTAGCCAATTTTTTTGTTGGCTGATAACTCGTCACTCTCAGAGCACCGAGATCCACTGCACTCTGATTGCATAACTGACGTTTCTCATATATAGGGTAAGTGTTAGGAGGGAGGGGTGATGCAACAAGGTGTGTAATTCCAATTTCACATGTGAGCAACCAGTAATAATCCCAACGTCTGATAGGAGAGGTGTCTGTTTACTTACGATGCCATTTTTACAGCCTGCTGCTAATTTTGCATCCCTTTACGAGTGAAAGTTCGGTAGGTACAGTAAATTTTACAGCAAATATAATTTTCAGGTTTTGTAAATAAGAGCTCTTTATAAACTGATAGTTTTAATGCGAATATTTCGTGGATGTATTTAGGCACAATTTGGCACAAATATTTCGAATATTTCGTGGATGTATTAGGCACAATTTGATTTCTGTTAAGAATAAATTGTGAAACGGCCATCTTGAAATAAATATTATTGGCACTTTTCACGTGTAATTTGCAAAATACGCCAGTAAACACGCGTGACTCGATGCCACTCGTGTTTACTCGATTCCGGACCTTGGATATCCGGAAATATATATATAATGCCTCACAGAATGCAAATTCTTATAGATTAGGAGTATGGTACGCATAAAAAAAAAAAAATAACGCACACCACATACAATATAATTTACTCTCGTTTTATATTTATTTATTTTTATTTTGTTTACTCTCTAAATTTTTGTAATTCATACCAAACCTCATATTATTATTGCTTCAGCTCTTTATCTTTCGAGTTTATAACCTGATCCGTAGCCGAGTGGTCAGGAGCGGGAGTGCAGTAGCACGCGCTCTTTGAGTAGACCGGGGTTCAAGCCCCTGACTGCTGAATACGGTCGATCTGCCAACCCGCACTGGACCAGCGTGGCAGATTATGGTCCATTTCCCTCAGCATGATTTGTTGAGGAGGCTTCCATCCTGCAGTGGGTTGATAATGGCTGCACTTTACCTTTATAGTAACTCATAATTGACCTGCAACTGATGGAAACCCCGCTACCACTTTGCTGTCTAGGAGTGAAACGATGATCTTAATCCTGGACAGCAAAGCTGTTGTTATTAATCAATTTGAGACCATCGTCTTAAATTGATTAAATAAATAAATAAGTATATTATGCAAACTTTGCATAAAAATTGTCAGCAACGCGATTTCTGTTTGATCTTTTCGCTATGAATATATTTGATATTATCCAAACATTGGAGCTGCAGGGACGATTGACAAAACAATGAAATGTAATTAACTGACGCACATGCAGAGGAATCTGTTTTTTGGACGAGCACAGGTGGGCCTGCGTAAAAATGAGTAACGCGACAATAAAGAATTCGGTTACAAGGTAGGAAAGAGAGAGAGAGAGAGGCAGATGGGGGAATGCATGTTAATCTGGACCATGCGGCAAGTGATTTCGACCTTCTGCCCACTGTCAAGCACGAGGAACTGTACAGGGGAAACCTCGGAGTCTCCCGTTGATTTTGACGCGTGCTCGATGCAGAACGTAATCAGTCATCACGTGGCCTTCACGTTCGCAGCAGCAGCAGCTGTGAGGAGCGAGAATGGACCAGGGATCAGGGGCGCCGCTCTCAGCGTCCCTCCTTGTGATTTCTATCGTTAGTTATTCGGAAATGACATATGCAGAGAGCGATGTTTTCTTCGCAAACAGTATGGCCTCCAGTGATAGCGGTTCGCTCTTTCTTGAAATTTAAGACAAATTACTCATTGTCAGTAACAGTGGCGAATGACGCAAGGAAGCAAGCTAACACAGAATCAAATAGAAAGAAAAAAGCCTCATTAGTGTAGCCCCTCTAATAATCCCTCTTTATATTTACTCATCCTATCGACTTCTTTCCACAAATACCAGATGGAATTTTGTTCCAACAATCTCTCTTCGCACATCGAATCTGCAACCTGCCTTTCTCGATTTAAATTTACATCCCCTTGTGTGTGTGTTGTCCAAGGAAGGGTAAGTATGCCAGTATTACCAGAGACCGCCGTAGCCTAGTGGTCAGGCGTGCAGGTGCATAAGTACACGTGTCTTGAATGACCGGGGTTCAAGCCCGTGACTACTGAATACGGTGCTGTTTCTTGTATTCTGTGTATCTTGTAAACTCCTCTGACCGTTCGGTCGTCCCGGAGTATAAATAGAAAATTTATTTATTATAGAAATTTCAACTTATCTCAAAGTTTCAACTTACAAAGATATGGGGAACTAAAGTAGTATTAATATTCCCTCACCTGAACCCTCAATCCATCCACATAACTAAAGTACTACAGTTTTTCTTTTGTTATAAACCTTTGACACCAAACAGCTCATCAGCTTATGTAGCAGTGGCAAATGATGCAAGATAGCAAGCTTATAGAGCATCAGCAAAAAAAAAAAACGACACCTCCCATTTGTCATAAGCTGTCCTGGCAGCTTGTCTGCATTGCTCAGAGAATTCATATCTGGCTGCACGACTACTCCCAGGTCTCTTTTTCATTTTCCAATACCCTGAGTGTAGTACCGGACAGATGGTACGTTACCCTGATCATCATCTGCCTTTGCATTGTCTGCAAACTTGGACATTAAGCCCGATTTACCTTCATCAATATCATCGATAAATATAGAAAACAACAATGGGTCCCACACCGAACCCTGAGGGACTTCACTTACAACGTTAGTCCACGAAGAGCAGTGTCCATTGATTGTCACTTCAATTCGATTGAGGCAAGGTATTGTACAGCATGATGGATTTTTTGATTTGCCTGGAGAGTATTGCTGGGTACCTGATTTTGGGAAGATGAGGTGATATAGAGTTTCAGATCATCAATATAAGACTAGAAGTCAGTTTGGGATGTCAGGAAGAGCTGTAAGACTGCAGCGAATAGGGTTGAGAATAGTACTTCACCTTGTGGTGGTTCACTGTTAGTAGCGCATGTGTTAAGGCAGCTGCGTATCGATTTCGTGGGTAGCACAGTTGGTAGAATCCCCGACCTCTATACCGAATGGAAAAGACCT
Organism: Mastigoproctus giganteus; assembly: GCF_048544385.1. NCBI lineage: Eukaryota > Metazoa > Arthropoda > Arachnida > Uropygi > Thelyphonidae > Mastigoproctus > Mastigoproctus giganteus. The sequence continues at coordinate 6,266,241 of NC_143583.1, forward strand.
GGGTAAGAGTCGATTCGACGTGAGGAATTTTTATGGACCTTTTTCAGAACTTGGCTGAATTAGTCAGTCTCAGGAGAGGGTAGCATGGTTTTTTTTTTCATTCCGGAAACTCGGGTTTTTGGCCCATCACACAAAAAATCGACCGCAAAACAAATGAAAACATACCTATAGTGTATATACTGAGCCACATTACATTATTCGCTGATGCTCCTAAAACCCTACTATAACAAAGGCAGCTGTGATACAAAACGGTGAGATATCTGTGTTCCAGGATAGACTGAATTATATTTAAAGCATTGCTTGTTATATTGAATTCATTCCTGCGAATGGAAATTAGAGCTGTTATATCCATTCTATTATAGACTGCTTTGATATCAAAGCAAGTTACATCAAGTTGTTTTCTATCGTTGGGGACTTTCTGGAGCCTTATAAGGATGCCGATGAGGCCTTATGTAGATCTCTTCTTGAATACCTTCTGGAGGTATAGGACCTATGGTTGAAATAGTGCTCTGCTGGTAGACTGAATTTCTTCTTCGCATATCTTAAGGAAACCACAGCATCAGTTGCGGGTTCCGGACTTGATCAGGGTTAAGCAAATGGCTTGTGGACACTGAAAATGGAAATACGGAAGCAATAAGAATAAGGCCAGGAACCCTGTAAAATACATCTAATGCCTCGCGGTTAGTAGAGAAGATACAACCACCGTTCTTCCACAGCAGAGTCCTGGGTTCGAACTGTATCGACAGCAGAAACTTTCGCCAGCTTTTTTTTTTTTTTTTTTTTCTCAACGTGGACGAGTTCCCCGTAATCGGGAGAGGGTTGCATGGTAGCAAAAAACGAGGACCGAAAAAAGTACTCTATTATAGAGTACTTTTTTCGGTGCTGCCATGGATAAGGTACTATACGTACCTTATGCACAGCGGCACCTGAACGTTAGTTTACTTCTACCTTGGTACACTGTGATGAACACTGAACTCTGTAAAAGGATAGACACGTTCATGTGTAGTATAAGTGTTGTTATGTTGTTTATTTGTTTCTGGCCATTTTGCCACCAGAAAGGCAATCACCTAGAAGCCTGCCCGGTGCCCGTCTACACCACGAGGAGGTGGGCCATAACTACGCGTATCTTGGCCTACCTGGATTATCACTTACTGAATGTCCAAAGCGAATTTGGCACCAATCAAAATAATCCTGTGCTGGCAAGCCGGATCAGCGCATATGGACACACACGCACACTCGTTCCCTCTCACTCAGGCTACAGAACTGCAGAAAATGAAAAAAGAAGAAGAAAAATAGCATAAAAGGAAAAAGGTGGAAGAAAATAAAGGATACTGCACGACCATGTCTTTATCCAGTGCCCCAACGTAGTCCACAAAGGGTAAAAGTCTTCAATTAAATAAGCGCAGTAAATATAGGTTAGGGAAGGACGCTAAGTGGTTGTTTTCCATGAAAATTAATTACTATGATTAATAATCACTCTTATACCATGTGAAATTAATAATATAGTTTATTAAGCTTATAGTCCAAACCACTATACATTTAAGATGATGTTTCAGGCATCTTGTCGAAAGGTCAATAGAAAAATTCTTCTATTTCTGTGGCTGATGCACAGAAATACTGTATATATATATATATACAGTATTTTATTTATTGTACCAGGCGGTGCGGCCTCTGCCAAATTCTAGCAACCCCGCCATATATTTACAATACCATACATACAGTATTATAGACACAATTTATAATATCGTCCAGAGAATGCGGTACATCCATTCAGGAGTAGGCAACAATGTCCATAATCCATCCGCACAAGATTAGAAATAGAAGAAGGTTGGATGCTCCAATTAACTTTCCTGTGTGTAGTAGTAGTCACTGTTGTTGTATGCAGCCGAGGATAAATGCAATTGGTAATGATTACAATTTCCTTACAGTGGGAGACAGATCTCGACAGATGGATCATTTCAAGCTCATTGGAGGCTAAAATGATCAAAAACATTATGCAGCCCATGTCGATTTGAATCCAGTATCTGTATGTTAGTTGTCTGATGGCCCTAGGGGTTTTCCCCATCTCCGCATCCAGTGTCTGTGTGAGTGACTTGGCTGATCGGTGTTAATGTTAGTATTAATTAAAGTACATGTTTCGTTTTTTGTTTTTTTCGAAATACTACAGTGATAAACCTCTGATGTTGGAAACTGAATCGTTTCTGTTGTTTGTAGTTATTTGCCACTTTTATAGGCGTCTGAATTCGCTACTTGTTTCTGTATTTTGCCTTTCGATTGTCATCATATTAGCGTTTCACTTCCAGTATTAAAGTGGGGATGTATTTTCTGTTGTCAGTTGTTCATATCTCAAATGGTTTATACTTTAAAGTCGTCATTTGAACAAGCTGATGGTTGTCGATATGCCTGTGTGGTAAATAACACTGTGGGTTCTATTTTCCTTTACTGCCATTTACTAGGCTAGCTTATCTGCTGTTTTAATTATTACTTTCGACTATATAGGTTGGTCGAAATAACGGACATTTCTATAAATAGCACTTAGAGAGAGAGAGAGAGAGAGACGAAACCCACGGAAACAGAGCAGAAGTAAAGAAGAGAAAAGGCGCTTACCTACGCTAGACCCTGCTATGAATGGAATCGTTTCTCAGATGGGATATCAAGATCTCCGACTGTGAAGTTGATACAATGTTGCTTTTACGGTATCAAAGACAGTCGTCGCGAGATACTCGTTCCCTGTCTGCCTCCAAATATAGCACGTGCAATCTGGAACGCGATCTGGGCCAAACCAGTTTCTCTGACCGCAGATAACTTAGAGAATACCAATTATAGTTTGTGTCTTGGCCACACCCTGGGTCACTTCTGCCCCTCTGTTTAAATAAATCGTGGTATGTGACCACCTTTCTGTGCCGTAGGGTGTTCTGTGCGTTCGTGATGTGTGTGTGTGTGTGTGCATGCGTGCTCGAGCGGGAGTTAAGTGATTCGCATTTATTATGGAAGAGTTTAAAAGTCCTTCCACAGTTTATAAAGTGATATGTCCTGCAAGAGAAAGTATTTCGGTAGCATAGTGTATGTTACCAAAATACTTTGGTTAACATACACAGTATTACCCAAAGTATTAGAACATCAAGAGAACACAAAGACAACAACAACAACAATTTGCAGATCAGAATTTAAGTGCTTTAGACTCGTGGAGCGTACGCGGCCTTCATGGGATATTCCACACTAATTCAAGCATATGTCGATGGAAAATATCTCATTTTTTGAGCAGAACAATTTTTAATTAGGAAAGTGGTTTTGGCCTCTTGAACGAGTCCCCGTGTGCTTTTTTTAATTCGTTCAGGACCAGAATTGTAAGATTCTGCAGTATAAATTGCAAATCTTTCCAAACCTTAATATCAAAATATTGGGGGGGGGGGAGGATTTACCCTATAGTATATCATTCCTCATATTGAGCTGTAGGTCGGATTCAGTTAGAATCCGGAAACGTGAAGAGTTATACCTCAATATGAAGAGTTATACCTCAAGGAGACCTCAAGAGTTATACCTCAATTATCAAGATTACAATAATAATTATTTAAGAACTTCTTGGAGAGGTGAAGTTCCTATAAATAATTCAAAACGGTTCCTAAATAATTGTTATATTTTAATGTTGAAAGTGCTTGCTTTATTTAAAAAAAATGCATCTCCAATTAAGTTCACTTAACAATTATAATCGTTTAAATACACATATAGTTATAGTTATTACCCAGTTTATTAACAAAACAAATTATAATAAAATATAATAAGATAAAACCGGGACGCGTGTCCCTTTGTCAACTGACAAGTTAATACAAATTTTGAATACAATACAACGAGCAAAGTGGCACGTTATGCGTCATTGTTGTTGCACGGACGTGTGCTGCTTCTACGCCACTGATCATCCAGCAATAAAACGTTACCAATAATAATCGTCCTCATGAAGGCGAAGAACGAGTCTTGGGATAGAGCATGTGCCGAGGTGAGCAGCAAACTGGGATGTACTAGGTCTGCAGAGGCGTGGAGAGTATTGAAGAGTTAAGAAAATCTCCTAAAGCCAAATGCTAGACTGGAAATGGTAGATCTGGAGGAATGGGTCAGTTAGTATGAACAGCTATTGAATGAAGGAAGAGAGGAATATAGAGAGAAACGGAATAGAGACAGTTGCCATAAAAAGAGGATTAAACATTCGAATTAAGGAAGGGGAACTGGAAATAAAAATGGCAAAAAATCAAAAATCACCAGGTCCAGGTGGAATTAACATGGGACTGCTTAAATATGGAGGTCGAAATTTATAAATCTATTACATCGACTGTTCAACAAATTATGCGATGGCGAAGAAATAGCAGATGAGATGACAATCAGATTCATCACGTCAATATTCAAAAAAAAAAAAAAAAAAAAAAAGTGCCAGAAGACGATGATCCACTTATAGAGGAATTTGTCTGCGCGGGTAGCACAGTGGTATCGTCACCGTCCTCCCCACACGGGGTGGAAAAGGCCTGGGTTCGAATCCCGTCGATGACGCGAGGAACTTTAATGGGCTTTTTTCACTCCGTGGCTGAGTTAGTCGGTCTTAGGCGTAGATAGCAAGGTTTTTCTCCGCAGTAGCTGGGGTTTTTTCGTCCAGCCAAACAGGCAAATCGACCATAGAACATACGCAATTTACAGACACAAATACGGGTTAATGTATTTAATTACGGGCAACCCTAAAATAATAATTTGATTTTTTTTATAGAGGAATTTGCATAATGAGCCCTTTTGCTAAACTATTTGGAAAAGTGATAAAATCGAAACTGAAACAAGAGATTGTAATTTCTGAGAAACAGTGCGCCTTTTCAAGGAAAGGAAGGTTATAGTTCTCTTTTAATTGCTATTGCTCCTCCAGTTCTGGCTGCGTTGTGTCCGTATTCGTTGTTTGTAGTTGATTGCTCACATCCTGCTTGATGTCTTCCAAAATTGCAGGATCTACCAGTTTCTTCTTGACGACGGTCCGCCTTTGGTCACTATTCGCTGTTCGGTGACCTGAACAGTCGGGAGCTCCAACCACTAGGTGTGTAGTTTCGTCCTATACATTTTCATGTCTCTCTCTCTCTCTCTCTCTCTCTCTCTCTCTCTAGCTTCGTTACATCGTACTATGCGCATGATGAATGTATTCGTTTCGATGCTACACTTCATGCATTGGCTTCTTCTTCCTTCCTGGGTGGTCACCAGAGGAAGCATTTCCAAATGTTTGGGCTGGTGTTCTTGCACTTCAGTTGTGGTAGCCATACGGGAGACAGCGCCACTCGTTCCACATTTTGCATCCAGTGCAAATAGTGGTGGCAGATATGGGAGCAACACCAGATGGTGCCACTTGCGCCTCTACCTTCATTTTGACCTTGGGGAGGTAGGTCCGATGAAGCGACTTATCCATTTTTTTCCCTTCACGGTGCGATTCGAACCCAGTCCATGATATTGCGGTCCGGCGTCTTAAACACTGGGATAATTGCGCCCCTTTATTTATTAGTATTACTATTATTAATCTCTTTATTGCTAGCATGTAGTAATCCTTTATAGCTTTGGTTGCCTTATCGCTTGACACACGCCTAAGCTAAACTAGCACCTTATATTCAAGAAAGCAATATCTCTTTTTCTTGTGCTGCTTCTCATGGATCGGACACGTACTGTTCGTTGTAGGACCAAAACTATCAGCGTCAGGTCTGATAGCCAAGCTAAACAAGTGATCAAGCGAGTGTGCAGTAGCATATGTGTTTAATTGACCGTGGTTCGAGTTCATTTAACTGCTAAATCCGGATAACGATTGCATTTTTTTTTTAATTGGTTAGTTTCGAACTCTTCTGATCTATGAAGTCATGCAAAAAGAACATTTATTCATTTTAACCGACATTCTGAATGATTTCTCTTGTCCAAACTCTGGCAGTTCTTTGGAAATTGGTCCACCATATTCCAGCGCCATAATGCTTCATCTCATACAACAAGCATTGTAAAAACCTGGTTTGAGGAAAACTCTCCCTTCCTGACCTGAAAGAAAACCTCAATACGATCAAGTAGCTTTGGGATTTGCAACACCGGATCAATAGATATGCATATAATATGCACCACCTCTTCAGCTGAACTGACCACCAGGTTTTTACACTGCTCGCTGCGCGAGGTGAAGCATTATGGTGCTGGAAAAATGGTAGACCCATTTACAAAGAATTTCCAGAGTATGGACGCAATAAATCGGTTAGGATATCAGTTAAAATTAATAAATGTTCTCTTAACACTGATGAATTCTGGAATAGTATAAATTTCTCTTGCGTGCTACAAAGAACTGGTCAGCAAACTGATCGAGACTCTGCCTTTTTATTGTAATCAGTGTTTCTCCAAATGTCATGATGTCGAATATCTTTGGTAGAGTAGTGTTGGTACTGCACTCGGAAATGATTTAGAAATTATTCAAAACATTCGTTAAAATTATTTAGTACGTTGTACCTCCAGACAGTACCTTTTCTATTACGTATTTATTTATTTACATATCTCACACCCATAGACACTTTAAAATTCGGGCGAGAAGTTTAGAAAATACGTAAACTTTACACAAATTACTAGGCTTAACGAAACAAAGAAGAGATAATTTCTGATGCATATGTGGGTAAAGTTCGGAGGTTTCTTTATTAGAAGAAGGAAAGGGAACAGATGACAAGATGAGTACCAAGGACAAGCAAGGCCATTAAGTTTGATGACTAGAATTCAGACGAGGTTTGGAAAAGGTATTTATTCAAGAAGAAATGGAGCATCAATAATACAGTTTGTGATATTGTAAACGAAAAGACACTTATGCAGCTCGTTTGTGGATCAGCAAGGATGATGATGAAATGGTCGAAAAGTGAATGGTGCTTCGCCAGTGAAAGACAAGACGATTTCGATAGCATAGGAATTTAATGAATTTAATTTGAATTCTTTCAAGTCTGTGAGGAACGTGTTGCAGTTGTGGGGACCAGATGATATCATAAACTGGAAGTTTAAGAAGCTTGCAACGAAGGATTATAAATGGTCATTCTTCAAGAACGAAGAGGGACCCTTATTAAACTTAAAATTTTGAAAGTCGGAGATACGAAGAGGTCGATGTGGCCGAATGGAGAAAGAATGAAACGAAAATAGACACACAATTCCTTATATGAGTCAATAGAAGAAAGGTTAATGAACGCAGAACAACTACATTTCTCAGATACGCAAGATGATAACATCTGAAAACGTATGGCTCAATTATTAGCATTAGCAAAGGCACATGATGCAAGAAAGTAAGCTTATATAGCATCAGCCAAAAAAAAAAAAAAAAAAAAAAAAACACCCTTATTTCACTCATCCACTCGCTCCAAATGTTTGTCAAGTTCTGCCTTGAATCTATTTTTAAGCTATTAACTTCTACAACGACAAATGGAGGTCTGTTCCAGCAATCAACCACCCGCTGGCTAAAGGCAAACTTTCGCACATCTATCCTACAACTGTCTTTCCTCAATTTGAATTTATGCCCTCTCAGGCGATTATTCTGAGCAAGAGGAATCCCATCAGCATTCAGCATGCTAAAACCATTCAAGGCTTTATACACCTCAATCAGACCACCTCACAGACACTGTAATTTGCAAAACTTAAGCCTTTCTTCGTAAGAGATTATTCCATTATTTATTCTTTATTCCTTTATTCTTTATTCCATTCCCTGATCTTGTTGCCATTCTCTGTACTCGTTCCAGCAGATCTACATCCTTCTTAAAATGAAGCCTCCAAATCTCTATACAGTACTGAAGGCGTGGCCTGACCATTGCCTTATTCAAGGGGATAATCACCTCTTTTTCCCTGCTAGAAAAATTTCCTGTATATAATTGACAAGACACCATGAGCTACTCTTGCAGACCATCTGAACTGCTCAGAAAACTTCATATCTGCCTGCACAATTACCCCCAGGTCCTTTTCATACTGTCACTGTCAGTGTGGTACCACAGAGTTGATACGTTCCTCTGGGATTACTGCTTCCCATATATAGTACTTTACATTTGTCAATGTTAAACTTCATTTGCCACCTCTCAGCCCATCTACTCAACTTTTCTAGATCCTGTTGAAGCAGCGTACTGTCATTAGTGTCATTAACAACCCTGCCGACCTTTGTATCGTCTGAAAACTTGGACATTAAGCCTGATATATCATCAACAATATCATTTATAAATACAGGAAACAACAATGGACCCAACACTGAACCCTGAGGGACTCCACTAATAACATTAGTCCATGATGAGCAGTGTCCATTGATTTCCAATCTCTGTCTTTTCCCACTCAACCATCCTTTTATCCATAGCAGCAATTTGCCTCCAATGCCACACTGCTCCAATTTGTGCAGCAGTCTTCCATGTGCAACAGTATCAAAGGCTTTTCTAAGATCCAAATATATGATATCAAAGTTATTCTTTGCATCCAGTTCCTTTGTGACTACATCATTAGTATCCAATCAAATTAGTCAGGCAAGACTTCCACTTTACAAACCCATGCTTTGTCCGAGCTATAACTGAAGCCATGTCTAGATGATCCTGAAATGCTTCTTTAACCAGTGCCTCCATTAATTTCCCTGGAACAGCAGTTAAAATAACAGGTCTGTAATTACCTGTATCTCCCTTTGATCCTCCTTTGTGAATTGGGGTCACATTTGCACATCTCCAGTCCATGGATACTTCCCCTGAGTCCAAGGAAGCTCTCATAATTATGGCTAAGGGTTTGCTTACTTCCTTTGCTGCCTCCTTTAATATAACTGGATAGATCCCATCAACCCCAGGTGCCTTTCTTGTATTTATCTTCAACAATTTCTTCTACACTTTACTCTCAGTTATTACAAGGTTCTCTAGCTTACTGCCAGAGTTGAATACACCTTTGGCATTCCCCTCGCTGAATAACTCCTCATGTTTGAATGTCGATGCAAAATATTCATTTAGTTTGTTAGCTATCTGAGCAGGGTCATCAACAGTTGACCCATCGATATCAAGTGGACCAATCTGATTCATCCCCTTCCTTCTAGAGTTTACATAAGTAAAGAACTCTTTGCTGTTTTTCTTTGCATCCCTTGCCAAAGATTTCTCGTAATCTGCCTTCGCCTGCCTAACCTCCTTTGTAACTTGGTTACAAATAAACTTGTATCTATCATAGGCTTCTGTGTCACGTGTTAATTTGTATGTGTCCCATGCATTTTTCTTCTCTGCCATATGTCTCATTAGTTCATCTGACATCCACTTAGGACTAAACCTTGAACAATATTTCTTAGTTGGTATATAAAGCCTACTAGCTTCCAAGATAAGTTCTCTGAATGCTTCCCATTTTGAATTTGCTGTTGGTAACATCATCATCAGTTGGTCCCACTGTATAGAATTTAAATACTGTCTCAGTTCATCGTAGTCGCCTTTACGAAAGCAATAACCCTTCCCTTTACATCTAATGGTAGTTACCTCTTTGAGTAAATCCCACTTCAGCACACTGTGATCACTGCCACCTAGTGGTTCATTTACCTGCAGATTCTTAATGCATTAAGAATCACTACTGATAATCAAATCAAGAGTATTCTTCCCTCTAGTTGCCTCCCAAACATGCTGATGTAGAAAACAATCATCCAATTAATCCACAAAAGCCTTGCTAGTGTGTGAGTGACCAGTCCCCAAATTCCAGTCAATATCTGGGAAATTAAAATCCCCCATTATAAGACTCTCTGATTTACTGGCCCACTCTATTTCCCTGTACAATTTCTTATTATAATTGTGATGATAATAAGAAATTGTTGAGAAATAATAATAATGAACTTCACAATATTAATTGTGAAGTTCATTATTATTATTTCTCCTTGATGGGGGGATTCCTGCTCTTTGATGGGTACTGATACCTCGTGCACAGGGCGATTGTTATGACTGCGTGTTATTACTGTTGGTCGAGGACTATCCTCCAAGTGTTCAGGATTGCAACTTTCTGGTTCAGTGCGGCTGTTTCTAGCAAGCCCATTGCTTCTAGGCTCTTTGGGGTTTTTGGCACCATGCCGATGCCAATCGGTGCCACACGGTGATTGGGATGGTCATTACTTGTTTTATATGCCACATAACTGTTACCTTCTGTCTTAGGTCTGTGCGCTTCCTGATCTTTTTCTTGTAGATTTTCTGAAGGTTGCCAGTGTTCCTCACCGCTTTGTTGATCAGATAAGTAGCTTATCCTTCTTGTGGATGTCGTTGCGTCTTGCCTGTAGTGAGGGATCGTCTCGTTCGTTATTATGGGGTGGATCCAGTACAGCTTGTGAGCCTCGGTCTCTGGTACAGCCCGTGTTTCGTAATTTTTAAACAGTACATTTTATTTGATCAACTGGTATTTCCTCGCAAACTTCTGATGTATTGTCCTGGCAACCTGGCCATGCATATGAGTGTGCACTCCCTCTGGGTGTACGTGATGTGCTGCATTGCTTTTAGGACCAGGTGGCATTGTCAATATAGGTCATCTATCACTCAGAGTTCCTTGGCGACGTGTTTTCGACAGTTCCTGGCGTTGGTTACCTGCTCTTGGATGGCATGAATGAATCTCTCAGTCTCGGGGATGAATGTCTCGCTCGTGAGCTGTGCATTGGAATCAATTTTATCTGTGGCCTTGACGGAGGTAATTTTAGTGTCTATCATGGATTGCCTTCTTTGCTCATCTTTCCGACTTTGTTTCTTCTGTCTGGGTAAGTAAGTGTTTAAAGTTTTATGATGCATCAGCGTCTGAGGCTATAATGTCAATCTTCCGTCTGGGCAGAAGGGGTCTTTTTGCTTAGCTTGAGTAGGATAAACTACTTGCCTCTCTTCCAAGTGGCCTGGAAGAGTAGCACTGTGGTTCTCAATCGCTGTCTTCTGTTGCTCGATGCCACCTACGCCTTCTTTAACAGCAGTGGTCGGTTTTCTGTACTAGTGGGTGCCAGCAAATCTACAGCTGCTGAAACTGGGATACCAGCAAAAAATAAAAATAATAATAATAATAAAATAAATAATAATAATAATAAAACAAATAATAATAATAATAAAAAATAAATAAAATAATAATAACAAATAAATAAAATAAAAATAAATAAATAAAAAATAAATATAAAAAATAAAAATAAATATGGAAAACATAAGCAAAATTAAAAGAAAAGAAAAAGAAATAAAAAAAGAATTTTTAAAAAAATATAGAAGACGAATATAGCAGTGCATTTTGAAACGATTTAGATTTACATAATTAAAAGCAACAACTTTTGCAACGCAAAAGTTGCCTACGGAGATAGACGTTGAAGCAATTGAGTTGGTTCCTTGTTTTTGTTGAGATGACGAGAAACTCGAGAAACGTTGCTTTCCTTTGGTGAAAACAGCAGAGGTGAACTGCTGTACAGCTGAGAACGATAGAGAATTTTCAGTCAGTGTCACTTCATTTCCTTCAGAAAAGTTGCTGAGAGCAGTTTATAGTTTAGATCTGTTGTGGAGGTGTTTACAAGTTGCAGCAATACAGAATGCGCATCCAGAATTCTTCAGCACTACGCAAGCAGATGGGTGTCAGGCAAGCCAAATTGAAAAAGCTTGGGGTTGATGGAGCTGTGCCCAGTAAGTATACACCGAAAGGACAGAATTCATGGGATACCTGGTTCCTGGACAACGCGAAGCTATCATCCCTCTCGCCAGTGGACAAACCCACCGCTTGGCAGGTACACCGCATCACTGCATTCACGCAGACGGTAATTCGACGTCAGTATGGATAAACGTTGTGAGTTAACCGACTTTGAAAGAGGGATGATAGAGGGTGCGACGCATGGGTAACTCTATCGCGGAGGTGGTACAAAAATTGCACTAACCCCGTTCGACAGTATAATAATAAATATTCATTTATTTCAGAGTGTATCGGGAATACGCCCTTTCCGTAATAACATCTTATCGTGGATAGCGCTGTGGGCGGAGAAAGGTGATGGATGAACGTGGCCGTCGACATCTGTTTCGTCGGATGTTCCAGAAACGTGTCCACCAAGGCCATCAGGAGATCATTAGGCGGTAAAGTGGTCCGATGAATCACGGTCCTGTTGCACCATGTAGACTGCCGAGTATGTGTCCTGGGTAGGTGATGGTCCTGGGGAGGTGATGGCGCCTGGATGCACCATGGGACGAAAACAAGCAGGTGGTGGCGGTGTCATGCTTTGGGCGAGGTTCTGCTAGGATACCCTGGATCCAGTCACCCATGCGACGGGTACTCTGAAGTCTACCACATACCTAAACATCATGCGGTTCGGGTATTAGTATTAGTAATGGCCGCAAGGTGCAAGAAAGTCTATGGCTTATGTTGCACCAGCAAAAAAAAAAAAAAAAAAAAAACGACTAAAACAATGATAAAAAATAACTGATAATTAATAAAAGAAAAGGAAATTAAACCTATCATCCTATGCCATTCCATCACCTGAAGGTACTATCCAGATGACCTTTCAATTTCAGCTTCTACCACCCATGTAGGAAACTTATTCCAGTAATTTATAACTCGCTGGCTAAAATAAAACTTCCTTAAATCCAAACTAAACATCACATCCCATAACTTGAATTTATGTCCTAGTTCTAGCACCATTTATAATCTTGAAAAAAAATTCGTCCTCATTCATTTTACTGATGCCTCTCAGAGCTTTAAATCAAATCTCAATCAAATCTCCTCTAAGGTGTCTAGTTTCCAAACTCTGCAACCCACATATTCGAATGCTTTCTTCATAAGGACGCCCTTTTGCCGATATCACCAGGCGAGTTACCCGTCTTTGCGCCCTTTCAAGAAGCACGATGTCTTTCTTTAGGTGCGGTCTGCATACTTGAACAGTATTCCAAGTGTGGTCTAACAAAAGCGTTTGTATAATGGGATTATCACGTCCCTATCTCTACTTGCAAAAGTTCGATAGATCATCGATAGGACATCATGGGCCTTCCCTGCAACCTGTTTACAATGCTCAGAGAATTTCATGTCTGACCATATCGTAACACCCAAGTCCCTTTCCTCCAGTACTGGGTTTCGTTGTACTCCACCAGGTGAATAATTTTGGGATTACTGTTTCCCAGGTGCAATACCTTACACTTTGTTGGATTAAAACATAGCTGCCATTTTTCTGACTATTCCTGAAGTCTATCTAGGTCTCTCTGAAGAAGCTCAGCTTGACAGTGACCATTAACTGCTCTGCCAATTTTAACATCATCTGCAAATTTAGATATCACGCCCTCTATCCCTTCATCAATGTCGTTTATGAAAATAAAAAACAACACTGGTCCTAATACTGATCCTTGAGGAACTCCACTTCTTATATCAACACAATTTGAGGAATAGCCATTTATCACAACCCTTTGCCTCTTCCCCTGAAGCCATCCTGATATCCATCTAAGGATTTTCCCAGTGTTTCCAACCTGTTCCAGCTTATAAAGCAACCGCTCATGTGGGACTGAGTCAAAAGCTTTGCTGAAATCTAAATAAACAATGTCGAAATTATTCCCTAAATTCAGCTCGTGAGTGACTCTTTCAAAATAGCGACCCAGATTTGTTAAACAAGATTTTCCCTTTACAAAACCATGCTGAGTATCCTTGAGAATTTCAATTCGATCCAAATGATCCTGAATTCCACCCTTGATCATTGTCTCCGTGATTTTCCCTACCACAGAAGTCAGACTGACAGGGTGATAATTTCCCACTGCACTCTTAGAACCACCCTTTTGTATGGGAGAAACATTGGCACTTTTCCAATCCAAGGGAATCTCCAGAGAGTCTAGTGATGCTCGCATAATTAGCCTCAATGGTTCAATGCACTCACTTGCCGCTTCCCTTAAGATTGTAGGGTATATTTCATCAACTCCAGGAGCCTTACTGGCCTGTAGGCTCGAAAGTTTTTTCATTAAATAATCTTGCGAAATTTCAATATCATTAATTATATATTTTTCAACTTCGCTCTCACAATTTCTCATTGCCACAAAAGGTTTTTCATTTGTAAATATCGATGCAAAATAACTGTTGAGTTCATCTGCAACGACAGCTGGTGTATTTAATACTATCCCCTTTTCCTTACGTAAAAGTCCGATCTGGTTTGTCCTGCTCTTCTTGGCATTTATATATGTGAAGAATTCCTTATCCTCCCCTCTCTTTGCTCAGTTTGATTGCGATTTCTCATAAACTGCCTTTGCCTGTCGAACCTTTTCTGTGGCTCTATTACAGTTCATCTTGTAGCTGTTATAGGCTTCAGTACTTTTTATTGCTCTGTAACCTTTCCATGCCACCTTTTTCTGCTCAAGTAATGTGGCAACTTCACTATTCATCCAACTTGGAACCCTTCTCGTGGACTATTTTTTTAATGGTATATACGCATTCAAGGCATCTGTGATTAATGTTTTAAAAGCGTACCACAGTTCAATCGTATTCATTCTCAGCGCGATATCTACCCAGTTAATAGAGGCCATGTAGTACCTTAAGGCATCGTAATTTCCTTTTCTGAAATTAAAACCCATTCCTTTGCCTTTTACTTCTGCTACCTCTCTCGTCATCATCCACCGTAGAACTCCGTGATCACTTCCTGCTACTGGTTCCTCTACTGTCAGCCCTGTTATGTCATCTGATTCATGTGTGATGATGAGGTCTAGGATATTCTTTTCCCTAGTACTTTCCCTGACATGTTGATACAAATAACAGTCATTTGGTTGATTTAAAAATTTTGTTCCCCATGTCGAGTTTCCTTCCCATTTACTCCAATCAATTAGAGGCAAATTGAAATCACCCATAATAAGGCATTGACGCTTACCTGCCCATTTCATTTGCATGTAGAGGCTTTTGTCATAATCTCCACAATCACCTGGTCTGTAGATTACTCCTACTCGCATTATACCTTTGTTTCCAACTATCTCACACCATACAAATTCTATACTAGAACGTGAAACGTCTGAGTCTGGGAAAGTTATCGTCGCACTCAGGCTGCTTCTGATAAGAAGCATTATCCCACCACCCTTCTATCTACCCTATCCTTCCTAAATACATTATACAAGCCGTACTTAAACTCATCATCCCCAATTTCCGGGTGGCACCACGTCTCCGTAAGCTCTATTATGTCCGCGTTACTTGTTTTAACCAGCAGTTCGAATTCTCTCATTTTATTGACGACACTTCTAACATTACTATATAAACAATTAAGGCTTACTGTTCTTGTATATTTAACAACCCTAACACAACCCTTGAAGTTTTTTAGGCTCTCTTCCCTGGCATTAGCTGCCCGCTCACTTGAAATGTCTCTGCCCCCAGAACATCTAGATAATATGTCCAGTTGGGGTAACAGTTAAAAACTCTTTAGGTATGTGCAAGAGTTACATTGACCAATTTTATCTGATAAACGCGTGTCAGTATTACCCACATCCCCCCTAACTAGCAGTTTCCCTGAACCTTTAAGGTATCCTCAATAATACTGGCAAAAACTTTTGCACCACCTTTGTTTAAGTGTATCCCGTCTCTACAAAACAAATTCCTTCTATCTACAAGTGTGAGCCATGCTGATAGAAATTTCCCCCCAAAAGCCTTGCAGATTCCTTCAAGTATTGAGTTAATCCACAAGGCTTTTAACATATAATCCCTCCTATCGTGTCTGGGCAGAATTGCAGACATTGTGGCCTAGCTCGCGGAATTTCCTGAGCATGGTCCTGTATTTGTCCAAAAAATCGTCAGATCGTGTACGTTTAATGTCATTAGTCCCCACATGAATAATAATATTCTCTTTACCCCCCTTAAAATCTGACAATCTGTTGGTGACATCATCAATAGTTGCTCCCGGCAGACATACCCTGGTTCTACTCCCCCTATCCTTATTACAAAAAATATTCCCCGTTTCCCTGACAATGGAGTCTCCTAATAAAACAAAGTCCTTTTGAACCAGAGTAGTTTGCACTTGGTTTTTCTGTTTTGAGGCACGAATCGGGAGTGCATCACTTGTTAGATTGCTGGAGTCTTGAGTCCCTGACGAACTCCCAGATGCATTATTCTCGAGGGCAAGCACCCGTTTTTTCAGTGACTCAAATTGTTCCATCAGTGCACCAAATTGTAATTTAAGATCGGTGCACTCCTTACATCGATCACAAAGAAAAGAACCCCCAGGTGAGCTATGATTAGTCACCAGGTCCACCTTGGAAGACATTCCACTTGTTCCGCAACGAATGAAATCATGACTCACAGGTAAATCGCCATCTTCTATTTCCGTGTGTGTGTCACGATACCCTGTGTGTCACGATACCGTGTTTAAGGGAGATCTCGTAACTATCATTATAAATGTCACTCAGGCTGCTTAATATCAATATATACCCCACGTGACCGAACTGGTTCTCCCCTGGCTTACGATCAACCTATCTATTCACAGGCCATGGGGCCATTAATGCAAAGACGACCCCACCTGTGTTTGTGGAGGATTAGAGAGCTGGCAGCTCCTCATGTATGACTGCCAGCTCTATGACGACCTATGCAACACACTAATCACCAAGATCAGATACCTACCAAGAGGCCTTGAACAACACCTCCTGGACACCAAAGATGAGTACCTAGCGTTCACTGATTGTGCCCAGAAATTGTTTGTAAGACAGAGAGCCAACTACGCCACCGCCCACAACTGACAACACTCCCAAAATAAATTCAATTCTGACTAAAGTAACTGGATCAGGACAAATCTAAGCCCCAAGGCACATGAACCTTGACAGTAACCAACCAGAAAAGCCTGGAACTAATCAGGTGATATGAAAAGGAAACCCCAGTGTCCTATCACAGACGAGACCCGACTGAGGACAAATGTCAATTCACGAAACAGGCGAACAGCCTTCTACTATAAACACAACAAAAGAATAGATAAACACTCGGGGATTGTCCACACGAACGAGACTCCAACTAAATACAAACCGGACTGGACCACAGGTACATCGACTGTGACAATGAAGAAGGAAGAACAAGAAGTGAACTTAATAATAAACACCTCTATAATCAAGCAGAACCTGAGGACATCCACGTAGCTGGAACAAAGGGATCCCCGCTCCTGTTCCAGGACAAATACCGGACCGACAATTCGGACGGAGTTGACGTGTGCCACGCAACCCATTTACCGACGCCACATGGCGGTCTGAGCCGGGCAACCTAGCCCGACTCTCTTTAAATCCTGGTGTGGGAGGAATTTAGCCGCTACTCCCTGCTGAGGGGTGTAGCGGTTAAACGACCAGGTGAACAATGGTATACGACATAACACAAATTCGATACCCACACACTTTTAAATTCCTGGCTTTCTCAGCAAATTGACACACGCGCAATGTAAGCAACGCGGAATGGGAGCAACCCCTGGTGTCGCTAGACATCAACACACTTTACCCTTTTACCTAAACATCATTGCTGACCAGGTACACTCTTTGATGGCAATGGTCTTCCCCTCTGGCGGTGCCTTTTTTCAGAAGAATAATGCGCCATGCCACACCGCCCGGATTGTTCGAGACTAGTTCGCGGAACATGAGGAGGACTTCCAAGTATTTCCCTGGCCTTCAAATTTCCCAGACATCAATCCCATCGAGCATCTGTGGTTTGTGTTGTTACAGCAACTCCGATCTGCGGCGTCTCAACCACGGACGTTAGAGGAGTTAAAGGATCTGTTGGTTACGTGTTGGTACCAAATACCACAAGACACATTTAGAAATCTTGTAGCACCCATTCCTCGCCGGGTACGAGCTGTTTTGGCTGCGCATGGGGAACATAGATGGTCATAATGTGTTGGCTCATCGGTGTAGTTTTATTATTTTTAATATATATGCCGTATATATAAGTACATATTAATCGAATTCCAGAGGGTATACGGTGTATAGCCTCTGGATTTCGATTAATAAGCCTGATATGCACAGTATACTCTCTTCTTTTCGTAACATTTATAGAATATATCTTCTGCTAATTTTACGACTGCCACACTGGTAAGACCTTGCATTTTGCTGCAATATAACATAGCTGCCACTTTTCTGACTATTCTTGCAGCCTGTTGAAATCATCCGGAAGAAGAAGCACTGCTTGGTACTGATCATTCACCACTCTACAGTCTTTACATCATCTGCAAATTTGGACATGGAGTCTTATGTCCCATCGTCGATGTCATTTATGAAAATCAGAAACAACAGTGGTCCAAGAACCGATTCTTGGCGACCTTTACTTCTAATTTTACACCAGTCCGAAGAATATCCATTTACCACAACCCTCTGCATTCTGCCCTGCAGCTATCTATCAAGCCATCTTAGAATTTTTCCAGTAATCCCAACATATTCCAGCTTATACAATAACCTTGATGGCGGTCTCCCTTTCGTAAGAATCATGTCCTTTCTCTCTAAGCATCGATGTTTAATTGCTGCTTGCATCCTGTGCTCTTCCTTTTTCATCCCTTTTGCTGCTTTGCTAGTTGCTTGTATGTGTGCAAGTGAACTTTATGTACCAGTAGTTGTAGATGTTATCTATTCCTGATGGAAGTCCCAGTTGCGGGACTTCCTCATTGCCTGTTGTATTTCTTCCTCACGAATCCCCCACTCTGCCATCCTTTGTTGTATGTCCTTTGTTTTCTTCCGTTCTAGTTCTATCCAGGCGCTCGGCCGTTATGCCTTATTTCATTGATCCATATATATTGCACAGAATGCCTCGATCGTCTTCTAATCTGGTGGTCTGTTACCATCTTTCCTCTTTTCTGATACTCCTGTAGAAGGCTTTTTGGTTTTCTTCGAAGATTCGGTTATTTGTATTTCTCTGGGAGTTGTCTTTGTATCGGCTCAGTCTCTTGCTGAGTGAGTGGGAATGTTCTGCTTCAGTTTATCTAAGTATTCTCCTTTTCTGATTTTTGGTCTCGTGTTTGCTGTGGACGTTGTCTAATTTTCGCGGTAGCACAGTGATATCGTCATCGTCCTTCCCTCACCAGTTGGAAAAGTCCGGTTTCGAATCCTGTCGATGGCGCATAATCAATGGGGCTTTTTCACTCCGTGGCTGAGTTAGTCGGTCTCAAGCGTAGATAGCAAGGTTTCCCCCCCAGAAACTGAGTTTTTTCGACCAGAAAAACAGAAAAATCGACCAGCGAACACACGCAATTTATAGACATAATACATAAACAGGTATATATAACCATTTACGGGAGACCCTAATATAATAATTTTTTTTTTTTTTTTTTTGTTTTTTTGTGGACGTTGTCTCTCTTGAAGATACTCCTCACTTTTCCAGCCATCTTCTTACTTCAGTTACTAATTGGATACTGGATCAATTGGCCTATTTTGACTCAATTTTTTTTATATTCTGCTGATGCTTTCTTTCCCAAGCTGGCTGTTTCTTTATTTTATTTATTTTTTTTTTTTTCGTTTCTTCTTCTTCTGTCGGTCTGTCTTTTCTCTTTGATTTATCCTAGTGGCTGTTATGGCAACAGTATACGGCTGTGTGTTTTGCAACATTTTTGTTGAGATAATGTGGTATTATTTACAGATTGAGGAGGTCTGTGACTTGCCACAGAATTCTATTGGATCTCTAGTTTGGTATCAGCTCGGTTTTTGTGGAGTCTATTCCCTCGAGTTTTGTTAGAGCCTCTTCTTCTCATTTTTGATTCTAGATAACTTGTTATTTGCTTTTTTTTTTTTTTTAGGAGCATTAGCAACTAAGACCATATTGCTCCGGGATATGCGGTGGTCATTCCCTGACCTTTCCACATCCTCCATATTTGGTGGTGACGGGCTCGAACCCCGGTCTAATCAGGAAGCGTGTGCTACTCACTGCTGCTCCTTCCCACCTGGCTACGGAGGCGCCCTTCTAGATAACATTACCTCATCTGTTTTTCCTTCAGCTGCTGTGGGTTACGTTTCTTTTTACTCTTCCTCCTCTGGTTCCATGTTGTCCATATTCTTTCTTCTTCTTCTTCTTCATCTTCTTCTTCTTCTTCTTATTATTATTATTATTTCTCCTTGATTGTGGGTTCCACCTCTTGACGGGTATTGCTACCAAGTACACGGGGTGGTTGTTGTTATGTCCAGTACTACTATTGGTCGTCGAGGAACGCTGTGACTATCCTACTGGTGTTCAGGATTGCGAATTTCTGGAGTTCCTTGTAGGTGTTCACTGGGAGACCTATTGCTGCTAGGCTGTTATGTAGATCTTTGGCACCATACCTTTGGTTGACACGATGATCGGGATGGTCGTCACTTGTTGCATATGCCACATCTCTTTGATCTCCTGTCTTAGGTTCGTGTACTTCCTGATTTTTTCCCCATGGGTTTTCTGCAGGTTTCCAGTGTTGGGTACCGCTATGTCAATCACATAAGTAGTCTTTTCCTTCTTGCCCACAAGGGTTATGTCCGGTGTGTTGTGCGGAATTATCTTATCCATTATTCGTGTTGAAGGGTTGTGTGACGACGAATTATATTATTGCGATATTCTTTGCTACTAACTTTGCCGCGTCCATTTTAATACGTTACGCTTTGCCCATTACTATTGAAATTATTTGCTCAATAAGGGACCAATTTTCCCCATTGCGAGTTTGCAGCTCTTTTCACGGCGTGTTGACTTTGCTATGGCGCGGTCCCAGTACAGCTTGGGGGTTGAGGTCTCTAGTATTGTCTGTGGTTCTTACTTGTAGTACGGTACACTTTCTTTGATCAACTGGTATTATTATTATTATTGCAATATAATTCATCACTGAACTTCCTATTTACAACAGAAAAAGAACCGCAGCAGCTTTTATTCTTAGTATATTTAAATATACTAATGAGAGTCATTTGAGTTAAATGGAAACGAGTGTTTTGTGGAGGATGGAATCAATCTGAAGACTTAAACGCAAGATATTTATATGTACTGTATTACGTTACACCATTGTCTCTGCATTGGACACGGTTAGACTTCAGCCATTCCTGCTCTCTGTTATTTCCAGATTTTTTTTTTCGCCAAACCAAAATAGCGTCGCCTATCAGTTCAATAGTTATTGGTGTAATTTTATTATTTATTCAGGTAAAAGATAAGTTACTCAACAACGAAGATTTTAGGTTTCCCGATCAAAAACACAAAAAAATAAATATTTTTTTTTTTTTTTTAAGGGTGGTGAACGCAAGTAAGGTGAATGTTACCAGAAACTTTGGCGATTTGATGACATTTATGATTTCTGTTGTATGAGAAGACAAAGAACTATAAGTTATAAAAATAGCATCATTCACTGGACCTGAGATGGGATTTTCGAAATGAACTTACAATTTTCTGCGATCATTGAAACTGTGGCGTCCCCATCTAGTTTGGTCGATACGCCACCGTTTCAGTCCATTGTGGTAGACCTCCACTTATTCGTGTTGAAGGGTTGTGTGATGACGAACTGTATTATTGCGATATTCTTTGCTACCAACTTTGCCGCTCCATTTTAATCAGTCACGCTTTGCCCATTACTATCGCAATTATTCGCCAATAAGGGACCAATTTTTCCCATTGCGAGGTTGCAGCTCTTTTCACGGCGTGTTGACTTTGCTATTGTGGGGTCGGCACGGACGTCGGTACACAAATGCCCTGTTGGAAAAGAAAAGGACCTCGGGCCCTGTCGGGGGCTTTCGAGCTCGCATTGTATGCATCCTCTCACTCTAACCGAGGTGTGTGCATTTAGACGTCGGACAAGCCTCGCGTCTCAGTCGGCGCTAAATCCCCTCGCGAACAAGTGGTCCTCGTGACTGATGGAACGCAGGAAGCGCGAGATGACAGCTACAGCTGCGATTCTACCGCTACTTT
The DNA here is from genome assembly GCF_048544385.1 of Mastigoproctus giganteus. Classification (NCBI taxonomy): domain Eukaryota; kingdom Metazoa; phylum Arthropoda; class Arachnida; order Uropygi; family Thelyphonidae; genus Mastigoproctus; species Mastigoproctus giganteus. The sequence goes on from NC_143583.1 coordinate 6,288,036, forward strand.
GCACTCGAGCCTTCCCCCCCGCCGCGCATATTAACGAGGACTACGTCCCAGGGGGAAACGGAGAGTGTGCGAAATCAACGGTGTAGCAGGTGGCGCGGTTGCTTATTGTGAAACGCTGCGGCACGTGCCAAACATGCCGAGATGGCGAGATACTGATGCTGTCCTCCACGCTGCCGCAACAGATGGAGTCCGAGCCACGCGCCCACCTGCTTCAGCGCCTGCCTGTCTTGATAACGGAGTGTCTCAGAGGTCAGTGGGTTAAGGTTCTGTCCCCACCCTCCTCTACTTCGAAAGAATTTCCGAGAATAGGAGGTCGCGTCCCCCCTTTCACGTGCATTTGGTATTCACTTTTCTCGAGGCATCGACTCGCGAAGGTTAGTCGGAAAAACTCGGTCGTTTTTGTCTTTTATTTTAGCGTTTATTCTCTCTCTCCTTACAATTCCCTAATTCTTCCGAAGGAGCACCAGATGTCCTGGTCATTCATAAAACTTTCTTCTTCTTAAAAGGTGAAGGTTCTTTAAAGGATCTTTTTGTGAGTCCCACCTTGATTTGTCTCCACCGCCGTTAAAATCGTATTTGCGGGGACACGAATTTCGTGTCGAAATGGAACAACTTTTTTAGCCGCACAAATCAACCTCTCCCGTTCTCTCTTTTGATTTTATTTTTCGTTCCTTTCTTCTATTGCTGGAGGAAGCAGTTGGAGAACAAAAGATAAACAGAAAGAATAAGTAGATGTTTCAGACGAACGAAGTCATAAATTAAGTTGGGGAACGAGGAGAAAACAGTGGATGCAAACTGATGACAGAAGAGATAACGAAACAAGCGTTGAAGGGGACAGTTGAGGAGGAAAAAGTTGTCGAACGAAATAACAAGAAGGCCAGAGCTGCAGAAGTGCTCCAGTGAGGCTCACTTGAAGTGGCACCACCTGACACGTCGTCCAACCTAACACCCAGAACAGAAATATAACCAAATGGAATAATTAATGAGGGAAAGAAGAAGCAAACCATAAAAAGTTCACGAGAAGAGATTTTGCTCTTTTTTTCATATCTGTTCTTCCTCCTCATCCAGTTCTGCGAGATTCAAAAAGGACACACCAATCTCTTTCTCGTGTACCCAAATATCTGGGGTGACCGAAGGGTTATTGTGGTAAATAAACTGATTTTAATAATAATAATAATAATAATTTCATCGCATTTAAGTACGTAGATTGTTGCATTGTGCAATGCTGACTGTTCTCGTTAAGCAGTCTCCTCGTCGAGAGAACACAAAAGGCGGCAGCGCGGGACTGAGACCTACTCCCCACCCCTTCACTCAAACGTCGTTCTTCTTGATGCGGGTCAGGAACGAGCTCGTAACTGTAGCGAGGGGTTTTCTGTTCATTCAGCGCACTTGTTTGACACCGCCCCGTCCGGTTGGCCAAGCAGAAATATTTCCGCAGCCACCCGTGAGTACACGAAAAGGGCGCAGTGTGGACCCTACTTGCAGGGCTAAGATTTCTGTATCCTCTTAGCCGTAATTTGCTCTAAATGCCGGGCTGTCATCATCACGCTCTGGCCGTGGCGACAATCACAATGGGACAGCCAATTAATGTGACACCCGTCAAAGGTTTTACGAAGCCGTAACAAGGGTGGATTGGCGAAAAGTCTTAATTCGGGACTTTGACAGACGGAGAGGCGGAACGAGTGAGCGAAGCTCTCGGTTCTCGATCCTGATCCGGGATTTCGCCACTTCGGTGTTCGAATCCGTTAATTATCGTTCTCGGTACGTCGGGGACGCGAGGAAATTACACCGTGCACGAACTGCGGACTCTCATTGAGGCAGCGGCAGGGCGGGGTTCCCCTGTCACAGCGAGAAGTCACCGAACTAATTTACCCTCTGCCCTCCGAACAAGCGAGGCCATTACGCAGCACGAGACCGCGACAGTGATTTTTCGAGGTTGTTGTTACCACATCCACAACAATTATCGCCGGCGTTATTGGCCGGTTGCGTGCTCGCGTTAAATTTCGCGATCATCCGCTCGCAGTCTGCGATGGAAATTTATGTGGGCCGCCTAGAAAACACTCCGTTTATGATGGCCATTACGGAAGACGCTTTCTCACACCCAGCGAACACACTCTTCCAGACTAATTATGGCGCGGAGACCGTGTGATTACACCACCTACACCCACCCACCCAACCAATGAATTACGCCCACAAATTCTGAGGGGATGGGGGAGGACTTTGCTCCGAAGACTCAACGGAAAGGTCCGCTCAGAAACACCTCTTTCCGCCGAATTGTAGAACACCTTCTACATGGTAATTGTTAAGATCTGTTTCTGAAGTGTTGAGCCTGGTTCTAATTCCTTTGCATAAAGATTAACGTGCGGGAGAAAGGATTCCATCGCATGATTCGTGCCATCTCCAATCTAAGCTGTGATTCAATTGAGAGATGACTTCTGGCTCCTCTCGTCGACAAACACCAAAAATAGAAATACACACACACTCTGTTGAAGCGATGCAGGATGCAGGATTCATCCTCATCTTCTGTTTATCCAGAAAAATATTAAATAATGATCTCTCTCTCTCTCTCACATTCGCTTTTTCATTTCGTTACAGTTTCAATGCTTTCATTATTTTCTTGAAACGTGTATTATTTTCTGTTTAGCGTAAGGAGGGAAATAAAGGGCTACGATAATAACACTAGCCAACAAAAAAACATTTTTGTCATACCTCAGCAATGAAAATATGTGATTACGGAGGCTGATTTCGAAAACCACCATAAAAAGTCTACATCAAAAGATGTACCAACGTTTAAAGGGATATATGTATACGTATAATTCGAGGGGCTGTTTATGTCTGGAGGGTAGCTTTAGGAACATGTCACGATCAGTTAATAATTGGAAAACCTTGGCACAGCCTACAAAACTCCTCACCAAAAATGCTGTGTGCTCTGTTCAAATTGTAAATTGTTGCGTCGGAATTTGAACCCAAGAACCGCAGGTAGAAGTCTGATTATGTTTATCACAAGAAAACCGAGTCCAGAATCGATTGGTAAAATTAAGAGAATTAAAATTAGCTTATATCTGTTAAAATAAATCAGTATTTCATACATTACTGGCTAGATTATGCGCATATTTCGATGTGCGTAACTCCCTCTATATTTAATAACTGTGGCGTGATATGAAAGTATGATGGTGATTTTCGAAATCTGCGCATAAAACTTGCTTAAGAACAGCGTTTAAGTTCTTGGAAGTAAAAATCGTGGTGGCTAGTGTAATCAAACACTGATAATGTCGTCTAAGAACAGTATCGTGACCTACTCCAAGATTTTGAGCTGACAATCTGTAGAGCCGAGGGCGGGGGCAAAATGATACTTTACATTACCTGCTTCTGAAAGAATAATTAATGGGACAGGAAGATATTCATTAAACCGAAATCGCGGCCAAAATACTTTTAAGGTCCTGACAAATACAAGAAGAGACTATTGTAGATTATTATCACCTACTTTGTTTATTTATTTATTTATTTTATTTCAGTGAAGTAATACATGCAATGAACATTATCAATTAGGGATATTTTGGCGAAATAGAGTGGTGTAATTTGTAATATGAATACTACCAGAATTAGACGTTTCACTCTTAATGGCATTGTGTTACTACCTACCACAAAGAAAGCTCTGTTTTATTGTCAATTCAGCGGACCAAAAATTGACAAATACTGGCCTAGATGGCTGGTATTCATTTTAACACTTTAGAAAAAGCAGAAGGAGGTCAAATATCCTTGATCCAACTTTCATCTAGGATCCAAGCACTATTAAAAATGAGAAATATCATTAACCGGTGGTGGGTAGATATGATATACAAGGAAATTTTGACGTTAAGAGCTTTAATAATAGAAGGGGGAGATACGGTAGACTCGTATATTTATAGAGCTCTATTGAGTGCAGTTCCTACTAAATATTATTGGATACTACTGCATTTAGAGAAGTGTTTAAGGGATTTATCCTAGAGGCCAAAACGAAAAAACTGTGCAGTTGAAAAGTACCTCAAAAGAAAGATGTACCACAACTGATGACAAGAGAGCTGAAAGACTTAACTAAGAAAAACAAAAAAAAGGAGGCAGTTATAGGCCATCGCTTGACACTATGATAGCCTGCAACTGCGGAGAAAGCTTGCAAAAAATAAGTATGAAAAAGAATTTGCAATGAGAACTAAGAACGATGAATACCAGTTCCACTCAGATATGAATGACAGGAGCAGAAAGGAAATTTAACTTACAAGATCAAAGTGGTGCTATAATTTACATTCCAGCTGACATAGCATTGAAGTTGAACAGATATTAGTATACTGCTCGACAAAATTAACAGAACACGTAGAAAACTTGGTGTAACTCGTGCAGCTTGCGATGAAGGGGGACAAAATTTGGTATCGTGGTGTACCATAAAATAACGATGAATTGAAGCGACAGCGAGAAACTTCAGACAGGTATAAGAATTACCAAAAGGACACATTACAGAAGTCGATGCAAAATACTCGAAAATATGGTCACATGACATCGCTATGGCGTGTGATCCTCTCCAACTGTTAAACAGGCCTGACAGCGGTGAACCATGTTCGCTATAAGTGTGTCTATAAGGTTCTGTGGCAACAAGTCCCATTCTTCCACCAACGCAGACCTCATTTCACCAAGTGACCGAGAAGTTGGCTGTCTGCGTGCAATTCGACGTCCCACGCATGTTCGATCGGATTTAAATCTTTTGATCGTGCTGGTCACGGCAGTCGTTGGATATTTTCAGTTTCACGATATTCCTTCCACCACTCGAGCTCTATGTGCAGTGGCGTTGTCCTGCACGAAAAGAAATTCTCGGTCAACCGCACCCCTAAAATTCGCACATAGAGGTTGAGGATCAAAGTTGGATGGGGGGCGATCTGATAGAGGTAAATAATAAGCACGGTCCCTCTCACCAGTTAAGAACCAACTGGCATAACAGCTTCAAGTACAGCCTTTACCAGACATTATTGCTTGAAGCGAGTGCTGACATCAATGAAGATGTTGACTGGTGTAATATTAACACGTGATTCAGGGAGCTGTGTGAGTGGCACACCCCGCCACCATCCGTAAGAGGCACGAAATCCCTGAAAACGAAAAGCAATAGACTAAGGATGGTCAGTAGGCTTATACCAGCAAGGGGGCGCTGGAATCAATTCGGGACTTGTTGAATATTAAAATTGACACCGAAAAGCTGACAGTTGAGAATAAGCGCCGTAGGGTGCAGACTGCTGTTGCCTAATACACTGTACTCTGAAATGCATTGCCAACTTCTGCAAATTAAGATATTGCCAAAATCTGTGGACTATCTGAAATCACAAAGAGAATGAAGATTGTAGTGTCTCTCATGTGGAAGTTTTGGACATTTTTTCTGTCCACAGAAATAATTTTAACACATTTTGTAAATTCAAATTTAACAGTGAGCTTGATTATTTTGTATGTGGTGTGCGCATTTGGCTGTGTTATTAAACTGAAGATTTTGTACAATACATGCCAGGACTGTGGCAGGTTTTTGACTGCTGCAGACTGGCACTAATCAATATACATCTATATTGCAATTATTCATGATCTATTTTTATATATGTTAGTACCCTGGAATCTACTGTTGTGAACGTGATTATCTGTTTTCAATGTATTTCAGCTATTTATTTATGGTAGGACAATAAAATCTTGGGATTCGCCAATTTCCCAAGAGCATTACTTTGCTTTTCATAGCATTAATGGCAGATGCAGAATAAATCCGATTTTTTACATCACTATGCGTTTTAATATTAAAAGTAATGTCGCCAGCTAATTCCACCGACGATGTTCTACCCACATACAACGTCAGTGGTTGTGTCTGAGGGAACGCCTACCTGTAGGGCTACTTAAAATGCTCGTAAAGAACATGTGAAATCGAGCGAGAAAAAATTATTTTTAAAATTATTCAAGTTACTATATTTAAATAATAAAAACACACGTTACCATATTTAAATATAGTAATGGGTATAAATAAAAATGAACGACAGTTAATCAAGATGCTTGTATTAATGAAGCCTCGTTTAAACACTCGGTTATGAATATTTTGCATTCTTATCACAAATAGGACGAAAAGGGGCCAGGGTGTACCATTTGAAATCTTTGGCTCAGACGGGATCACAACCTCTCTCCTACATGAAGCAGAGGAACAGAAACAGCAGTTTAATAGGAGACGCGGGGGAATATTTCTCTGCGCATATTGTGTTGAACTGGAACAGCTGGATCGCAAAAGACATTGCTGTTAAGACACGTTTCTTCTTTTTTTGATTCCGTCGAAAGTGTTTGGAGTGCTGTGAGTTCGTTCCCATCGGCGGTCTACGGCACGTCCGATTGTTAGCATATAAACGGTTCCTCCTTAATTATCGCGATTTCCTTTTGTTCCGAAAGGACATTATGGCGCTGTTAATTGCATGCAACGTGATAGTTCTGAAAGACACTAGCGCCGCTCCAAACCCTTATCGGTAATTGCATCACGCGCCAGAGATCTAGCATCTGCTCTTTCCGACGTTGTCAGCGGGCCACCTAGTTGGCGGGCACATCTCGTTGTAAGTGTCGTAATGACGGGGTTTAATATCTCCGTGGCGTGGTCCACCAATTTCCCGGACAAGCCGATGTCGGAGTAATTAGCAATTATTTGTTGTCCCTATTAGATGTCATAACAGCGGAGCCGTCTGACCGTATCGGGAACACCCCTCTCGTACTCAACTGTTCTTGGCGCAGTAGCCGATGCGGAACCGGTGGCTGTAACTTCAGCAGTTGCTCGCCAACCGCGGCACGTGGGGACAGATTGGTGTCTCCACCCTTTCCGCGTGCGAACCGAAAACCAACCATGCTCTTATCGTAGGTCGCGGTTGGGTGGGAAGAGACTCCCACACCACACCGGGCACCAATGTCCACGGAGCGAGGAAATGCGAGATAATGAGTTCCGCAGCCGGAATGGGCTAAAGGATGTAGGGGGAAGGGAGAGGAGGGAGGGAATCCACGGAGCGTTCAACAGTCGTTCTGTAAATGAGAAAAGGGCAATTAGTCGTTTAAGAGTTTCAAAGGAACAATGAAAAAAAAATTGGGACGCGGTGACTGACCCTATGTGAACCCTGCGAAACGTTTGAGTGACCTCTCCAAAGTGCTCTCCCCTCCTTTTATTTCTATCACTGGTTACGAACATTCACTCCTAAATGTGAAATTTGATCGGATGATCAGAGAGGTCGACAGCGCCTGTTCTTTTCTGGTAGTGTCGAAGCATTTGCTTCTACGTGCTGTTACAAAAGTCAAAGTCGACGTCAATACAAAGAAGCCAGAGACGGTTTTCGTGACTATGAAACCATCCATTGTCTCGAGACGAACTCAAGAGGTTTGACGAATATTCCAACGGACCACTGTCTCAAAAATCCACACTACCCGTGCATAGTAACGCCAGTTACTTCTGTTTGGAGAGAGAGTGATTGGTATTACTATGCAAGGTTGCTTGTTTGTTTTGTCACAAGTTGACAGTGCAGAGAGAATATGCTTCGTGGAATTTACTCAAATTGCTGACTCATTTAGTGTTGATATAACCTTGTGAATCACGACTTGCAACCTTTATATGTTTTGACGAAAGAGGATGTTAGGATTTGCGAAACTTCTATTGTCAGCGTATTTGTTTTGTGAACACTGGGACATGGTTGGGGTGGGGGAATCTCTAAATGACAAGCTAAGTACGCTTTTGAAAAACCCAACAGTTTGCATCACCCGACTACGAGCCTTTGTCAATTGCGAAAGCTGATTGTCATAGCTGCTTCGAATAGCCTCTTGATGATACCTCTGATAGCTACTCTTCTAAGTGACGATGCTTCTTTTTCGAATCGCTTGTTTACCGAGTCACTGTACAAAATTGAGAGTTAACTCCGTGGTGCCTCCAAAATTAAGTAGTGTCTCCATGTAGAAGCGGGACAGAACACAAAGAGAGACTAAGAACAACAATGCGACTAATAGAATGAACTGCATAGCCACGAATAAAAAAAATACTTTTTGTAATATTTATAGTCTTCCTTGAGTATAAAATTTATAAACCAAATTTTATACTTCAGGACGACTGCATGATCGGAAGAATTCGCAAGATAGAAAATGAACCAAACAGCATGGTATTTAGCAGTTATAGTATTATGAAGAGAAGTCTCCGACTTCACTTTGTTATTGCATCAGTTTGCACCCTTGTAACAGATGACAATAAGACGTTTGTGTTGTTTGTGGCAACATACGAGCTCAACCTCGAAATGTGCGTACCGGTGTCCGTGCACGTTACCTTGATCCCGAGGAAACGTACGCTTGCGTAGCCTGAGTCATCTGAATCATGTCCGCAGCTGTCTTGAAGTCGTCCATCCATTGTCTGTTTTATGGCTGTCCGGATGTGATTCGTTGAATCCTTATTTGATTTCGATGTCAGCCTAGGTAAATGACTGATAATCGATAATTTATTTATCTCTATTTTGTGTTATATTTAGGGTTTGTTGAACTTTTTTCCCTTTGAAAAAGATACGAATAACAATCAAAGCAGATCTGAAATTGTACAGGTGTTATTCAACAGATTAATCGGACATATTTCTACGTTTCATTACAGAGACTTTCGAAAACCAACCACATGTGCCACGCGATTAACAACAGTACTTATAATTACATTGTGAACACTTTTACAATAAGAAGCATGAAAGAAAATAAGATGAAATAATTGCCTAGAATGTTACAAGCTTTTTTGACAAGTATTCCTTTAACTTGTTTACAAATTGGTAATGCATTTCCTCTAAGTTATTAAACATAGAAGAAATGAACACATGGGGGAAATGCAGAGTTCAGGAGTTGAGCGGAAGGTGATTTAGATCAGACATCCCTGGTGATGTGTTCAGTTAGGAGCTTCTTGAACCGGTTTAGTGAAATGGCATTTTTGCTATTTTCAGGAAGATTATTCCAGATTTTTGTGCTTCTGTATTTTATATTTTTCTGACCTATGGCTTTTCTGAAAAGCGAAACCTCCAGGTTCGCTTCATTTCTTAAATTATATGATATTTCTTCTTCTTCTATTGGTAAGAAGAAGGCATCTGAAGAGAGGAGGAAAGTTTGGTGTTTTCAAAGCATTGTAGACAAAGACCGCCTCAGCTTACTAGCAGTTGGTGGATGCTTAAGAGTCTCGTTTCCTTATATCTCGAAGTCACCGATCCATTCCAGGGAAGGCCTAAAATTGAACGAACGCATCGATTGAGAATTGAATTGATTCTTGCAAGGTTATCTTGACAGGAATATCCCATGAGATGATTCCATAGGTGAGGTGAGGCTGAATCAATGAAAGGAATACTAGCCTGAGAAGGGAAGGAGGCACCGGGCAGGGCGAGTATTGTTGCTAGTGGCGAAGTTTTCTTTTGAAAAGTGATCATTTGTTTATCCCAACTCAGCTTGTCATCTAGCCAGATTCCTAGAAACTTGGAATTATTTTAGTTATTTTAGAAATAACTATTTTAGAAATCGATATTTAATGGTTTATTTTTCGTCCTAAACTTGGAATTATTTTAGTTATTTTAGAAATAACTATTTTAGAAATCGATATTTAATGGTTTATTTTTCGTCCTAAACACCATATATTTGGATTTTTCTGGATTTTGGATTTTTCAGTATAAGCTGGTTCTTTTGAAGCCAACTTGGATTACCGAGAGCAAGGCACAGATTTTGAGTTGAAGCTGGTTAGGGTCTTTATCATTGATCAGAATGGAAATGTCATCGGCATACGCTACTAGATGGGAAGATGGAAGATGAGAGAGAAATTCATTAATGTAAAGAACAAATAGGATAGGTCCGAGAAGTGAGCCTTGAGGTATTCCCCTGGTGAAATAACAAATGTCTGAATAAGACTGATTTGTTTTGACGACAAACGGCTGATCAGTAAGATAATCTTAAGGAGAAGGTTATTTTTTCCTTTCAGGCCAAGATTGTTGAGCTCGTTGAGTAGGATTTTAAGATTTATGTAGTCAAAAGCTTTAGATAGCTCTAGAAACAGTGCCATTGAGTAATGACCCTTTTCAAGACAATCCGTGATCCTAGAGCAGAAGTCAACAATTGCCAGGTCAAGTGGATCTTTTTTGAACGATAAGCATAGTGCTGCTGTTGGATAAGTTGATTGACTTCCAGGAAGGCAATGTCGAAATGCCTCTTTATCGGTCGATTTCCCTGTGTGAATCGTCGAAGTTTCCGAAGTGTAACAGATACGTTTAAGAGATACTTTTTCTGTTGCATTTTTGATATTTTGCATTCGCGGCTTCTACTTGTTATATTATATTTACACTAATAGTTACAAATTTAGTTACAATATTTTAATTTCACTGATAATTAGACATCTTTCTGAAAGTATCGTTCAGGCTGGCATTTCCTGTTGTCATTAGTTTCAGGAAAGCGTGTTTGCTCTATTGCGTTAGTGGTTTCGTGAATCTGACCTGTACATTTTCGATTTGATTTGTGTTAATTTAAAAGTGATTTTTTTTAACATTAAATGGTTGCGACTGATTGCCCTTTTAGCATTTTGCTATTCTGGGACATGTAACTGAAATAAATCCTCCCTCGCTCTATTATTCGATAGTCACAAACTCCATTATTCAGTATTTCGAATTTTCAATTTGGACCCTTCATATATAAAAAATGTTCTGTTTATACTCAAGCAGAAACATATACTATGCTCAATGAAGTTTAATATTAGCTATATTCACAAGAATGTATCCATTAACAGTATTTAGAAGTCACGTGGACTCGAACCACGGTTAACTCAAACACAATTTCAGTTGACCGTGGTTGGAAGGACTGTTGAAACTTTACTTATTTATCTATATTGTATTCATCTAGTTGCAATAAACTATACTTAACTCTATCTCTGCTGGCCAATCTACAACTACTCAAAAGATTTCTCTCTCTCTGTCACACACACACAGCTATTACTGCACCTTTGTATTGACCACACGTCCTTGACACAGCCGAGCGGGAACTTATTTCATTCAGTTGCTAGCCCCTATTCCGTTTCTTTCAAGCAATAAACAAGTATTAAATGGATTACTCTCGACCATTTGGTCCCAAGATTTTTTTAAGGTGGGGAGGGAGGCTAAAAGAAGTTTCCTGGAGAAATATTAAGCCATTAAGGTGGCGAACGATGGCAGCCCCTATCTGGGACCGCCATTATTCTCAACCAATCTATGGGGAACATCACGGTAGGAAGTTACTGTTTGCTCTGTATTATTAAGCGGTGTCAGAACTTTTTTACATTTATGTATCATCTAAATTTTGCAATTCTGCACTTAAATATAACATAGTGGTTGTTTGCCCACAGACTAACGCTTTACGGTAAAGCGCTCTCAACAATCATGAACCGGTTGAATTATTTTAGAATGAAAGAATTTATACGCCAGATGATTTTTATCGTTTAGAAATACATTGATCTGAAAGACTTGCTGATCATTACAGCCTTTCCACTGGGGCAGAATCAATAGGTTATCAAAATGGTTACCTCAACTCTCCACGGGTTTGCTACCTATGGCGACTAGAAATTCTTTTGATCAAGTTTTTACAACTCTAATTGTCCCCACCCACCTAACCTAGGGGATCAGATTTGTGTAACTAAACGTAACCTTCGATCTTCCCCTGGGATGAAAGAAGAGGAGATGTCAGGTTTGCTCGCATTTTACTTGTGAGAAAATGTAAAAATGTAAACACGGCTATTGAATAACGATGGACCTTGAATTTTTTGTGGCTTAATGATTCGATCTCCAATCGTGTTAGTCAGTGGTCACGTACACAGCCGAAGGACATCAGGCAACTCCCAGCCACAGACATTTACTACACATCGTTCTTCACTCCCAATATTTAATCTGAATAACAAATTAGTAAACGTAAAGTGCGTATCATAAATCTATAATAATAATAATTATACTGAGCGGAGGGAACAAGGTTCCTCTCCCCACGCAGTGTGTTATTCTGGATTCGTGAAAATTGCCCTTAGATTTTTCTTCTTATCCTGGAATCATTTTTTGGTTTCTCAAAGTTTTAATAAAATCATGCCTTTTGTTTGCTGCTGCTTGACTTTGCTGCCACCAAAAAAGCAGACATCGTGTTGTTTGTTTATAGGGCAAAACATCTACACAATGACGAGAAATTTTTCCTGTGGTATACGCTGATATCACGTTAGTCGCCCTAATAGTTTTAAGAACAAGGCGCCTGAAGCTAAGCTTGCCTCGTTCGCAATATGTTTTTAACAGAAATAGAAAAAAATATTTAAATTAAACTGTACCCTTTTGGACGACAGCTAAACCTCTGATTACTTTGCTGTTTTATGCGCATCACTTGATGTTGCAAATTAATTGGATGCTAGAATTCCCCATCTTCATTAATATTTATTTAATCTGTTTACTAATTAGCTGCGATCGTAATTTCGTAATGGTTAATAATAGCAATTGCCTGTAAGAGTACATTACTTTTTTGTGGGGGGGGGGTGACTAGTAGATTGCGATGAACCGCCAAAATGCTCGGAGAATGATTTGTGGTGTCTGGTGTTACCCAATTTAAATCACGTGTCTGTTCTGTACGTATGTATGAACATGGCGTCCATGCTGATTATGACGTAGGAGATATTTCGTTTATTCTTCTTAGTAATAAAAGCAATTAATCTGCTTTTTATTATGACTGACTTCCTTTAAAATGAGGATGATGGGGGAGGCGAGGTCAGTGCAATGTTGAGGTAAGTCTCAACGTTCTATCGCTCGTAAATAACAAATCTACATTGCTTCGCTACTAAACATCGTTGGACTGAGATAAAATCCGCCAATTATTTTCTCCATCCAACCGTACAATACAGGATGCAACCCCTGCACTGGGTGTGGGGATAAAGCACGATATTTATTTTACATCACATCAGGTTGTAGGTACATATCGTAGAAAAATTCTGCGTTATGCACTATGAATATTAAATAACTATGACATTTATATAATTTCTCCTTGAAAATGAAATGGACTGTATAATTAGGAAGTTCAGTATTCGGATTTAGTGCCTCTCAATCGCAACTAACGGCACGAGGGTTATTTTGCCTTGTTATAAATTGCATGCACAGTATTTTATTTTCAATTTGGTTCTTTTACGGTAAGAAAACCACACATTTTGCAGTTAGTAAAAAAAAAAAAAAAAACATGAAATCCTCCCTAAAGATTTAGTTTGGGTCTCTCTTTGACGGAACTCAACTCAGATTTTTTCCCCCAAGGTGTAGAAAGCTAGCTATGGTAACCACTGTGCCATTGCACGAGGACATGAGGAGGAGAAGGGAGTGTGTATACTTTTTACCTGTTTAAAAAGAAAGCGTGTACCTTAAAAATGTGCACCTAACCTGAGCTCATTAGTGGTGTGGACGTTTGCTCAAAAAACGGATAATTGTTGATTTTAACCACTATTGAATACTGATCGATGTGGATACATTAGAAAACAAAGGAGATAAAATTAATCAATCATGGAACGCGCTCATAACGATTCAGGAACTAACGTTGGAAGGACATTGGAGTATTCCAGTCTCACGCGTTGATGAGACATTCCACGGCATGCCTATATCAACATACCTACACCTTTTGCATGTATCATGCGAAAAAGATGTTCGCATTGCAACCGCTTGATAATCTTACACGATCACAACTCCAACTTTCGCGTTAGCTCCTCACATAGATGAAGCAGACATGTTTGGGATTCTATATCCTAACCATGATGGATTCATTATAAAATTTTGCTTCTTTTATTATTAAATCTCGAAAGTGGATTGTAATTGTCAGCGTTATTCTCTCATAGGCTTTCATGTGTTCTTCCTGGTCTACTGCACAATTTAAAGACTGTAGTATTCCCTGTTCTTCGAATATTATTATTATTATATATATATATATATATATATATATATTTTTTTTTTTACAAGTAGTATGCTGCTTTAGCGATGAACGGATTCTGATATAGCCCAAGGTTATTCATTGGACCCTTTTCTTTCCGAATTTTAATAATCTTCCTGATAATATTAAGTATTCGATGTACACGGGAAATTAATTATTTCATTTAATGCTCTTATTTTAATTTTTTAATTTATCATACCTTTTTTAGGACAGTATTCAGGTTGGACTTTAGACCTGCTCCTCTTGCTCTTCCTACCATCTAATATAATGAAGTTATTTCATCTCCTCAGTGTAAATATTTGAACAGATTGATCCGCTTCATTTACCATTATAGGTTCTAATGCATTCTCAATTGTTTAACTTTTCATAAGTTTGATCACTTGCTTTCATCTAAGCGTATTGGACTTAACAATTAGCAATTCGTAGAATCCACCATGGCTTCTATCTTCTTTCCAAAATCTCAACTCAGTTCTTTGAAGATTCAATTTGCGGTTTTATTTACCGGAGTTATACATGGTCTTTTGAGAGTGTGTGCAAAAACATCCGTGATGCCCTCGTAGGTAGCACATTTGGTAGCATCGCCGTCCTCCCCCTCACCGGGTGGAAAAGACCTCAGTTCGAATTCTGTCGATGACGGGAGGAATTTTTATGGGTCTTTTTCACAACGTGGCTGAGTTAGTTGGTCTTAGGCGAGTGTAGCAAGGCTTTTTCTCCCGGAAACTCGGGTTTTTCGTTGAGCAAACAGAAAACTTACCTCAGAACACACGCAGTTTACAGACAATATACACGGAGCAGCACAGCCTTAGTCGCTGATGCACCTAAAACCCGAACAATAACAAAAACATCTGCGACGTTTTCACGGGCGAAAACTAAGAGGAGAAGTCATATGAACGTGATTCCAGTTCTGCTCACTTACTCAGCCACGATGTTCTTAATTTTAAAAAGTGGCTGTGAAGTTTTTAATGGTAAAAAAATAACAAAAATTATAAATTAATGAAAAACAATAACCAAGAATAAGTAAGGTGTAAACACGTCTATAGCTTTTTGTAACACACCTGTAACGAACAACCTGCTTGCCAAAATTTTTAACATTACTTCTGGTGCAACAAGAGACCACTTTTTGTTATCAATACTTTTGAATAACCCAGAAACGTTAAAGCGAAGTGTCTTTGTGTGTTGGGGAAGGGGTGGGGGTGTCTGAGATAACTGTAAAAGTAAAGAACGTTAAATGCAACACCCTTCTTACTCGTGTTTTATTATCTTATATCCACCATATAAATCCTTCCGGCTTTATCTACTGAACCTAGGCGTTGACCAGTAAGCGACCCAGTCAAGCCGTACACAACAGATGGGCAAGACCGCCTTTTAAAAATACGATGTAAGGCATAGGGCACAATGGCATTAAGGAAAGCGCCCTCAGCTGAGATGCGCAACATCATATTCGCTATTTTGCACAAAACGTGAGAAGCATTTTAAATAAGCTCTACGTGTTACAATGATCACGCAAGATGACAGCTTTCTCTGTTTAATAAAAAACCTGACTGCGAAATGGTAAACACTGGATCGGCTAACCGTGACAACAAACTACAGATGCAGACATTTGGTGCTTATTTGTAATCGAGGACTTATTACTACACGTTTACTTGCAATTCAGAAGAAAATATATTGCAAAATGAATATCGTAGATTAAACTATGATATTGTAAACTCAAATCTAACCTTTAACAGAATTCTGATTTTTGAAATTGTTGCAACCATAAATCAACCAATGCTATTTCGGTCATAAGCGACCACATTTGCATTCATCATCCCTAGGAGATTCATCACAACAAATGTACTAAAATGTACATTTATTGTGATGTACATTTTTGTTGTACATTTTTAGTACAAATGTACCACATGCAGAAAGTAAGGAAGTTTAAAGAATTATTGTAAAAAAGAAAACCTTCTAAATAATAATTAGCATGTTGGAACAATGGAAATGTTAAGCATCAACAATCTGCCAATTTTTAACATTTCACAAGAAGAACCGCACGGAAGCGTTCGTTCTTTGGGTCACCTTGCAGCCGCTCAAAGAGTGCCACCTTGAGGGATACAGATCGGAAATTAAGAAAATCAGTAATAAAAAATCAAGGTTTGGCAAATAAAAGAAATTTTGGTCATTTCCGGACAGAAGGTATGCAGAAATTTAAAAAATAAAAACAAGTTAAAATTAACCCTGTAGTAGGGGATTTTATAATTGTTACAAAAATGGTGGTGGTGCTACACCTGACTGGTGAAAATTCTTTCTTTTTAGTTTCTGAAAAAAAGTTTATGGGTTTCTTAAATTCTGGTTGGAATTTATCAATATTTCATCCTTTCTTTAGTTTTTGATTAAAAAAAAAGAAATATTTAAATGGTGTGTTTTTTACACCATCTATTTTCAAACAAAAAACAAAAAAAATATTAAATATGCTGAAAATTATGGAGTCGGTGATTAAAGAAGAATTGCAGGATCATCTTAACAAGAATGCAATTATACAGAAATCAAAGCGTGGATTTTTTTAAGGTGAGACTTTATTAGACAAATCTGATTATCTACTACGTGCATCGTAATACTGTAAAGGAAATGGAAGCAACGAATAATTTTGACTTCACACACTCCAAATTCAGGAAAGCTTTTGAACTGTTTCACACAAGGACTACTCTACAAATTGGAGTAGAGTAGCGCTGGGGGAAAGTTACTGCTATGGACAATGGGTTGGTTAAGTGGCAGAATAAACAGGGTTGTTATAAACGTGCACTGCTATACTTGAACTAATGTTAATTGTTTTCAATATTTTTAACGACATTGATGAGGGCATATCAAGCTTATTGCATAACTTTTCAGATGATACAAAGGTCGACAGGATGGTTAATCATTATCATTGTCGATGAGATACAGGACTTTTGCAATCAGTGATAAAGAGGTGATTATTCCGTTCTACAAGTCAATGATTAGGCCGCACCTTGAGTATTGCATATGTGAACGCCACATTTTAGGAAGAGGTAAATCTGTTGGGACGAGTGGATGCAGAGCAGGGCAACGAGACTGGTGTGGGGGACAAAGGGGTGCTAATACCAAGAAAGGCTTCAGATCTTCCAATTGCAGTGTCTGGAGACTAGATACCTGCAAGATGATCTGATTGAGGTTTAAGGCTTTGAATGGATTTAGTAAACTAAATGTTGATGGCATAATAGTCATGTTTATTCTCTTTCTCAGAGCACACACCCATTGGGGGGGCATTAAATTCAAAATGAGTAAGGATGGGTGTGCGGAAATTTGCCTTCCTCCAGAGGAGTGTGATTTATTATTGAAACAAACTTTCATGTCGTGTTGTGGAAATAGATAGTTTGAATAAGTGAAGAATTAAGAAAATTATTAGACGTGAAATGGGGTGGAAAGATGAGGTGGAACAGTTTTCATTATTTTTTATTTTATTTTATTTATTTATTTTTTTTTTTTTTTTGGCGATGCTGTACAAGCTTGCTTACTTGCACCATTACTGCTAATACTAACTCCCAACGACAGAGAATGACAATCTGCCACGAGTAAAAAAGCCGACGAAAGTTGCTTCTATTTTGACAGGACTCTCGAAACCAGGTCGTTTCCACACGGTTCGGAAGAACGGCGATCGTGGTCACTGTACTAAACGCGGGTGCATAAAATAGTATACCAAGGCGTTAAATGGGACATCATTAAAGCCGCCGAGATAAATTTACTAATCTTCCGTTCAAGCACAAAATACCCATATTTGCAGTGTGGAAATTCGAGAGGGTCCGCAATGTTTCTGTATTTATTTGGGGATGAGCCTGCGCTCTGATGCTCTTCGTGTTAAAAACACATAGGTGGTAACCATTTGCCCGAACAACCAGCCACGCTGACACCTTTAATGGGTTGTTTTGCCTGCACGTGCATGTGGGAGTAGTTAACTGTCAAGAAGATGAGAACGGACGACATTCATTCGTAGGCGCGAAGATGCCATTTAAGGATCTCTGAAGAGCGTTGCCATCGCCAGTGTGTCTTTAAGAAACTGTATTCCAGTCTTAATCTCCCTGCGTTATTGCCAACGAAAAGTAAGTTAACTGAGTGTCGACAGTCATTACTGGACAGACATTGTTTAAATGGATGTTCTAAAACGTCCTTTATCTTCCTTCCCGGCAACAGCTTTTATGGCCTATCCCCGATTCTCCCCCACCCCTCCCAGTCTTGTGGCTTCTCTGGCGTGAACCACAAGAAATATAGAGCGACCGCTCCCACCCGTGCGGTATCCGATATCTCACTGTTTACCTTTTAACACGCGCTCCTGCATCATCCCTCGAGGGCAAAGTAGGGTGGTTGCGAAAGATTCTTGAACCCGTAGGGGAACGAGCGAGCGCATTTTCCAGCGAGCCTTTAAGAAGAGCGCCCCCTCACCCTGCAAACTCACGCCGGAGAAATTCTGCCCCACAGACCAGGAAGTGGAGGCGCGCGCTGCGATGTCATGACTTGAGGCTCGCTGTCACGGCAGATTGGAGAGCGCGTGCAGATGAAGGTTACGAAGTTACTTTAGATTTCGCAGTGGCGATTATGCGTGTCGACTAGAATGAAGGGAGTGCCCGGCCAGATGTGCGATCAATGTCGTCCACCACACCCCTGGGATTTCATTAAATTTCTCATCGCAACTGGGATCTGATGGAAGCGTGGGGCTCTGGTCAACCCTGGTCAAAATACAGATTTATTAATTAAATATCTAGCGTAGAAACTTCATTCTGCATACCAGAAGTACGAAATATGTTATCTTGTTATTTGGTCTCGGACGACAAAAGCATGGCTTGGAAATTTCGATTTTTCCAGGATGAAAACTGGAAAATTCCAAAATGCAGGTAGTTTTCAGACAAAAGCTGCATTAACTGAGTATGGTACTTCTAAACTGGCAGTACCAGTTTTCTGAACTCGAAGCATTAGGTACCCTTTCAAATTATGAAATTTATCTCTATCTTTGTGTCTTTCTGCTTTCAGCATTATTATGCAGGTTCTGGCCAATATAAAGCGGAGTTTCTGAAAAGTTTGTTTCATTAAAATTTAAATGAACAAAGGGCTGTTTTTAGTGGTCTGTAAATTTTACTAATTAAATTAAATTCTCTGTTTATACTCCGGGACGACCAAACGGTCAGAGGAGTTCACAAGATAGACGGAATACAAGAACAGCACCGTATTCAGAAGTCACGGGCTTGAACCCCGGTCACTCAAGGCACGTGTACTTGCACCCGCACGTGCACCCGCACGCCTGATCGCCTAGGCTACGGCGGCAACACAGTACACATATCAGTAGTTAAATTACAGCATTATGTTTAACATAATGATGATGAGCTTCTCTTAATAATAACAGGTTGTTAGCTAATCAAGTAAGAGACGTTAGAATATTTTTATATTTGTTACAAATTGAAAATTGAGTTAATTACATTTTTTTAATTAAAAAATATCATTTATTTCTACGATAATATCTTCGAATATAGATTCTAAGGGAAAGAAACTGCAATTATTAAATATCGAGCACAATACTTAGAAAAACTTGCAAATAATCTTTTAATAATATATTTTAAACGTATCGTGTACCTAATAATATTGTCCTCACTTTCTAATATGTTATCATTCCTGAAAGTGGTATACTGAGTTGACTTTGCATTACCAGCATCTACCTAATACCTTAGTGCCACCTTTGCATTAGCAGCATCTTAGTACCACCTTTAGCCCGTAATACAGCCCACACACATCTTGGAATAGACTCCACAAGGTATTTCTGAGAGTCCTGTGACAGTGCTGCCACAATGTTCCAATAACATTCGCGTGTTGTCAGGTGGATGGTAGTAGCAACGAATGTCCTTTTCCATTAGGTCCCAAACATGCTCATTCGGTTGGGATCGAGTGAGTTGTATGGGAAGACGGAGAATTCACAAGCCATGGCTTCATGTTGCTTTCTTCAAATTCGGATATGCCCATCACCATGGTAGAGTTGCAAACCGGATTCATCAGACCAGGCGACAGATTTCCACATATTGGTGGGCCAGAGTTGGTACTGATGTACCCATAGTTTCTTTTGTCTTTCAGTGAGTATGGGGTACCCGCCGACTGCCATAGCCCCTACGAGCTTCCAGCGCATAGTCCATATTGATATTGGTCTGCTTGTTCCTGCTTTGTACTGGGTGGTTAGCTGGGTCACTGTGCTGCGTCGCTGTTTTGTTACGAGACAAGACACATGATGCCTATTACGCCGTCGACCATAGCTGTACACGTAACTGGCCCACTTGTTTCCTTTTTCTAGGTTTTCAACCGCTGTTGAACCACTCACGGTAGATACGGAAGCTGATTTAACTTGTTTTCAATGCAATTTGAAAATCTGTAGCTCCTGCCTTACCCCCTTTCAAAAGAAATTGAATAAGCAAAGAAGACGCACATGGATCTGTGAGGCTTGTAAAAACCACACCTCAACTATTCAAAAAACAGTCCTTCCCACAAGTGATACAAAGAATGAAGATAATCTGCATAACTCCAACACGACACCGGTAACCCCTAAAGAATTGGAAGAAACCCAAAAGGAGACTTTGTCTAACATTGGCGATAGCAGTGGCGTATCCAGGTATCATCGTAAGGGGGGCATGGCGACGAAGTTTTTGAGTTTTTTTAGAACGTCTCCTGCGTTCATTTTTGGTTAAGGGGAGCATATGCCCCTTCTGCCTACCCCTGAATACGCCCCTGGGTGATAGAGAATTGATAACTCCAACCGAGGAGGAGCCAGTAGGAGACCCAGGATCGGTTACATCAAGCCTCGAAGAGCACACTCAAGAAGCATACTTAGTAAACTACACCTCAAGTAACCATCTCACCGGTTCTTACGGTCCAAGATTTTTGCAATATCATCGCAGGTTTTAGAAACACATAACATGCAGTTAACTCAACAGTACAACTTGGATCGGGCTATGGATTGTAATTACGCCGATCGCATCCATTCTAACTATGACGCCATAATAGAAGAGATGCACTCGCTTCGAGAGCAGAACCAACGGATACTGACGGAAATCAACCAGTTAGAAAACATTGAAACTCACTTAGTTTTGGAATCTCAGTGCCTTCGAAACTATACTAAATCTACAGAACGCCCCAGGAGTCGACATAACGAAAACAAGTCTCAAGATAATTTGAGATTACAGAACTGATCCAGGATCTTAATCAGTACACCCCCAAGTGGGCCCTTCTCAATCAACAGAACAATGCTACTCACTTTAGGCCATGAGGATAGAAATGCCAGTCCCCTCTTACCATTTTTTTCAGGAGGTCCAACCACTGGTACCAGAGAACCAATTCTCCAAACACGCACCCCAGTGAATTACATCTTATTGTCAACTGCACTTCCAAGCCAGTAACACTCCCCACTAGAGGCATTTGGCGAACTGGCACAAGAGAACAACCCAACAACTAACAACATTAGTCAAAGCACACATATACGAAGCTTTCAGAGTCAGCCTCCAGATAATAGCCAGAATAACAACCGAGGTAACCCTTCAGGCCCTCCCACCAAACAGACTTATGCCAAGGTGGTACAGATGAATCCGGAAAAGCAGGTCAGGTTAATCTCAGGGTCGGTAGTTAAACCTCCCTCCTCTCTTGTCAGGCAGTTAAACCCGGAATCAGCCGGTGTGGTTCAGTTGCAAAAATAATGTGAATTGCATATCATATGGGGGCGCTACTGAGGTTTCTAAACAGGCATATGCTGAATGACCTCCCTTGCCTTCCTTTTCATCTAGTCGCAGCGAGAAAAGCCGCTACAACTCTGGTTCTACAACCAATACACAACATCCTACCAACAGCAGCTGCGGTATGATGTCAGGCGCACCAGTCGCCTCTCGAATAAAACCAATGATCTCAACACCCATATGGGAAACTAAAGCCATCTTTGTTTTCTGAATCAACCCTCAGTCTACTCCAGACGAAATTAGGTCAGAATTCTTGGGACTCAAGAATATAACTGTAAGAGTCACCCTACTGAATAGGGCAGCTACATATGCGTCCTTCAAAATTATTTGTGATGCAAAAGATATTAATAGTTTTGCTGCCCCCTCCTTCTGGCCAGAGGGAGGTCTCAGACCATTTTATCACAACGCCCCTCAGAGAATAAAACGACCGCGCTATGTATTTCCTAGTAAACCAACCGTAAACTCGCATGAATGACGCCACAAACATGAAACTGAGCCATCAATATCCATGCCCTGTCAGTTATGCAGGATGAGCAGCCTCTGTCAGATCGTCAGTCAAACATCAATAAAATTCCTACAACAGTCACGCAACGACGTATGATACATCGCAAGACTATATCTCTTAGAAGACCTACGAGGGTACACATAAAACCAGCAGCCATGGGGAAGATATTCTATCAAAATATCAGATGCATACGGAACAAGTTAGACACGTTAGAACAAATGCTCTTGTCGTGCTCTGCTGATATTGTCTGGCTCACCGAGACCTGGCCACAGCCACACCAAGAGTCCCTAGTCGCTGTTGATACTGCTGGATACAAGGCCTACTTCAAATCGAGAATTAGTACGAGGGGTGGAGCAGTAGCCCTGTTTGTACGTGATAACAGATTTCAGCCTCCTATTCGGATTCAAAGATTTATGAGGCAATACTGGTCACACTAAATGTCCGCACTGCACTCTTGGATATAGCTGTCGTCTACATCCCTCCTGACCCTAACGTACAATTGATAAATAACGTACTAGACGGCTTCTCAACAAACTGCATGTGTCAGCCACTCATATAACATGTGGAGATTTCAACCTTCCACCACAGCTCAATAACCTGTTGGACACCATATTAAATAGGCTGCAGCCATACTCTATCTCACTTATCAATGACCAACTCACAAGAGGTGAAAATAGACTAGACCTGATTCTGTCGTCCGGTAGATGTCTAATTGATGTACCTCCAGAAACGTTCTTTATTACCGATCATAGTCCAGTCGCTATCCTTATAATAGAATAGAATAGAATCTTTAATTGCAGCAATGATAGACATACAATTAGTCCAGTCACGGCATGGTGGTGCCAGGGGTTAACAAAACATATTTACAAAAGAGATACACATGAGAAAAAAAGATAAATCAGATTATTAACAAAGCACAGTTTTACATTTTCAGTTCGACGAGGATACCCTTCCTGTATTTTTTATTATTGACCACTTCTTGGAGGTCCCGGTCGATGGCTTGCAGTGAGGGCAGCATTTGCTTTGGCAGGGTAATGTTACCCTATACTGACTTCAAAGTTAAGGACAAATGCAAGAGCCAGCTTGTGACTTCGCCAGCTTTTCTGGACCCGAATTGCCTATAGCCTATATGCTGCTAGCTGTATCCCATGGAATTGTCTACTGACATGTGACGTCTTACTAGCAACATCTCTCTTAACCAGCTGGATCAACTCTGTTGCAGAATTTGCGGATTCCAAACTTGTAAGGATCTCATCAAGATGGAGAGCCAGGTGGAACTCAAGCCTAATTGTCCTGTTTAAATTAAAGCAAACTCTGCCCACAAAATGGGAACTGTTAAACAATATACAAGACATAATTACCTACGCAAAAGCCAAAGCAATGTTTAATAGGGAAAAATCTAAAGCAATCAACCGGTACACGAAAGATACACTTGACAAGGGAAAGCTACCCCCGATGCAGGCTAGGAGTGACCCATATCAGCCAATTGACAGTGAATCTTGGATGGAACACATAAGTAGATTCTCAAACATACATCACCAGTCACAAGTCATAGAGTTTGAGTGGGTTCCGTTGCTTGATAATGAGCTGGAGTCTGTTATTATTAGCATTAGCATTAGCATTAGTAGAGGCATTTGATGCAAGAAAGCAAGCTTATGCAGCATCAGCCAAAAAAAAAAAAAAAAACCCACTTCCACTTCACCCCTCTGTTCGTTCAAAATACCTGTCCAGCTGAGCCTTAAACTTATTTAGGCTATCAACTTCCAGAACAAGGGATGGAAGTCTGTTCCACCAACCAACTACTCGCTGGCTAAAGGCAAATTTCCGCACGTCTATCCTACATCTGTCTTTCCTCAATTTGAATTTATGCCCTCTCAGATGATTTTTCTGAGCTAGAGGAAGAATCCCATCAGCATTGAGCATGCTCAAACCATTCAATGCTTTATACACCTCTATCAGATCACCTCTCTGGTGGGCGCCTCCGTAGCCAGGTGGGAAGGAGCAGCAGTGCGTAGCACATGCTTCTTGATTAGACCGGAGTTCCAGCCCGTCACCACCAAATACGGAGGATGCGGAAAAAGTCAGGGAATGACCACCGCATATTCCCCGAGCAATATGGCCTTAGTTGCTAATGCTTTCAAAAAGCAAATAACCTCGCTGGTGCCTAGTCTCCAGACACTGTAATTTGCAAAACTTAAGCCTTTCTTCGTAAGAGCACCCCTTTGTTCCATTCACTAATCTTGTTGCCCTTCTCTGTACTCGTTCCAGCAGCTCTACATCCTTCTTGAAATGAGACCTCCAGACCTGTATACAGTACTCTAGATGTGGCCTGACCATTGCCTTATACAAGTGTATAATCACCTCCTTATCCCTGCTAGAAAAATTTCTATATATCATTGACAAAACACCATGAGCTACTCTTGCAGCCCGTCTGCACTGCTCAGAGAACTTCATATCTGCCTGCACAACCACCCCCAGGTCCCTTTCATTCTTTACCACTGTCAGTGTAGTACCACAGAGTTGATACGTTGCTCTGGGGTTGCTGTTTCCCATGTGTAGTACTTTACATTTGTCAATGTTAAACTTCATTTGCCACCTCTCAGCCCATCTGCTCAACCTTTCCAGATCCTGTTCCAGCAGCATAGTGTCAGTAGTGTCCTTGACAACCCTGCCTACCTTTGTATCGTCTGCAAACTTCGACATTAAGCTTGATATACCATCATCAATATCATTTATGAATACAGAAAACAATAATGGACCCAACACTGAGCCCTGAGGGACTCCACTAATAACATTAGTCCACGACGAGCAGTGTCCATTGATTACCACTCTCTGTCTTCTCCCCCTCAACCATCCCTTTATCCACAGCAGCAATTTGCCTCCAATGTCACACTGCTCCAATTATCTATGACTTTTTGTTTGATTTGCTCACTTGATTTGTTGCTCTCCCCGGTAGGTCTCAGTATCACTATACAGTATTTGGAGTTTTTGTATTTTCTTCTTTTGAATTTGTAATTCGCTGGTTTTTTCCCTCTCACTTGGGGTGTGCCTCAGCGCTTGGGCATATGATGGGACGCGCTGTATAATTTGTTTGCCACCATCAGCATCTTTATATGCTTCCAGGGCTGCAAGCGCCCTCTGGTGCTCCACATTTGTTTGCAGGAGGATTATTTCTAATTTGGTTCATTGAAGGACTATGTCCGCTCATAAGGTTGAAGAAATCCTGCTACTGTTATCTTTCATTATGTTTTCTAGAGTGGCTCGCAGGGTGAGCACTTGCTCGAGGACTGTTAGCATTAGCATTAGTAGAGGCATTTGATGCAAGAAAGATACGAAGATGCAAGAAAGATGCAAGAAAGAAGCGCTGATACAGAATATTAACTCCCCAAGGCCACTAAGACAGCTGGAGTCGATCATTGAACCACTGCAATCTACTTATAACTATATCTTTGCTGATAGAGTTTTCCTAGAAAACTGAAATATGTATGCCGTAATCCCTATGCCAAAAATTAGTAACCCGAGCCTCGTGGTGCGCTATAGTTCTATATCTACGGCAACTACACTCTTGAGAGAGCTCTACTGCCAAAATTTACGCAACAGATCCTGGCCAGTCAGCCTCAACAGATTCACTTTGCAATATCTAACAGATCAACAGTTACGAATCTCCTTACCGCGATGCTGAACGCTTTCCAGCCGGAAATGAAGTCGCAATAATATATGCTGACATAAAGGCCGACTTCGATAGTGCGAATGTATACGCCCTACTATGTCTGCTGCAACACGTCTTCCGAATAAAAGGAAACTTGCTGAAGTTCCTGCAGTCCCTATTAACTTGTCATTCCATTTATTTCCATACTGACAGTCTGATCCTCCAACCACGACTCCATGCAGGAGTTCCACAGGGTGGCATCTTATCCGGACTCCTCTTTACCGCAATGATGATCCCGTTCTGCGAGAGCAGAGACGATGTATACACGTACCCAGATGACATTAAGATCTTCACGACTATCCAATCGTCCTTGGCTAATAGTGCAGTATGTGACCAGATCAATCATAAGCTTATGGAGCTAATCATATAATTAGATAAATTTGGTCTGGCCCTAAATCCACAGAAGACTGTAATGATGGTGTATTCTCTCAAAAAATCACAAACGTTCGTAATCCAAAACTAAATGGGATGCCTATCCAAATTGTCACGACTCATAGAAATCTGGGGATAATGTTTGACACCAAACTTACGTTTACGTCGCATATGGATTTACTTGTAAGGAGGATGCACTATCTATGTTGGACATTCAAGCAACACCTTTTGCAGGTGAGACAAGATGCGACAACTGCACGATACGTAAGAACAACAGTGTATTTGGCCATATTTGTACGGTGCTGAATTGTAGGCGTCCGCCACGTTAGGAGAATATATGGGGCTGCATTCTGGCTGCTGAACGGGGCCAACAACCATCTCCCCATCAGTTAACAACCACGCAGCTTGCGGAACAAATAAAACTATAGCGTTTACCACACATTATTGCCTGGAAAAGACTGATAACTACAATTAAGATGATAACGGGTGTGATTCCTCACCGTGCTTCTGACAGATCTGTGAGCGGCACATTCCGCCATCTGCTTTAAGAGGCACCAAATCCCTGAGGATGAAAGCAAACAGACTGAAGATGGCTGATAGGTTCGTACCAGCCAGAGAGTTGGAATCAATCTGCTGCTTATCTCAAAAAAATCAAATCAGATTATTATTTTAGGATTGCCCGTAATTGAGTACATTAACCCGTATCTGTGTCTGTAAATTGCGTGTATTCCGTGGTCAATTTGCCTGTTTTTCTGGACGAAAAACCCTAGTTTCTGGGGAGAAAAACCTTGCTATCTATGCCTGAGACCGGCTAACTCAGCCACGGAGTGAAAAAAGCCCATTAAAGTTCCTCGCGTCATCGACAGGATTCGAACCCTGGCCTTTTCCACCCAGTGTGGGGAGGACAGTAGCGATACCACTGTACTGCCCACGCAGCCTGCTCATCTCAAATTGGAATTGACCTCGAAAGACTAATAGAAGATCCGAAGTACAGAAAAAAAAAAAAAAAACAGCAATGTGGTTCGCTGAGGCTATTGTCGCCTAACAGTTGTACGCGTTTTTGAACTGCGTGCACGTAATAGAGTGTTTATGTAAATGAGTGTGTGTAGTGTTTTCAGTTGTCTATAGTTGTTACTGAGCAACTTGCATGTTAACTGTCAGGGCTCTAGACAGAAATGCAGTGTTAATTTAATCAATCTATATTTTCTATTTGTTTATATTGTACTGTACAGTGTTGTATGTGAATCCCGTGGCATTTACAGCCGTGAAGGGAATTTGTCACTCACCATTGTAACACTTCATTTAGTATGGTAGGACAAATAAAGATTTATTTATTATCTCAGAACAACGGGACACCCTCAGAACGGGAGCATTTGACCATGTCGGCTATTGTCTAGTTATTGACTCCTGCACTTCTTTCCACCACAATCATTCCACTTTTGAAGTCGGATAGATCTCGACGCCGACCCATTGTTCCTCCTTTCAGACACTCAAAATTGATCGCCACATGTGCGAATTACAATTTTATATCTTCCCTTCCCGACCTTGGGCCTTCATCAGTGTCACAGACCACTCTTTCTTACAAAAGGAGGTGTAGTTGCTACACCTCCTGTCGTTTACATAAACACTCTATTGAGTGCATGCAGTTCAAAGCCAACTCTACAACTACACTGGTGGGCAAAACTTAAGGACCAACACTATTTCTAAAGGTCACAGCCACAAATCTTTACTTAAGGTACTCTTTACTGATGAGAGAAGATTCAGTCTCAGCAGCGATTCTGGACGTCAGCTAATCTGACAAGAGGTTGGCACACGGTATCGCCCCGCAAACATCACTGAAAGGGATCGATATGGCGGTCGAAGTGTTCTCGTCTGGGGAGAAATTATCTTTGATGGACGTACACAACTCCAGATACTGAAAGGCGGTACTGTAACCGATGCAGGCTACTGTACTGACGTAATCCTTTCCCATGTGCGTCTATTTCAAGGTGCCATTGGCCCCGAGTTCGTGTTTATGGATGATGACGCCACACCCCACCGCACTGCAGCTGTTGATATGCTTTTGGAAAGTGCGGACATTGTTCGTATGGATTGGCCTGCCTGTTCCGCCGATTTAAATCCTATCGAACACATATGGGACGCTCTGGGGAAACGCCTAGCGGCACGTCCACACCCACAAGAAAATGTTCAACAGCTGAAGATGGCGCTGACAGAGGAATGGACGATTTTACCGCAAGAACTTATCTTGCGGTAAAATCGTCTATATATTGTTCTATATTGTTCTAAATATGGACAGGCCGTGGAAAGCCTGCATCGACATTAGGGGTGACCATATCTCCTACTTTGGACCACATCTTCCCTTTTTTCCATCTTTGGCATTGATGAATCTGTATCATGGCAGCCAGTGCTATGTTGCCATTTTTGAATTAAGTTCCTTTGTACCGTTTTGTTTCGGTTGTTGTGTCGGTGTTGTTTCCTTCATTATTTCTGTACCTCACGAGGGTCCTTTGGTATGCTTCTGAGAAGTCTTTGGTATGCCTATGAGAAGCTACAAGTGAAAACCTGACTGTTCCTTAAATTTTGCACACCAGTATATATGTAAAAAAGAGCGTAAAAGAACTCAGAAAAGCCATATGAACCCTTTTCAAAGTGACCAAATTGAAAATTACAATAAGAAATTACAAGTGAGTGCCACTGACTTACAGTGAATGCACCAAATAATGAAAACACAATGGATAAGAATTACAGGTATGCATTAATATAGCGATGGGCCATCATTTGTTTTTAAAACAATTTGTATTCTACTTGGAATAGATTAAATAAATCTTGAACTGTCTGAAGAGAATATTGGACCATTCCTCGTGAAGGAACGTTTCAAGCTCCTTGAGTGAAGAAGGTGGAGGAAATCTGCTTCTCATCCTCTTCTCAAAATTCCACAGTGGTTCAATAGCTTTAAGTCAGGTGAATGTGCAGGCCATGGAAGATTCTTAGCCCCAGTTTTATGTTTTTCAAGCTAAGCCTGGACACACCTTGTTGTGTGCATTGGAGCATAATCATCTTGAAACATGTTTGTGGGAAACAATGTTCATCCCTTCCGGATGTGATAGGAGTTAAAGAATACTAAGCTATTGCTGTCCAAACCATGGTTGATCGTCCACCATGTTTAACGGTTGGCACAAGGCAGTCAGATGATGCGCTTCCTTTGGCATTCACCAAACTTAAATTCTCTCTGATATTGGATAAGTGTGAATGATGATTTTTCTGAAACTATGACATGTTTCCAATCATCAAGTGTCTAGTTTTGTGCTCCTTACCCATTGGACCCTCTTTCTAGCATTACTTTCAATACGAAGGGTGTGAGGGTGTCACAGACATTCTCTCAGCTACAACAAGCTGCACTTGGTAACTGGGAATCTAAAATGGTAATGGAACTGATATTCAGGTGACAATTGAGACAAATGAACCGAATTTCGGGAAAGTCTGGTTGTTCTGCGACAACCTACACCTCTGCTTGAACCTTCACGATGATGGGACTGATAGTAACCTGAGTATAACCGCTGTGTGTGTGAGTCCTAAAATATTGCACCTGGTATATTGGCGGTGACTATTCAGGTGTGAACCAAAGTAATCTTCAGTCGAAGTGTAGGTACCACACCACACAGAGGAATGTCGCCTCTCTGTGTTACCGGGAAATACAAGGTGGTAGATGACTCTCACCAACCGGTGCAATACCACCGCATTGCTTATTAGAGACGAAGCGATGAAACCCATGTTTTAATTTCCAGAGCAAAGCTTCAGTAACCTC
Source organism: Mastigoproctus giganteus (assembly GCF_048544385.1). NCBI lineage: Eukaryota > Metazoa > Arthropoda > Arachnida > Uropygi > Thelyphonidae > Mastigoproctus > Mastigoproctus giganteus. Next base: position 6,318,143 of record NC_143583.1, read on the forward strand.
CCACAACTTCCATCATGCAATGCAATACAATTCATTTCTTTCCAGGTTTTGATGGGCATCATGGCGAGATCCGATCTTCATTATATTTCGAGGGTACATAAAACGGTTAGTTTTAGAGTTGTATCTTCTTGTATCTAGTAATCCAAGGAGGATGCAGCTCTAAAACTAATCGTCTTAGAGCTGTTTGGGTTACTGTTTTAAATCTTCTAATGTCAATGTTTGCTCAGATCGCTTCAGTTCCACACTACGCTTTAAAATCTCTTATTTTATCTAAATCGTAGTTTTCCAATAAATAAGCTAAGGCTGTTCAAGATAAAAATGTTGCATATCACAACTGGCTTTCATCCAAATCTCCAGGTTCATTTACTGCCAACACCAAAGCTCGCAACCGTTGTAAAGCAGTTATTAATCGGTCTAAACTAGACTTTTAACAGGCTAAGAGCAGAAAACTTGATTGTTGTCCAAACGGTAGTCTCTTTTCAATGCTATTGTGCGCAACTTTTCCACGTCTCTATTCTCACCTCTGTTAAACCCCGATTATTTGCCACCTCAACCGAAGATAAAGCCGACCTAGTGGCATCCTACTTTACTTCTAACTCTTGTATTGAGGATTCCACCTCTTGCATTCACAGTACACTTCAAACAATGCATCTTGTGCCTTCCGTCAAAAGAATGTCAGAAGAATTTTGAACGATCTAGATTCCAGGAAAGCGCCAGGTCCTGATGGTATTTCTCCACTTGTTCTCAAAACCTGTGTTTCTGAGCTAACTCATGCCATTTACTAACTCATGCTAACTCATGTCATGTTGCCATTTACACTGTCTTGTTCCACCTGTGTTTTTCCTTCTGCTTGGAAATTTCCTCACATCCAACCATTCCTGAACAAGGTGACAAATCTCTTCCATCCAGTCATCGTCCCATTTCACTTACTTCAACTCTTTCTAAGGTAATTGAGAAATCCATTAACCCCCAACTCCTAAAATATCTACAAAATCTTCCATATGATCAGTGATTGCCAATGTGAATTCCGGATGTATCGATCCACTGCTGCTGATATACTGGCTTATGTTACTCAACTATGGACAAATTCAGTGGAAAACTTGGGCGAAACTGAAGCAGTTGCTCTTGACATTTCAAAGGCTTTTGATGGTGTTTAACATAAACATCTTCTTAGCAATCTTAGATCTTATAGTTTGTCAACTGTGTTTTCATAATTGGGTAATTTTTTTTTCTGACCGCTGAGGGTGATGGTAGGTGGCTGTCTATCTTCTAAGTTCTCAACTAATGCTGATGTCCTTCAATGTTCAATTCTTTTTTTCAACTCTTTTCCGCTTGTGTATTAACGACCTTCTTCCATTGACTGGAAATATTATCCATAGTTTTGCTGATCATAACACATTGTATTCTGCCTTTCAATTTGTGAAATCTTGCCCTGCACAAACTGCTTCAACTTTTGAAATATCTAACGCCAATTCCTTAAATGCTAACTCCAAGTAATTCTTCAGTCAGGCAAAGAACGCTTAATTAATTTCACTCCTTCTAAAAACTCAGTCCTGTCTTATGTCCTGCAAAAAGACCTATGCTTATCTTCGACGACACTCAGATTTCTAAACAAGATCACATATCTCTGATAGGGATTATCTTGACTTTTAATCACTCTTGGTATAAGCACATCACAAATATTGCTTGCTTCCTCTATATCAAAAAATGTTTTTTTTTTTCGCTCTCGGCATTACTTTTCTTCGAAACAGCTATTCACTCTGTACAAATCTCAAATCAGTCCTACCTTGGAATATTTTTTCCACATCTGGCGTGGTGGAATAACCTCTGTCAGGCGTCTAGACTCCATTGAGAAGAGAACAGTTAGGTTAATTAATGCCGGCTCTTACAAAGTCTTTCCATTCTCTGTCTCATAGACGTTCTGTTTTTGCTGCATGCCTTTTCTATTGGTACTTTCATGGGGCACTGTTTATCTGCATTGGTCTGTAATTCCCCCCTCTACCAAACCAGTCAGAAAACGTGCCACTCGGCATTCTTTTACTGTCTAACTTCAAAGTCGCAGAGCTAATGTTTCTTCTTCCACGTTTATTTCTGAAGCTTCCATCTTCTTAGAACAACCGCTCTCCATACGCATTTCCGGAAAATTGCAATCTACAGAAATTCAAGTCTAATATCAACAAGTGTCTTCTTTCATCTTCTCAACCTTAAACTTACTAAGTACTATAGTTTCTACTACCTTTCGTGTTTAGGGTTTTCACACACAAAAAAAACAAACAAAAAAAAAATGGCTTGGTAATGACTGCTATGTCAGAAATTTCAGTTTTATGAAGTTATCGCCGAGCTGTTTTCCTGGAAACTGGAATGCTGAGGCTCGCATTAAGTTCTGCGGTTATTTTGAGGCAGATGTTTGCGGGCTACAGTCTGTAAGATGTAAAATCTTACAAATATAATATTTTGTGGGGGAGGGAGATTTATTTAAAGTAAAACTTATAATATGGGGGAGCGAAACCATACGTCAAGAATATTACTAAGATCACCCAAGGGATTAAATTAGACAACATCTATACAAGTGGCGCGGTAAGTGAAAAGCTATTAGAAAGCTAGGGACACTCGACTCTCAGCTCACACAGGCAAACCAGAACAATAGAAACCAGTAGCAACGGCTATTAGTAGAAGGTGTCAACTCTGGTAAACAATAGCGCGGTGACCATGTGCTGTCGGGACATTTCTTTAATCGGTTACACCTGGACAGTAAAAACGGAACAAAATGCTGGGAATTAGATGGAAGTCTGGCTCTGGCTGTCAGTGATGGCAAGTTTTTAGATCGTGGGAAATTAGTCTGCTACAGTATAACTATAAGCGGCTGACTTCAAAGGTACTGACAGACTGTGAAATTTTACAAATTTCTTAAAATAAGAAGTTAGATCGAGCAACAAGGAATCAGCTTGAGAAAATTAAAATTAGCGAATAAGAAGAGAGAGAAAGTTGATAAAATGAGTAAGATTGGTTAAACAGAAAACTAGGTCGGATTGACATATGTAGGCGGTACAGTAAAGGAGATGAACAAAAAGTGAGTGAACAGGGAGAAAAAGAGACACAGAGTTGAATTTTATGTGTGTGTTTATGGAAATGAGTTAGAAGACACACAGAGTTGAGAATTTGGGAGTGTTTTGCGAAGATGAGTTAGTGACAGATACCCGAGTTGAGTTATGTGGGTGTTTAGGAAATTGAGTTAGTGGGATTCTAAGTTGAGTTTTTTTGTTGGTGCTAGGGAAAATGAAATAGTCAGCGGACACAGCAGTCGAGATTTTCGTCAATATAAGTAAAAACGAGTTAGTAACATGGACAGTTGAGGGTTTTGTTGTGGTAAGAAATATGTGTCAGTTAACAGTGGAGTGTTTGGTCGTGGTGGGAAAAGAGAAGGGTTGCACCCTGGGAAGTTTTCTTCTTAAAAAAGTTCTTAATAGGTGGAGCGGAAAAACGAGGGTAGCACCCTATGAGTTTTTCCTTGTGATAAGTTTTAATAAAGTGGAGTGAAGGAGTTAGAGTGAGATGCCCTATGAGTTTTCCTTGTGATAGGTTTTAATAAGGAGGAGAGAAGGGGAGCGAAATCCGCAGAATCAGTAGCTCGAGAGAAAGGTGCGAAAATGCGAAATTAGTAGCTCGATCAGAAGGAAGGAAGCAACGAATGGAAAAGATAGAAGTAGCGCGATTAAGGTGGAGAAAGAACGCCAGTCCCATGCAGCAGAGAGTTCCTAAAAACTACCTGCAGCAAATTCAGGTGTAGCAGATGAAGGAGATCCTCAGAGAGCCAAAAATGGAAGGTTGAAACCGACCCGGAAAGCAAAAGAAAGAAAAAAGATAATAGTAAGTACTGTAAGTTAACAAAGACTGTTAGTGAAACAGTACAGTGATTAATTAATGAAAAACAGAGATAGTACTAGACGTAAATTGATAAATAAATTATCTCTTAAGTAAATTATATATATACTAACAGAGTTTAATTAATTCAAAGAGGTTATTGTAAAATGCAAGAGAAACGAAAGATAAGTAATAGATTAAATAGTTGTTCAAATGATTATAATATGTTAGAAGGATAATAAAGTTTATAGTGAGAATCTTGGAATGTTCTAAAGATAGATAATTGAATATAGTGTTTGTATTGATGAAGAATTGTTGATCCAACTGAAAGACTAATAACAAATAGAGACTTTAGGAAATTTAAGATTAGTCTTCAGTGTATTGTAACAGAATGGCGAGAACACAAATTATAATGATTAAAATAGCATATTGATCTTTAATAGAAGAATAATTTATGCAAGGTATCCTTGACTTAACCTTGTATGCATATTACATGTTTTTTTATTCAATTGTATATTTTGTTGTATATATATGTAAATAAACTATGTTATGTTATATATTAATGTGTGTGTTGTTTGTCATTCCTGAACACTCAGCCTTTCCGAAGGGAATTATAATTAATTGAGAAGTTTCCTCTAATCTGGAATTCTCCTGTAAAGCAAAGTCAGATGCGTAAGTGGGGGAAATAAGAATAAAGTGGACAAACACATAATAGGGAACAAATCGGAATAACAATAAAACAATAACTAAATATATCATCAACATCATCTTTGTTTTCCACCCCCCCCACAAGTCCTTTTCAACGTCTGGTGTTATCTTTCAGTGTTCGATTTTCTGGCACAATTCGTCTTCCCAGATTTTGATTTTCTGTTCTTGGTGAATGCAGACATCACTTTCGATAGTGTTGCTGTGGATACATTAATTAAATCAGCAGTGTTAGTCACCGATGCCCCTGCTGTATCATTTTATTCATGTGCCTTTTTATATTGACTCCAAATACACATCAGCTTTTATCTTCTCTCCTCCAAAGTAGTGCCTGCAAAAAATAAAAAAAAAAAAATAAAAAATTTTTTTTCTTATACAGCCATGACAAAAATTTTTAGCTTTTTATCAGATTTCCATTATTTTGTACACATCTCCTATATTTATTTTTGGCACCATTTGAAGTTAATTTTTATGAGAAATTGAAAGTTAAGATAAGGGAACAGAGAAAGAACCAATGCGAAAAACATCTCCTTTGCATAAAAAACAAATAAAGAAAAACAGGCTTCCGAACTGTCATCTTGTCAAAATACCTAATGCATACAAACATGCCGCGGGGAAGCCACGTTGTCAAGTGTCGATGCACACAGGAGGAAAGGGGGATGCAGCGAGGGACGCTGCACCTTTCCAAGTTAAACACTTCACCTCAAAACCTCTGTTTTAGGGACGATAACAAGTTTTATCTACACGTTTCACCGTGCCACCTGCAAGAACTTTCGTAATTCAGGACGCCACCGTCCCTCCAACAAAACTCCACCTCTGACCCGAGAAAAGTTTTCACCTCTTTGCCGCTTAAGCATCTGACCACAGCCAGACGGACCCAAAGCGACTTCCTGGAACCTTCCCAGACAAATCCTCATCGCCTAGACATCAATAACACCGCCGAGCAGGTGGCTGGCAAATTAGGGCCAACATCCATTACTTTCCGCCGGCCATGTTTATTCCGGAGTTGCCCCTGTCCGTAAGCACCCTACTGAGAATGACACACCCAAAGATGAAGCTCGTGAAAATGCAGGGGCACCGCCCATCGGGATCTAGTTGTTGAAAACATAAAAAAGCATTTTACACCCGTTTCTCCCTCTTTGGTTTGCTTCTTTGGTTTACCATTTGCTCACAGAAGCTCTGTCTCGGTACAGTGGCTTGCTTTAAACACCAATCTTATTTGAATTTAAAATCGTAGAAAATAATTTACTTCTAAACAGTCTTCGTAATTTGTTCATTCAATTCTTATTCTGTTTCTGGACGAGAAATGCTTCTTTTTTCGTAAGAAATACTATTCCATTCGCCACACCGCATTCACTTCAATGATTGCCAGACACAAAATGCTCTCATCTGCGTTTGGGAAAGGGGGATACTGTTCTAGGCGATGGAGTTTCAAGAGGAAAGGAAATAGTTCAGTTGTGCATAATGTCTTCGTTAAACCTGATTTGGAAATATGCAAAGAGTGAAAGAAAGAAATAAAGTAGTGAATCTCTTACTACGTCCTCTTGCAAGACTGGTTGAATTAATGGTACCCTTCTCTACTGACCGATGGTTTGTGTGTGTTTAGGCGTACGCACGTGCGTGCTTGCCATAATGCAGTTGTGTTAATACTACCCTTCTCGTTTCCTGTGTGACTATTATTTTGGAATATAAACAGAAACTTTTTAATGCATAACAAGTGACCCACTTTGTCGCATTCTCCAGAAACATTGTTCAAGTATTACGGAATACTTGATCCTCTTGTTAAATTGATGAAGATCTCAGTGGCACTTCATGTCAGGTTACTGTTGCTGGTTCGTGTCAGGCTTAGATTATTTTAGGAATCTTTTGTAACAGATTGTTATGTCGATGGATTGGCTTATTTGGTTATAAATCACGAATTATTACTATTTACTAACGCGCCTAAAAAAAATATCACGCAGTGCGTACATTAACTAACTTGTTCACTGTTACCTCAGAGGTTTCTGGCTGATATCAGCTTTAAGAATAGTTCACGTTCCTCGGGGAGTCTGACAACCATAGGTTGAGAACCACACACTGAATCTTTCTTCTCGATTTTTGTTGTGAGATTTGTCTCATGTCTTTTTTCATGTCTTCTATACCATTTTTTCCCCTTTTGAATGCGGTTCAGTTTGCACTATTGGAGCTAGCCTAACTAATACAGCGTATCGTTCAATCCATAAAATTAATGACTGTCCTTAAAACAGCCCTTTCGCTTACGATGGCATTGCCGTAATCTGTTTAACTGTCTACACTTGCACTACTTTCTTCCAGCAATTGTGTAATTTGGCGGGTCGACCGATATCGGAGTAAAAAGTGTGCCAAAACAGCCTTGAAAATCACCACGCGAACCTGCTTTCATTATGCGCTAATTACGAAGACAGTTGTCTTTCTTTATCAAACATTTAATTTTTTTTCTTTTTTCCCCAAGCAGGTGCACCTTCGCTATTTCATCTTTTGTTCCGGACCCTCCTTTCTTTAGTATAACGCATTTAATAGGGGTTCCGAATCAGGACTGAAGCTATTGATGTGTGTTGATTGCCGTGTCTTGATTTTTCAATTGCTTCTGACCTAGTTTGACATCTGCCATTAATCAAGAGAATGACGTCAGTGTTTAATAGAGGGGAGCAGCGCCTTGTTTGCGACGGGTGCTGCTCAGACAGTTACATTGTGCAAAGCTTTTCTGCCGTTACATTTATTCCATATGTTTCTCTTAATTAGTATTCCCTTTCTGCTACCATAATGAAATTCAAGTGTAGAAATGATTGTATGCAGAAGCCCGGAACACATTGCGAAATGTGTGTTTCTACAGCGTACATAACATGGCAATACGAGCGAACGTTTCTCTGGAAAAAAACAACTTTTTTTTTCTTTTTTCCTGAAGTGATCTACGTCATATGAACAAAAGTATAGGAACACTAAGAAAGCAGTTGCGGCTTTTACGCCAAAGAAACTAAGGCTGCGAGCATCAGTGTCTGCAAATAGCGTGTATTCTAGGGTCTGCTTTGCTCTATGAAGAATTCGATTCGAGTGACCAGGCGTGAAAAAGTCAACACAAATTCCTTCGATCTTGACGGGATTTTAACAAAAGTATTTTAAACGCAGTGTGGAAGTTCAGCGACCGTAACAGCTGCGCTGCTATCGACGATTTGCTCATGTCGTCTCTCTTGTAAATCAGTAGGTTATTAGTCTTCTTGTTAATGTTAGTATCGGCATATGATGCAACGAAACATAGCGCACACAACAACAAACCGGCGAAAAAGGAAATATTTATTTACCCATTCCTTCCAATAACTTTTCCAGATCATCCTTAAATACATTCAAGTTATCCACTTCAAAGAGTGACAGTCCCCTTCGTGCGCGTCATCTGAAAAAAAGAGTAAAATAAATAAATAAATTTTCTGTTTATACTCTGGGACGACCAAACGGTCAGGGGAGTTTACAAGATACACATAATACAAGAAACAGCACCGTATTCAGCAGTCACGGGCTTGAACCCCGGTCATTCAATGCACGTGTACTTCTGCACTCGCGCGCCTGACCACTAGGCTACGGCGGCCTCCATGCCATCAGCGTTTACTTTAATTAACCATTTTAAAGCCTTACTGTTTAGTTAAGACACCATTCAGATGCTAGATTCATAGAACCCTGGTCTTTCTTAGTACGAACATCCCTTTGTGCCCTCAACTAATCTTGTTGCTCTTCTCTGCATTTTTTCCAACAGTTCCACATCCTACCTAAAATGTTTCCAAAATATTAACAAATTTGTTATTTTATGCAGTGCGCTAGCAAAGAGTAATGATTTATGATTTCAGGTGCGCTAGCAAAGAGTAATGATTTATGATTTATGACAAAAAAAAAAAAAAAAAAAAAAAAGCAAACCGCGGCGACTTTTATGTGCGAGCCGAGAAATTTTCGTTTCTGCGCATCCGCCATATTTCCCATTCATTCCTCCAATCAGTGCATAGCAACAAACATGATGTCCATTGCTTCAGAATGCAATGTTTTTGAATGGATTGAGTAAGCTAAATGCTGGTAAAAACCTATCATTAAAAATAAATTAAAAGCAGTAATACATGTGTACAGATGATTGGAGTTTTCAAGCAATTATTTAAAATTAATGGATTACTTAACATTTGCAGAACTTCTGAAATCCTTTGTGAAAAAAAAAAAAAACATAGCTGTGCAGAACACGCTTTATAAACCAAAGGGAGAGAGAGAGAGAGAGAGAGAATAATCTTTGAGTTGTGAGTTTGACCGTATTAGTTTCAAAAGAGTCAAAACCTGGGTCAGGGTAGACGTGTCAACCCAGAGCTAAATTGAGGTCGTCAGATTGGACCACATTGTTTTTTAAAGGAATCCAGACCCAAGTTTAAGTATACTTGTCAATATGGAGCTAAACTGAGCTTTTAAGTTGTGAGTTTTGAAATTTAGTTGTGAATTCGCTGCATTAACTTCAAAAGAGTCGAAAACCTGGTCCATGGTGGTGAAAACTCGGATTTGGGCGGTGGCATGCACTTTAAATAAAAAGCAATATACCTCTCCATTGCAGCTGTATTGCATTATACCGTTCCATGGTTTTGCATTATACCGTTCCATTGTATTGCACTATACCGTTCCATTGTATTGCACTATACCGTTCCATGGTATTGCACTACCAAGATAATTCGTGACGAAGTGTCTCCACAATGTGAGATCGATGCACTAATAGCAAACCTGGCTTGCTCATAGCTATGTACCTATTCCTACATATTCAACCTAAATTATCAGGCCACGAGACCTGGCCAGTATAACTCGGATCCTAGAATTGACTAGGCGGATTCTTTAGTCACACACCATGCAGTAAAGGGTAGTACGAAGATTTTCCAAAATAACGTCTTAGGAACATCAATCACTGGATCACAGGTGATGGTGGTCTTGGCCGAAAAACCACTGTTCTGGACAGTTCTCAATCTCAGATATTTCTTAATCAATATTAAAATGGCGGATTACGTTGCTCATTATAAGCTACTTGAAATTAAAAAGACGGTTGATTGAGCCTGATCAGGTCCAGACGGATTTTGAGTTCGTGTGGTGTGAATGATTAGTGATAAACGAAATATAATGTTACAATGTGCTACGAGGCCAAGTGATCCCGAAGAATACGATGATAAAAATGTCTTTAATCTCTGTAGGCCGACAAGCGAGAGCGAGTTGTTGTTCTTGATACTTTTGTAGTAGGAATTTAGGAGCATCGGAGACTAAACTATTTGTAGGGTGGTTGCCGTATGCTGTGTTCTGTGGTCGATTTTCTGTTTGCTGGACGAAAAATCCGAGTTTCAGGGAGGAAGAAAGCCCATAAAAATTCCTCACTCCATCGATGGGACTCGAACTGATGTCTATTCCACCCGGTGTGGAGAACGAGCACAAGTTTGACAATTTTAATTTCACTCTTAAGGGTTGGAAATCGTGAACATGCGAACATGTATATAGTGGAAGTAGTTTTTTGAATTAACTAGGTGACTATTTATTTCAACACGTTGAAGAAAGAACAAGAGGAGGGGGAGTCAAATATCTTTGATCTAATCCTCACCAAGAAACCAAGCAACATCAAAATATGGCAGTTCAGGAACAGATAGCACTCTGTGCTATCTGTTCCTGAACTGCCATATTGTCATATCATAAAATAGGGAGTATCCAAAGAAATGTCGGGTGTCAAAGGAAAAGGCTAGGACAAGAGGAAATGGAAATATAATGGACTCGGATGTTTCGTAATCTCTATCAACTGGATCAACTGGATTACAATAACGATGCAATGATTTAACAGATTCGTCAAACAGACCGCAAATACTTTTATTTGAATGCATTCATTTATATATATTCCAATGCATTTATATATTCATATATACATACACACTCAGGGATCACTGAGTTGTGACCACCATATCCATAATTGACTGTTCCTTATAGACCGCAGTATAAAAAGCCGAACAGCTTCGTACGTTAGAGCAGTGGTAATTTGCATCTGATCGTGCAATTCAAAATGATAAAATAGCAGTGATGGGATGTAGTAGAGATATCACGGAGTTTCAAAAGGGCATGATTGTGGGAACTTGTGCGTCTGGTGCTTCCATATCGGAAACGGCACGTCTTTAGGTTGTTCACGGGCCAGTGTGGTTAAGGTGTTCAAAGAATGGGGGCTGAGCAGGTCAACCACCTCCTGGCAACAGAACTGCAAAGGATTACGCAAGATGGATGTTTATGGTGATCGAAGGGTGCAGCGCGTTGAGCGGCTCAACGACAGACCACTGTAACATATTGTATTGACATCGCAATACAATATGGGAAATGCAAGAACATTGTCCCAAATGACGATGCACCGCTGACTCAGACGTATGGATTCTTGCAGCAGACGACCAAAGAGACATACTCTCCTCACCACTGATCATCGTCGACGGTGAATGCTGTGGTGTCAACAACACGCTGGTTGGACACTGCAGACTGGCAACGGGTGTGCTGGTTGGATGAGTCCATATATCTCGACAACACGCCGACGGATGCCTTCGTGTGTGGCGCAAGCAACACGAGTCCATGGATCCATCGCGCATGGTGCCTATTTAGGCGTGTGGCTGTGGTTGCTAATATGGGGCATGTTTTGCTGGCAAGAATTAGGATTCCTGGTGCGTATGGACCAACGTTTCACTGGTGAGGTCTAGCGCAGCTCTTAGGAAAAGAGACAGTGTGCACCGCCACATTGCATTTTTTTTTCCGGGACAGAAACGGGATCTTCCAAGACGATAATGAGCCGTGCCTTCGGCCCCGCATTGTGCACGAGTGGTTCGTGGAATACAGAGAAGATATCGACTATCTTGATTGACCTCCAAATCCGTAGAATTCCAAACCAATTGAAAAGGTTTTGAAACAATTACAGGCCATCGTGAGACTGCTTCATACAATAACTATAAGAAATATTTAATAATATCACTGCGGGTGCAGGACTTGCAAAAGCTGAGTTTGAAAATTCGCTGGCGAAGAGAAATAAGGATGGGGAAAAGGAGTTCTACTCATAGACAAATGCAAAAAAAAAAAAAAAAAACGAGGAAGAGTAAATTCCATAGATCCGGTTTGCTCAGGGGAGGAGGAGATGGTCTTCCTGTCTCCTCCCTCCCCTGCCACCCCATATACTTCACCTGGTGAGGCATGTGCATGCCTTACTGACCACCTGGGGTTGCCTTCCCCTATCGACCCCATACTTCTGTTTTCCCCCCAGTCTTCAGTCTCTTTATCCTACTCTGACTAATAGGCCAACATAAACCCCACATAACTAATCAAAATTAACGATTTCTAAATTGAAACTTGAACCACATTAACGTCTCCTGGCTTTTTCTAAACTTAAGTGTCCCCCGTTTTTTTTTTTTTTTTTTTTTTTTTTTTTAGCTCCAACCACCGAAATCTTAGGAAATTAGGTGACAGGACCTGCCGGAGTATATATAAGCTACCGGGTTCCTGGTCTGCCTACACGGGGCATAAGTGTGGCAACGTTGGTCCCCAACTGGGGCTTCAGCGGCTAAACGACCAGAAGAACAACGGTACACGACACTAAACGATCCAAGACCCACACACTTTTAAATCTCTGGCATTTACAGCGTACTGTAACACACCACAACGTAAACTACGCGGAGATGGGTGAAACCCCTGGTGCTGCTTGACCCTAAACACACACACACACAGATCCGGTTTGCCATGCATTTGCATTTACATTTAAAGTTATGAGGGGCCAATATGTTACATCTGTAAATTGCATGGATTCTATAGTCGATTTCATGTTTTCTGGACCGAAACCTGAATTTCTGGGAGAGAAAATTTTGTTACCCTCGCCTTATGAAAACGGTCCATAAAAATTCATCGAGTCATTGATGGGAGAATTGAAATCTTCTTCCAGCTACCAGTATAGAGAGGACAGTCATTATAAATCTCTGTGCAACAAGATAGGCTCGATAGACCCGAGCCTATGAGAACAATGGGTTGATATAATCGAAAACCCACCCGAAATAGCGGCCAAGTTGAACAGGTTCAGCAGACAGTTGAACAGGTGTAAGGATCCTTGCATAATGAAGTCATATTTGAAGCAAAAGGGAAATGGCGAACTAATTTGGATCCTGTAAAAGAAATGGTTAATTATATCAGGGAAGGGCAATATCTGAAAATCTGCAATACAATCCAGCTATCTTGAGGAAAGTGAATACATTCAACCATTAGTAATGTTAATAAAATCATCATTAGATTCAGGATTATTTCCCTGGAGACTACAGAAATGCTAGCCCATTTCATAAGAAGGAGCTAAAGAAGTGACAGGCAATTAAAGACCATTTTAGCTAGAGTTTAAAAGCTTCACAGGATCGAATTCAAACTGGATGTACGATGGTGAGAATGTTAGCAGGAAATATGTGTTCTTGACTTGGCAGGTTACATACTTGTTGGATTAACACACCATTCCTTGGCCTTCTTAAGGGGGGACGATTACCTGGAATATGTTGCGAGAGTCGAATCTATTGGTGATCGAGGTTAGAGAGTGTATACAAGTTCTTGATGAGAAGCTCCTATTTCCACGGAATGGTATTGAGATGCTTGTGGTCTGTCCTCCACACGAATTAATCTCAATAGTGAATGCATCCCCATAAATCTGTCCATCCAACAACGAATCCAATATTCCATTGCAAAAAAAAAAAGCTTCTTTGATAGGTTGCAGAGGCAGAGGACCAGGCTTGTGAGGCATAACATGGAACTTATGTAAGGCACGGTTGGATATATGGCACTATGAGAAGAATAATTCCCCATCATATCCTGTCTTACATTTGTAGAATGCTTTTATATTTTATTGATTTTTAAATGGTGAAGGTAGGTAAGACCCTCGTTCCAACTGAGTACAAGGTCAAGGTGTTAACTTTAGCACCTTCTGTCCATAGTTCCGCTTTATTTTTTATTCTATTTTAGTGTAAACGTCTGGATTTCATGCAGTTCCCCATGAAAGATTGTTGTACAAATTAGAGCAGGTCTGGATAACAGAGAAGATCCACAGGTGGATTAGAGTCGGTTATAAATGGGTATTCTTCCTTAAATGATAATGATGAGGGAATATAGGGGAAGCTGTAAAAGCTTATTGGCGACTAAAGTGTTTGGAGGGTGGTTACCGATTGAAACAGGCTATGCTACTTCAAAATGAATTGGACTGATTGCAAGTATGGGATGAACAATGGCAACTAAAGTTTAATTCTATAAACGGAAGGTATTGGCTTGGGAATAGAGATCTCCGAGTAGTTAACGAATGATGACGAATGGCTTAGAAGATGTCATAGAAGGCACTGTGAGAGGGTTTATTTTGAAGTTTAATAATAAATAGCATTATTAAAATGACTGAGGGCGTGACGAGAAACAGAGGGTACAAATACGAAATCTTAGGGCAAAGCAATAGACTGAACCTTTATAAAGTTTAACTTCGACTAGTGAGTTGTGTAATCCCGGAATAAATTGCTGCAAGGGTGGCAGAATTGAAAAGTCTAACAAAATTCAAGGTAAACTGGAGAAGTATTTTTTGACGGTCAATACTTAAAAAAAAAAAAAAAAACCCTACCAGGAGGTTTTTTTCGCATAACTAAGCTGCTTCTGAAATTTAGCACATTATATTCAATATTATTGTAATTGCTATTTATATTATTTATTTATTTATTATTATTTTTTTAAATTTATTCTATTAAGTTATTTTTTTTTCTTGCTGGGTTGGACTCGATTTCTAGATCAAAATGCCAGTTTATCTTCAAAGAGAGTGAGAGAAAGGGAGACATTAACCACGGTGAGAAAAAAAAAAGTTTAGTAGAACTGCACTAAGACATGGCGGGGTAATTAAAAGTAAAGAAGGCAGTTTCAAAAAAAACAGTAAGGAAGTAAGGGTAATGTGCAGCCATTATCTACGTTTGCATTTAACCTGGACAAGAACCGTGCAAGTAGTGTTTGCAATTACCATTCTTCCCCACAGCGGGCGGAAAATGTGCGTTTCCAATCCCTTCAATGACGCAAGGAACTTTCATAAGCTTTTTTTCACTTGGTGCTGAGTTAGTAAATCGGTCTCAGGCGTGGACAGTACGGTTCTGGTCCCTCCCCCCCCCCCCTGGAAATTGTGATTCCAGCAAAGCAGGAAAATAGAACGGAAAATACACGCATATGGTAATTAAGTCTACTCATCTGCCCATGTGGACATATTACACATGAATAGATGAGTTAGTTCTCAGGTGGCTCTAATATGACAATTTTAACCTGAGCAAGAGTCGCACACATGCGCTCTTTCGTAATAAAGTGCGTTAAATGTTAAAAGACTCGTGTTACCTTGGGTTGCACATGACTACTTAGAAAAGACTTTTGCCTGTTGAAACACCGGACTGTCAAATAGTGACATACCTCACTGAAGATAATCTTACTCTCTGTGGATTGCTTATTAATGTTTAATTTCGAAATACAAAATTTGCACTTATTTTTGAAAGGCATTTACTTCAGTCTTATCTCCAGGTTGTCCAATTAGCCTTTTGTTTTTCTTAATCATTTTCTTCATCTTTCCGCTGATTTCTTCGAGTTTTCTACTCAGACGAGATGCAGCAATTATGTGGGCAGGAGAGAGAGAGAGAGAGAGAGATTGATACACCCCGGTGTTAATAGTGCAGTGACCACTAGATTCCACCCTCCCCTCCCGGTCGAATAATGCAGGTGGTGCTGTCGGCGTTATTTCAATACAGCTGATGTACGCAGAGCACTGTTACAGAACCCGAAGATACCCAGATTAAATCTCAGCCGTATTTAAATGCAGCTGACACCCTCTCCGCCAATAGATACAGTCGTGTGTCGGACAGGTGAGTAAGTGGAAGTTTTACCGCAACTACGGAAGGAAATTTCAAGGCCGTGGACTCTATTAACGCGGTAATTAACTCTACTTTCTACATCTGTTCGTCTCCACACAGGAAAACCTTTTCGTCCTTGTTAGCTAATGACAGATCGCCCGACTCGTGCAGGTGAGAAAGGCCCAAAGCCACAAACACAGCTTAATTGGCTCCCATTTGGTCTGTGAAATACGTTAATACCCCACCGTAAACTGGCGTGTCCCTGTGCCTCACATATTCGTTATACTTGTCAGGGAAATGTAGGACAACCGGATGACGTCACCAAGCAGCCAAGAGCCAAATCGCGCTCCGTTCTAAGAATGATAAAGCGATCGAATTCTCTGATGAGGCTATCGGAGTCATTTTATTCTATCAGGAAGTGGTCGCCGAAACGGCATTTCGATGATGAATGGCATTACTCAAGTGCTTGGTTACACAGACGTGCTTCTTACGATCCACACGTCTATTAAACTCTCTGTGCGGGTTAATATTCAGAAAAATGACGTCACAACCATTGGAGCTTTGATGGTCACACTGTAAAGCGTTGCCAAGGGCCCAATCTGAAGAAATATCCTCTATGCTGCTGCTGCTGCTGCTGCTGCTGCTGCTCCTGAACATCCACTTGGAATTTCCGCTCTATTCTGCTTATGAATGAAGTATTCTGAGAACAGTTCTCAGCAACTGCCAGAGCAACTTTTAAAAACCCAAAATTTTCCTCAAACCCCTAAATCTCCTAAAACTCTCCTAAAACAGTGAGTAAACAACCTGTGCATATATCAATCAGCAATAATAATAAAAATATGAAACATTTTAAAACGCCCTAGAACTCCTGAGATCCTTTTGAGGAACTCAAAGGTTCAATAAAAGAGGTTCCTCAATGAGGTTAAAACCACTGCCTTGGAAGTAGGTGGGTGATGGGTGTAAAGGATTCCATAAATACTCATAACAGTTTGCTCTTGCTGCTAACTCATGTATGCTTGATAATAGATATACAATATATTGTCAGGTTCTATTGTTGACTACCATGGACGGGCGTATTCATAAGGATAGTGTGTAAGGTTGTAGAGGGGCACACATAATTGAACGAGAAAAATAAAATCTTAAAATTAGTATTAGTAGTAGCAGTATTAAAGGCTAAATTATGCTAGAAAGCTAGGTCTCTTTACTGCTGACTTGGAAAAGCAGGAAGGAAATCAAGTCGCCTCTTTCCATCCAGATAATCCTCCAATCCGTCCATATATTTTCATAAGATTCCCTCCAGTTTTAATCATTTAATAATCCTTTCGCTAAATTGGAATTTTCTTTTATCCAGGCTATAATTGTAAATAAATTTTCTGTTTATACTCCGGCACGACAACCAAGTCAGTAGAGTTTACAATAAATCGTCAATACAAATATTTATCGTATTTAGTAGTCACGGGCTTGAACCCCGGTCCACTCAAGGAACGCGTGCTATGCACCCTTGCTCCTGACTACTGGGCTACGCCGTCTTTCCAAAACCGAACTTTCCTAGACGAATTGCTCTGAGTCCCCAAGATCGTGGGAGCTTCTGGGCCCCCATGACTTTGAGGACTCAGAGCAATTCGTCAAGTCTGCCATCGCCAAGTCAGCCACCACTGGGAATACAAGGAGTCAGGGGACCTGATGTCCTGTTTTTATGGTTTTTAAAGATCCTGGAGACCTGGCGGTCTCCAGGATCTTTAAAGCATTATCTTTAAAGGATCTTTAAAGATCTTAAAATTATTAAGCACATAATTAATAATTTCTCTACTGTGATGATGGATGGAGGTGTGGACTCGCCCGTTGGCTTGTGTATATGTGCTAATATAGTGCTCCTAATATTGTGCTTATTACTGTGGATACTCTTGGATTAATTATGCAAATAGGATACCATTGGATCTATGAAGGGTTGGTGAGTACATAGAGATAGGTTTCACCGTGATTCCTGCAGGGATTATTAAGAAATTTGTGGTTTTCTGAACGTTATTGAAAACAAGCATCGTGCCGTAGACTACAATGGAAAGCGTCTTCCATATGTTTACGTAGGGTAGCTATTATTAGACTGTTTGTAATGGCTGACAGTTTTTTGAATAAATACTATTTCAAACATAGGGTTGTTACAAACCCCTGACTGTACAGTAGGAAAAAAAAATATAGAAGACTACGGAGAGAATAATTTTCTCTTTCTTGTCGTATACTGGATTCCAAAATTGGTTTACCCATTGAGTAGCTATCAGCGAACGATGTAAATATTATTTTTAATTATGCTTTTTAGGTTGAAAATTATGGCTGCCATAGCGTCTTCACTCCAAAAGAGTTGGAGGGAAAATTGAATGTCGCCAGTTTGGAACACAGCGCCACCTAGGATTTAGGTAATTGTTTTTCAGCTTAGAAATAAAAATCCAAAAAAAAAAAAAAAAAAATTAACAATCTTAAAATTTAGATGAATAATAAGAAAACAATGGATTCCGATGATTTAGTCAACTTGGTGAACAGTTTTCCACCATTACCTTCACAAGTTGTTGAAGGTAGAGCTGAAGACACAGATTGTTCCTCAGAATTGGGTGTTAGGGTGGAGTTGCCCAGATTGGAACCCAGTGATAGTCCAGTGGTCGCGAACATGATTTCAACTAGGTCTCAGGATTCCCTGGATGCTACAACAGCCAGAGACTCTGTAGATACACTAGACCAATCTCAATCATCGCAATATCTTGGATCATATACAGACCAGGTTTTTTCATTGCATTCACATTTGTTTGAGGTTATTTCTGACGGTGGTAGATTGACCAAGACGGTTACCACGGACATTCAAACAACTTGGACAGCAATGGAGCAATTATTGACCAAAGTTATCATGGAGAATGAGCGGCTAAAGGCCAAACTTGAGGAAAGAGAATACCAACTTAGCAAGGTACAAGGAACTATTGGTGGACCTCCAGTGTCTTTGCCAACTACTTTGGCTGCTTCTAATTTGTCATTTGGACAAGCGGCAAAAATCTACACTCCATCACATGTTGCTACGCCAAGGACTGGATCAGTGAAGCCTGTGCCAGAGCCACACATTATACTTATTAAGGCTCAGGAAGGCAGCGCCTTTTCTACCAGCGAAGAGGTTAGGCAGGAGGTTAAAACCAAATTGGCGTCGGACATCAAGGATGTAAAAATTAAATACATAAGAAAGATTCGATCTAATGGGATACTTATTGAGACTGCAACTTCTCAGGATCTTGATAAGATACGAAAGTGTTCAAAATTGCAAGATTGTGGTCTCAAATCTGAGACACCCAAGAAACTAGGACCCACAATTGTTATGTATGACATACACAAGGAGGTTAAAATTGAAGATATATTAGATGATTTATTTCACAAAAATCTAAAGGATTATCGATTTACCTCAGAGGAGGTACAGGCGCAAGTAAAACCTAGGTTTTCAACACGTCCCAAACCAAATCGGTCAACGGTAAATTGGATATTCGAGGTTTCCAGTGATATTAGGAAAGCTTTGCTTTTAACTCATAGAGTTTACATAGGGTGGACATCGCACACGGTTAAGGACTATACTATAGTACCACGATGCTTTAAATGCCTTGGCTACGGCCATTCAGTTAGGACGTGTACTCAAGAAGCTCAAACATGTGGTCACTGCGGTTGTTCAGGTCATAATATTGCAGATTGCCAGAATAAAGACAAACCCCCTGAATGTCCGAACTGTAAGCGGAGAAAAAAGAACTATGCTCATTCATACAAAGATGCTAAATGCCAAGAATATTTAAAGGCGCTGGAAATTATCAGATCTAAAACTAGTTATGAATAATACACCTCCAATCAGTTCCAACACAAGCAGTACAAATTTAAAACAATTAAATTTTCTCCAACTTAACTGTCAACGTGCGATTGCAGTTATGCATGACCTCACCACAACCGTTCTTGATCACTCTATTCATATCATGGCCCTACAGGAACCTTACTCCTATAAGGGATTAGTAAAAGGTTTACCTATGCGATTTAGAGTCTTACAATCTGACCCAGACATTACTGGTACTGGCGGAAATGCAAGAAGGAGAATTTGGGCAGCTATTGTCATTGCTGACCCTAATTTAACTGTTACTCGGATTTCAAGTCTTTGCTCTGCACACGCAGTCTGTGCCTGCATTGAAGGCTGGTTCGGGAAATTTTATATTATCTCGATTTATTGTCAATGTGCCCAACATAATGATTCTATTCAACCATTTGTGAACTATATTTATTCCGCCGTGAGAGCTTTACAGAATGAACAAATATTCCTGTTAATGGATGCTAATGCCCATTCGACACTGTGGAATGCTCAACAAACAAATGAAAAAGGGGAACTTTTAGAGGAAGTAATTATGACACATCGTCTAAAAATTCTTAACACACATGGACATCCACCGACTTTTGTTTCCACACGTGGACAATCATTTATAGATGTCTCCTTGGCAACACTGTCTTTGGCCCAAAGGATCTCGGATTGGCAGGTTAAAACTGATTGGGTAACAAGTGACCATAATGTTATCAAGTTTACTATGACAGATATTGTTTCTCGTTCTAGATCGGATCCTTTTGATGTGCCTCGTTTTCACACTAGGTCTGCAAAGTGGCAGGTCTTTGACAAGGTAATAAAAGAAATGTTTACTCCTGAGCAGATGGGTATTATGGAATCTCTTCCTTTGGATAATCAAGTTGAATTTATACAGAACACTATTATACAGGCTTGTGAAGCCTCAATGAAATTTAGAAAGCGCAAACCATATCACGTTCCTTGGTGGTCTTCTACATTAACTGATTTAAAACAGCTTACTAGAAGGACTAGACGTGAATTCCAGAGGGCGAAGAGAAATCCATCGCGTACGGTACTTGAATTGACGGTTTTACAAAGTAGATACAAACAAGCAAGACGAAATTATCATAATGAGATTCGCAAACAAAAAAGGACTTCTTGGGAGAGTTTAATTAGCACCCAGGGAAATAGTGATCCCTGGGGACTTATTTACAAGCTTGTGACCAAAAAGATTCCACCAGGGGAGATTTTCACTTCTGTCACAACAGCAGAAGGTCAAAGTACCCTATCTTGGTCTTCTACTATAGATAGAATATTAGACGTAATTATACATCAAGATTCTGATACTAATATGTCACCGGAACAAATTGACATCGTACATTTAAATTCTAACTACACAGGATTGACTGAAGAACCTCCATTCTCTCTGGAAGAGGTCGAATGCGCAATAAAATCCATGCGCTCAGGTAAATCCCCTGGGTATGATAAAATTGAAGTTGATGTTGTTAAAAGAGTCTGGAAAATTGTACCAGCTTCAATATTAATTTTGTTTAATTCATGCCTACGAAGTGGTGAATTCCCTAGAGTGTGGAAAAGAGCTTTGCTCAAAATCTTGCTTAAGAATCCCAAAAAACCGGCTGAGGATCCATCATCATATAGGCCTATAGCCCTTCTCCCAGTTCTGGGAAAGGCGCTAGAGAAGGTTGTTGCCAGCAGATTAATTGCAGCATATGCCGACAAAAGACTTGCTTCTGGAGACCAGTATGGGTTCACCAAAGGACGAGGGACAGAAGATGCATTAGTTAGACTTCTAGATATTCAGGCTGATACAGATTCCAAGTATTTGCTCGGCCTCTTTGTGGACTTCAAAGGGGCCTTTGACACCCTTTGGTGGCAAAGTGCCCTGGCGAGGTTCCGGGAGGCCGAAGTGTCCATAAATATATATAAGCTTTTAAAGAGCTATTTTTCTGATCGTACCATTTCTGTCAAATCTGGACTGGAGGAGGTCTCTCGCAGAGTTACAAGAGGATGTCCACAGGGGTCAATACTTGGTCCCTTGTGTTGGAATCTGGTTTTTGATTCCTGGTTGGTTAAGAGTTTTCCAGCTATTCATATGATCGCATACGCTGACGATCTTACAATATTAATCCAGGGTAATTCTAGGAAAAGCCTTGAAGAATCAGCAAATGCTGTGCTGTTAGAACTCTCCAACTGGTCTTCAACACATAAATTGCAGGTTTCAATTGCAAAAACGTCTCAGATGTTGCTTAAGGGAAAGCTTGACCATGGAAGACCTCCAGTTATTAAATATAGGGAACAAACCATTAAGTACCTATCGAAGACCAAATACCTAGGCATTTTTATTGATGATGCTCTCAGTTTCCTACCACATGTTCAGTATGTGAAAGAAAAGGCTAAATTGTTCCTGAGCCGAATTAAACAGATAACAAGACAAGACTGGGGTCTTAGAGGTCAAACCTTACGACTTCACTATAATTGTGTGTTTTTGTCGATAATTTCTTATGGAGCTGGTGCATGGGGCTTTAGAGCTAATAAAGTTGCTGTAGTAAAGCAACTGTTACAAGCACAGAGGGCTGCCCTCCTAACCATGTCAAGAGCTTGTCGAACTACCTCCACGATGGCTCTTCAGGTTTTGCTTGGGAAACTACCTGTCCATTTTGAAGTTCAGTACCGCTACCTTAAGTATCACCTTTTGAAGAAAATACCATTGACCTATGATAACATCCAATTAGATCTAAGTGCTCCCATTAAGACTGAGAAGACAAGATTAAGGCAAATTTTTATTGCAAAATGGCAGCAGGAGTGGTCTTCATCTGATATTGGTGCAGTCACAAGGGACTTTCTGCCTGTAGCAAGGGAAATTAAAAAGGAGGAGTTAAAGTGGTTTTCGCCGGGCTTATATGGTATGTTTATATTAACTGGCCACGGAAGTATAAATACTAAACTTCACAAACTGGGACTTTCACCAACAACATCTTGTTTGTGTGGCCAGGAAGAAACTGTTAACCATATTCTTCATCAATGTCATTATTATAACGATCTTCGACGTGACCTACTTAGTGTAGTTCCTAACTTGGACTCCAGCAACAATAAAATTCTGGTTGAGTCCCAGACAGCTTTTAATGCTATGAATGTGTTTGCTTCTCGTGCATTTAAAAGAAGAACCGAAATTAGGTCCTAGTTTTACTGTTCCTGCGATTTCTTGGATCCTTTATTGGATTAGGAAAGAAATATCTCTCATTTTTGATTGGATTCTATATCTGCAACTGATTAGTATCATTAAGTGCTACACTATACTTTCCTGGATTTTATAATAGACTTGTTCTTGATGTGGAACTGTTTTCAGCAGAATAGGTATTTATTGTATAAGGAATTTTGCTCTACTCATCGAGATATTATTTGGCCTTTAGCGTTTCATTGTTTTTGGAATTAATATTTCTTTGTGAGTGACATGTGACCACTGTGACTTTTCATATTACAGACTTTTCCTAGTAACTCTGTTATCAACTATCTTGGATGATTATCTTAGACTTTTTGGGCTCTCTTAGAGCTTGTATTTAGGCAAGAACTTTTTAAAACATAATTTTGAACCCTGCCTAATGTGATCTCATCTAGGATTTGGACATGTATATTACTTTTGCGTTAACCCTGAAACATTTTATTTATTGGGCCAGGTTATGGCATTACCCTGGCATTACATTGGACGAATCTGTACATAGTGTATATTCTGCTGTGTTCCTGAAGAAGAGGATATTGTACATATTGCACATAGTGTCTTTCTGTGGAGCTTTTCAGAATTCGTGGATTTGCTTTCACTGTGTTTTTTGTTAGAAGATCAATTATTTCTTCAACAACTGAAGACGTTCTGCCTACAAGGGGTTAGGCAAACTGTAAATTAAGATGTTTTGCTGATCCTAGTTCCTAGGATGGGATTTACCATGAGATAGGTCTCCATGGTTAGAGAAGTTAGTCCACTTCTCCCTACTTTATTCTTGCTTAACTTCTTCTCACTTCTAACTATTGGAGAGTCCCTCTGTTGATTCTCCTCTATTCTATCTATTTACCTCCCCAGATCCCAAACTTCTCCCTCTGTATTCCTCTTTTTCCACTTCATTCTCTTTTTCGGGCACTCTCAGGTGTTATGCCCTGGGCTTGCCCAGCAGGAGATAATTGATCCTGGCCGCCTCCACGTGGCGGGGATGGGGGGTGAGACGTAGTGACCAGGTGTTACTGCTTCTTACCTGCTAAGAGCCAGGTACCGGCCGATAACATAACAACAGAACACATCATAACACTTACACGTCCAACACACTACATACAATTGGCCGGTCTTGGCATAAGCTTCAACACAAGAAGTACAATAGCGGCTTATGGGGGAAACCCTGGGATCCGCCACAACAACACATGAATATCCCTGAATATCCCTGTGATGATGGATGTCTTGCAGGAGCATTCAAGAGAAGGGGCAGAGAGGTCAGCTGCCCTTGTCCGGACGTCTGCGCGGTAGCACAGTGGTATCGTCACCGTCTTCCCCACACCGGGTGGAAAAGGCCTGGGTTCGAATCCCGTCGATGACGCGAGGAACTTTAATGGGATTTTTTCACTCCGTGGCTGAGTTAGTTGGTCTCAGACGTAGATAGCAAGGTTTTTCTCCCCAGTAACTGGGGTTTTTTCGTCCAGCAAAACAGGCAAATCAAACATAGAACATATGCAATTTACAGACACAAAATACGGGTTAATGTATTTAATTACGGGTAACCCTAAAATGATAATTAATTTTTTTTTTTTTTTTTTTGCCCTTGTCCGGACATTATGTAGGTAACATTTGGAGGGAAAAGATGGATCTGTGAGAGTGTTTGCTCCAGGATCCCTGGCTATCTCTCGACGCCCGTGGTGTCATCACTAGTTTTAGAAGATGTTTGGGGGCAGTGTCATGTTGATGTTATGAACTGACTGAATTCAGGATTGAATTCGCAAGTAGTTGTTTTTTCCTACAGGAAAGTAGTAGGACGTTCGGTTCTGCAGTGTGAAGTGTAACATCTAATAGAATTTCTGGGTATTTTGCCATGATTAGATTTGTAAATGGAAATTATAGTTTGCAGTTTAGCTGCCTGGGGATCAAGAGTGAAGAATCTTTCTCCTACCGATTGTGGGACACCAGATCAGGTTACTGAAGGGAGCACCACTGGTGGTATCTGACAATATTGAAGAGCTATCACGTTTCGTGAGACTGTAATGCGAGTGGAGAGTGAAGGATGTAGCGCTTGTTGTAGAGCCTTCCAAGTGTTTTTAGTGCTTCGCTGAGAGTTTGGTTACTAAATTCTGGTTACCAAGTTAAATTCAAGTCGAATTGCCTGTCCCTTGATCTAAAATACCTTTTGAATTCTGGATTAAGGGAATAATCTATCACCATACTCCCCTGTGATTAAAGAGACTGTAGTGAGAGGTTATTTTGCAAAACGGACAAGTTCGTGTACATTGCCACAGAGCAATAATTTTTATCTTCAACTGGTCCGGCGACATTTTAAATAATGAAAAGGGGCCACTTTCGTCCGTCCTTTCCTTGTGGTTATTTCAACCACTGGAGACAGTTATGGACAAGAAATTATTTCCTACTTGCATTCTGGTGATGAATGACATTCTGCAAGAAAAGAGGCCTGCCCTGCTCCAGGCTGATGTTTTCCATCGCCAGAGCTTACCTTCTTAGTGATTGCATGTGGTAGAGATATTTCTCGAGCCGAATCACGTTGAACTCTGGTCTCTTGCTTCGGGTGATTTTTTGGCGGTTCTCAGAATTCGAAGGGATCATTTTTTTTCCCTAATAGAGCTGCATTTTACATTGATTTTTCAGCGGTGTAAACCCCTTACCACCACCTCGAAAGATGTCTTCTCCAATACTTTTAAAAAAATGACAGAACTTAGTAATAAGTGTGTGGACATGGCCGGAGGATACTTTGCGAATTCTGCATTAATTCCTACTTCCCCTATCTGAAAAAGGTGTCGTCAGGACGCTATAATAATATTTATCGAACTAAAATGTCAACGTGCTGTCCTCCAAAAGCAACTCCAAGTACCCCAGATGCACTTTAAATAATTCCAATAGTGAATAGCTGGAAAGAAATTTACACGATCCCTGCCCTCTTTTTCAACATTTACTTGGTCTCCAGAAAAACGGAAAATATGGAAACTTTAAAATTATGAACATAATGCATTATTACCGTTGGTTCTGCGCTCTGCTTTTTTTTACAGTGATTTTGGAGTATTTTTGGTGTATGTTACTATGGATAATTGCCACATTACTAGAAATTGGCATATTATTTACATAATATGCCAATTGTTTTGTTTATTGTATCTTATTGTATCTTTACAAGTGCGTTCTCTTTGAATGCATGTTAGGTGGGGTAAAAAATCAGAATACTCACTGTGTGGGCCGTACTCTTTCCGCCTAAAGAATCTTTGCCCATTACAGATCGCTTCAGTCGAGGATTGTATCCTTGACTTTCAAGTAGAAGACTGGAAGAATTCTTAAGAATTCAAACTCGGGCTTCTACAAAATGATTGAAAAGTGGAAAACACTGTACTGTCGCGGAGGGTCCAAACTTATTGGAGACCGCATAGTCTGAAGCACCTACTATCATAACCAGTAGAAGCACTCGTTTTGTTTTTCAATTCGTATAAATTTACATGTATTTGAGACTGATAAGTCTGATCCTTAAGAATCATTAATGGTAAAATATCCAACAGTGTGAGGTGAAAGATGGTTCTGCCCACAGAATTGCAACTTGTTCCATCCACCAATTTCAATGTTACTGGCTCGAAGAAAGAAATTAGGCAATGCCACGTTGGTGGTTTATGGACTGATAATCCGTGTCCCACAAATCATGTGTCAGAAGAAAGTTTTCTAGCATGTCGGGATGTGCAAATCTATTGATGGGCTGTCCATGGACAAAACTGGACCATGAATTACAGAGTGGCTGAAAGCTGAAAATACTTTCACTGTAGAATGATCACTTTTATTCATTTAGTCCTTCAAATGGAAATTACATTCATCGCAGTACTGATCACTGTGTTGAAGAAGAAATGGGCAAGAAATCCGCCCTCGTGCCAAAAATTGGTTCGGAGTCTACTAATAAGGCTACAGTGATAAATAAGGTCAAAGGTGGGTTGACACGTTATTAAGTTTTATATCAATAAAAGTTTCTTTGACACCTACAGGTGTACCTTTACTTTTGGCAATATAATTAGCATTAGATTCAAAGTATGCGGCTCTTTTCAGAAATTCTAAATCTGAAAGTTCCTATTCAAAAATTGTAATCTGAAAGCTCTTATTTTAAAATTGTCCTATGAAATCTCTTATTCTGAAATTCTAATTTGATGTCCATGGCCACTACAGATCCCATAACTGAACTATTAGATTCTTTAGTAAGAAGTGCACGATTCGGCTTTGATGTCTCGTAAGGATCGAATACTGATCCTCCGCTAGCCAAATCGCTCCCTAGGAAGGTCCTCAACCGTATCAAAATTTATCTTGTACACTTCTATAGGATAGGACTCTAGCAAATTTTACTCACGAATACTGATAACTTCGCTTTGGCAAAGTTGATCTCCATATTACTGAAGTACCCTGCACGGAAGAAACTCTCATTTGGCCATCTAACTCACGCAGAAACCTAAGAAGCAATGACTCGGTATTTTTCTTTGGTAGAAGAACAGCGAATCATTGCTATTCTTAGATCAAGTCGATTAGGGGGATGTTTCCATACAATATGCTTGACATCTATAACCAGTTATATGTCGACTGTGGACAGGTATGTGAGAATACAACCTACTATGCAATAATGCTCCAACAAACAAATAGGGAGTGTCCAAAGAGATTTCTGTGATCAAGGGAAAAGGGTGGCTTCAGTTTCAAGGGAAGGGGCTATAATAGATTGAGGTATTGACATACTGTTGACTTGAGACTATAAGCTTTGGGAAGTATACTTCCCAAATACTTGAATACTTCCCTTTTTGGGAAGTATTCAGGGAAATCTACCAATATATATTTCTTCCAATGCAGAAGTTTCACAAAAGAACGATGCCCGAATGGATGGCCAGAGCGGATAAGGGTTTAATTGAGCAGAAGGGTTAAAAAGGATTGGATATTTACGACTGATACTGATTTATATGAATATTTTATGCACATGTGTATGAAAACCACGCATGGGGTAAACCAGGTTTCTCTTGGACTGGAGAAGGCGATAGATGAGTATGAGAAATCACTAGCAAAGACAGCTAAAAGTGGAGACAAAAATTTCCTTCCATACGTGAATACAAGAAGGAAGAGAGTGAATCAGATTGGTTCCTTACTTGATCGAACTTGAAAATTCGCAGAAAGCCCAAGAAAGTGGCAAATGAGTTGAATAGGTACTTTGCAACAATCTTTACAGTTCCAAAACCATTTGGACCACGAGGGACAGTGACAAAGAGTTAGACTGCTGTAAACTAAGTGATATATCAATCTCGGAGAAGAACATATGGTGAAGGGTAAATAAAGCTCTAGGAGAGGACTGTGTACATCCTGTTATATTAAAAAATACTGCATATGAGTGCATCATCCCGTTGAGGATGTTAGTAAGATCCTCATTACAGTCCAGCAAGATCTCCTGGACAAGAGAAGCGCTAATATCCACCAGCCACAAAGGAGATGCAAAAGACCAGTGTGTTTGATTTCTAAGTTTGACTGGATAAGATTGGGGTTAAATTATAAAACTGGATGCAAAAAACAACTTTGACATTCCTTGACTTCAGTAAAGATTTTGATACGTTCCCCCATGAAAGGGTATTATATAAACTGGCGAAAATTGGAATTAATGGAAAGATCTTTTGTTGGACCAAGGGCTAAAAGATAGGAAGCAGAGAGTATTTATAAATGTATATGCATACGGGTCGACCAGTGTATTAAATAGAATCCCTCGAAGATTAAATTTTCTGTTTATACTCCGGCACGACAACCAAGTCAGTAGAGTTTGCAATAAATCGTCAATACAAATATTTATCGTATTTAGTAGTCACGGGGTTGAAACCCGGTCTACTCAAGGAACGCGTGCTATGCACTCTCGCTCCTGACCACTGGGCTATTTCAGGCCTGATTTAGTTTTCGTCCCACTTCTCTTTCTTATCTTCCTTAACACGCTGATGAAGGAGTGTAGGAGATGTTATCAAAGTTTCCTGATGATATTAAGGTAGGAAGGGTAGTTAATGACAAGAACCAAGCCGTTTCGCTTCAAAATAACTTATATCGGTTGGACAAATGATTTAAAAAATGACAAATTTAATGCATGTTTTTGAGCCCAGTAGTTACCTACAAGCTACGGAGAATAGAGGTTAAAATTAACCCAGGACGAAAAATTGATTGAATTATATCATTTAAGGGATACGATTCAGTCAGGCACAAAATTTTCCATTCCATGCTCGTGGTGTCCTGTCTATGATATACAGAACCTTTGCAAGTATGAGAAAGGATGTCATCATTCATCCCTTTGTATAAGACGATGGTGAGACCGCATTTTGAATATTGTATTCAAGTGAGGAGGCCGTACTTGAAACAAAAAAATTAAAAATAAATAAATAAAGACAAAGATCTACAAGGAGTTCAGAAAAGGACAACCAGATTAAAAAGAAGGGAAAAGGTAAAATGAAAGATGGAGGCGTACTTTCACTGGCAGAAGAGAGAAACTGAGGGGCATAAATACAAAATTGTGGCGGTGACAAAAAGCAGAATCAGATGATGTTTAGGCAGTTCATCCAACAGTCTACAACATCGTTGGATGAACTGCATGCCAGAGTGTTCGAAGTTGATAGTTTGGTAAAGTTCAAAGCAAACAGATGACTTTCATCAACCGGTGAAATACCACCACTTTGCTTATTGGAGGCTTGAAGTGGTGAAACCCATGTTTAGTCTCTAGAGCAAAGTTTCCGGCATCCCCCCCCCCCCATACTTCTCCTTCAAACCCATGCACGGTACTAAGTACTATAGGTTTTGATACCTTTCGTGTTTGGGGTTTTCATAAAAAAAAAAAAAAAAAACAGGAACTTTTGTTTGGTGCCCGGAATGGACAGATTTATGTTTTTATATATATTTTTTCCAAATCCAAAAAATCCTGCTTCTCTGCATCATTTAGCCATTATAATGGCTAAATGATGCAGAGCCTTTTGGCCTCTTTCCAGGACGCTCAGGCGATCCTGGCGAAGACAAGTCAGGTAATGATGGGCAGCTTGGCTCAGCTCTACGGTGGCGGGCAAGTA
Source organism: Mastigoproctus giganteus (assembly GCF_048544385.1). NCBI lineage: Eukaryota > Metazoa > Arthropoda > Arachnida > Uropygi > Thelyphonidae > Mastigoproctus > Mastigoproctus giganteus. The sequence goes on from NC_143583.1 coordinate 6,347,759, forward strand.
GTGTCCCACTAGAAGTACTGCAGTGAAGTAGCCAGAACACAACAACAGAACCCACACAATACCGTACAACAAACTGTACATATTTCTGGCATTTACAGAATTCTGTATACACAAGATTACCGATGGCGCAGTTGTGAGAAATTACCGATGGCATTTTAACCAAGTACTACACCACTATGCCACTATCAGCCGTTATAACTCTGATCTTAAACAGTTGTTTTCATTTTGATTATTATTAACTAATATAGGGGCGTCCGAATCTTTTTTTTTTTTTTACTTTCGGAAGAGAGTACAGAAGTAGATAACAGCTCAGGGGATGTGGATTTTTTATCCCTAATTTTCATAATGTGGGTTCTTTGTGACTTTTACTCATTTTTCGAAATAGAATTGAATTATCATTGAGGACATTGACGAATGACGGTCTTCAGTGATAATAATGAGAACGAAGTCGCTTTGCTAGCTTATATCAAAAAATCTCTGCTAGTTTAGATCAAAGTTTTGCACAAAAAAAAAAAAAAAAAAAAAGTCCAAAAAAAAAATGGGAAGTGAAGTTTAATGCTTCTAAATGTTTTCACCTTTTCACTTTTGGAAGAATGAAGTTAAAGGGTGTTCCAGGCGAGAAAGATTTATGCGTTACTATTTGGTGATTATAACCACTTTGCCCATGCCAGAAGAGCACAGTGGTTATAATTATCGTCTTTCACACTGTAAAGAAGTGACCTGGATTCGAATTCCGTCAATGACGCAAGAAACTTTTATGACCTTTTTTTACACCGTCGTTGAGTTAGTCGATCTTAGCGAGAGAATATATATATATATGTATATATATATATACATATATATATATATATATATATATATATATATATATATATATATTTTTTTTTTTTTTTTGTCAATAGGAAAACACCAACATGGTATGCTACCACTTCGTTTCATCATCCGAGTGAGTTATAATCACTGTCCAAGTTTTGTGTCCAAGTTTGCAGACGATACAAAGGTTGGCAGGGTTGTTAAGGACACTACTGACGCTATGCTGCTGCAACAGGATCTGGAAAGGTTGAGCAGATGGGCTGAGAGGTGGCAAATTAAGTTTAACATTGACAAATGTAAAGTACTACATATGGGAAACAGTAACCTCAGAGCAACGTATCAACTCCGTGGTACTACCTTGACAGTGGTAGAGAATGAAAGGACGTGGGGGTAATTGTGCAGGCAGATATGAAGTTCTCTGAGCAGTGCAGACGGGCTGCAAGAGTAGTTCATGGTGTATTGTCAATGATATATAGGAATTTTTCTAGCAGGGATAAGGAGGTGATTATTCCCTTGTATAAGGCAATGGTCAGGCCACACCTAGAGTACTGTATACAGGTCTGGAGGCCTCATTTCAAGAAGGATGTAGAGCTGCTGGAACGAGTACAGAGAAGGGAAACAAGATTAGTGAATGGAACAAAGGGTTGCTCTTACGAAGAAAGGCTTAAGTTTTGCAAATTACAGTGTCTGGAGACTAGGCACCGGCGAGGTGATCTGATAGAGGTGTACAAAGCCTTGAATGGTTTGAGCATTCTCAATGCTGATGGGATTCTTCCTCTTGCTCAGAATAATCACCTGAGAGGGCATAAATTCAGATTGAGGAAAGACAGATGTAGGATAGATGTGCGAAAATTTGCCTTTAGGTAGTTGGTTGGTGGAACAGACTTCCATCCCTAGTAGTGGAGGTTGATAGCCTAAATAAATTTAAGGCTCAGCTGAACAGGTATTTCGAACGAACGGAGGGTGAAGTGGGTTTTTTTTTTTTTTTTTGGCTGATGCTGCAAAAGCTTGCTTTCTTGCATCATATGCCTCTACTAATGCTAATGCTGTCCCACGCTGGGTGGATAAGGCCTGGATTCGAATCCCAATGACGCGAGAAACTTTTATTGGCTATTGGTACTCCTTGGCTGATTTAGTTGCAAGTTCCCTCCCCAGAAACATGAGTTTCCCATAACAGGTAAACCAGAGAATGCGCAATTTATGGAATTAATGCACACAATAATAATAAATACATATGAGTTTGTTCCTTCGGGTAGCCCTTGTCTGAAAAATTTATATTTATACGTTTATGTTTACGGTTTAACTTTTTTTTTTTTCATTTTATAAAATTAAACACGAAAATCCAGTTATTACGCAACACGGATGACATTTTTATTACAGCCATTGCCCAGTGGGTAGTGAGAGCAAAGGTACAGAAGTATACGCGCTGTGTGCCACTGTGGTTAAACATCGGGTGACTACCAAACACGGCAATGTTCTTGTGTCTTTCTGGCATGCGAATTTCTCTTCCTTATGTGTTCGTTATGGATTATGAACATATTTTAATTGGGATTAACGGTATTTCGGATAATCAGTTGTTTCTGATAATCGATTCTAATCGCACTTTGCATATGAACGATCGAAAATTATAATATTCTGCATTTGTTATTTACACATTAATTCGTCTTCGATTATAAACTGAACTTCAACCCCGCGTTGACAAACTCATAACGAAATTCTTCCAAATGTACTGGACTACCAAACAACAGCTGCTGCACGTTAGGGATCTGGATGTGACCCGTCGATACGTATACTCTTCTGTATACACGCTTATAGCCCACTCTAAAAGATTAGCCCTCTGTGATCATTTTCTCCACAGTCCAAGAAATTGAGGGAGCCTTCTACAAATTTGCCAAGGATCGAAAATCCGAGGGACAGATCCTTGATAGCCTAACCAGGCAAACTGCACATTTATATGGGCAGTATAATAATCTCGAATATATCGTAAATAATGTCAAAGGTATAATATCTTTATAAATATATTGTAAATAATTTCTGAAACTTATTCCGTTGTTGGCTTTGGAGGATGAACCCGAATCTCGATGTGGGCCCCGTTTCCCCAAGGCCTTTGTCCACTAGCCAATGTAAAACCTCTGGCATTGCTGCTGTGAAGCTGGTATATTTGGTATATTATGCATGTTACTGGCATTGTTGGTATATTGTACATGTTACTTTTGTATGCAATAAAAATTATATATATACAAATATAGGTGGTAGATGACTTTCATCAACCGGTGAAATACCACCACTTTGCTTATTGGAGGCTTGAAGTGGTGAAACCCATGTTTAGTCTCTAGAGCAAAGTTTTCTGCATCCCCCTCCCCCCATACCACTCCTTCAACCCATGCACGGTACTAAGTACTATAGGTTTTGATACCTTTCGTGTTTGGGATTTTCATAAAAAAAAAATATATATATATATATAAATATAATTTCTGCACTCGCTTTACACAACTTTAAAATAACTGCCAATGTTCTGCTGCTGGAAAGATGTCAGTTCTTTCTTCCTGTGCACGATTCTTTATTGTCATCAAACATGTAAATTGGTTCTCATTCGATCCTTATTTGCAATGCTCCTCATCGAGTAGCGATCTGAATGCGTTTAACCTCTCATTTGGTTTCCCTAGTTTATTATTAGACACGATGCCCTCTTCCCCTCCCCTTTTCACTTTCAATTTTCTGTCTGATATGGTTTTGAATTTAATGGTGAAACTGTTTCGTCATCTGTCAAAAGGTGAGGACTTGGATCGTTTCGAAAATAACCCCTTTGCGCTCTGTCTTTCTCACTAACTTTCCATTCCGATGATTTTTCGCATCCTTCTGTTACTGTCGTCGCTTTCTTTGTATTTATATTCATTGTGCGTAAAAGATGGCGGTTCGGTTTTTCCTCATCTTACTTTCTCATATGAAAGTTCTCAGAAAATTTTTCTTTGTGTTTCTTTTCCAGTGTCGACACCCAACTTCCCATAAAAGAAAATTGGCACGGATTTTATCTCTATCCTTCATCCTTTTCGCACATTTTCTCCCACTGTTTTCAGAAGCACATTCAAAAGAGAAAGAAATGTCATCTAATTACGTCCTTAATCACATAAAGATATCCTACTCCCAACACTATCTCTGTACTTATTACTGCTGCTGTTTCTGTGGGCTCTTAACAAGATGTCCCTATTAGTGTGAAGTTACATCCGTTATAATGGAAGCCAGCTGGAGACCCGCGGATCTGATCCGGTCCCCAAATGTTTATTAAGCCCGCGGCAGTATTTCACGTTATACCAGTCATGCATAACATCCGTTCCTTTACCTTTATTGAAATTGGTTGTGTGAGAATAAGTTCTCAGAAGCAGACGTGTAAAGTCAAAGAACAAAAAAGCAGCTGACAGATGAAACACTGTCCCGATTAAAGGTCACTTCAACGAAACAGACTTTTCGAATATCCATTGTGCGATGAACTCTTCGCTTCATCATCCGAGTGAAAGTGAGGATCTGTAAGCGTCTTTTTCGTGAACCTCCTTCGAGGTAGCTCAGTGGTTACAACCATCGTTTTCCCACACCCCGTGGAAAAGGGCAAAGTTTGAATCCCGTCGATGACGCGTGAAATTGTTATGTTTTTTGTTTCAGAAAGTGGCTAAGTCAGTGGCTCACAGCTGAAGGTCTCACTGTGTGGTTTTCTCTCCTGGAAACTAGGTTTCGGTCCACAAGATGTCAAAGTCCGCAATTATAGGCAATATACTGACGCCTTATAGTCTTAAAGATAAAGAGTTCTGTTGTTTCCTCATTCCACTTTCTTATCCGAAACTTTTTCTTTCTCTTCGTTTTACCCAGCGTTACCACCCAACTTCCCATCGAAGAAAGTTTCTACAAACTTTGATGCTTAATGCACACACCTATCATGTCTTCAAGAACTCGATGAAATTGTAGTCTCGCTGAGCGACAGGTCACAGCTGAAGGTTGAGTGTTGTAGCACACTTTCATGGCTGCGCCTGAGTCAGGATGTCAAGGGCTGTATGAGGTCTGATTGTCATGGAGCAACACGTGTTACACATTAAGTTTCCTGGTCCCTTTACTTTTATGATTCTCTACAACCGCTCCATTCTTTCGCTGTGTTCCGGTGCCACAGTCAATGCCGATTGTGGCATTGACTGTGGCAGCGGACGGAAACCAAGCTGCCAGCAGTAGCTTGTTTCGATGAAAACAGATTGTTAACGTCACCTTCCTGCCCTGCGTATGGAATGAACATTCAAACGATCCATATTGCGCGCAGCACGAAAACTGCAATACGGTAGGTCCTGTTTTTTTTTTTTTTTTTTTTGCGAAGCTGCTAAAGCTATAAAGCATCAGTGTATTGCACGTGTAAGTTTCGTGCCTTCTCAGGTCGGCTTGCCTTTTGCTAATTATTTTTCTGGAAGAGAGAAAGAATATACACCATCCTGTCGAGACCGACTAACTAAGTCAACTATGTTTTGGAAAAAAGCCATAACTATTCCTGCCATCCAGTTTTTTTTTTTTTTTTCATCAGATGGTGATTTAAATTTGTGGTGTTAAAAATGTTTTATCACAATATAAAAAGTGCAATGTGAGTGTATTTATTTTTAGCCGGGTGTGGTTCAAGAGTTACGTTAAAATTTGAATTGTTGCATCAGCGTGGATCTTCCTTATACACTCAGTTGATTGGGAGAAGTTCATCAGTTTTCTCATCATGCAGAGTCAATCGGAATTGTAGGTTACGAGCATTTTATGAAAAAAGTTCTTCGTGAAGACTTAAAAAATATTCTTGATGAACGAAAAAAAAATTGTGCAAAATCGGCTGATACTCTCAGCCGAGAACAATAATTGAGAGGATTCGAGCATATAAAAGGATCACTGAGCTGAGGACAAAAATTGAGCTGGGATGCAATTTCGTGTTCAGGCCACTGTTCCAGAGACAGCCCACATTTTAGTGCATGCTGGATAATGTTATAAAAATTACATAATGACCACGTTTTAATTTCATTTAATTTTGTAAAAACAAAAATAATAAATATATAATAAAAATAAAAATACATTTCATATTTTGTTTATGGAGCTATTTTATTTTATTTATATAAAGGTTAAGAACACTTCACTTCCAGAGACTGGTATCTTCAAGTTCTATGTAAATTGTAAGTAGAGTACATTATGAATTTTGTATCGTGTAAACTGCAAGTATATATTTTTTGTATTATATTATTTTATTTTATTTTTTTGTGCGCTGGAATTTCATGTCAAAGTTTTGCTTCCAATTAAAATGTGCAGCTCATTAATAAAAGCTTTGGGCAATTCTCAACTTAAAGAGTGATCGGGGTTCAAGCCCGTGACTGCTAAATACGGTACTGTTTCTTGTATTCTGTCTATTTTGTGAACTCCTCTGACCGTTTGGTTGTCTCGGAGTATAAACAGAAAATGTATTTATTTATTTATTTATTTATTTTAATCTAGGGAAATATCTGGAAATAACAAATAACAAATACATCTGGAATATTACGGGTCTTGAAATGAGGTGTTTTGAGATTTTTAAGCTCCACTTGGAATCAAAAGTCTTTCATATGTCTCAGTCATTCAGGTTAAGCTAGACTGTGTTTTTTTTAACATTAAAAAAATAATAAAAATAAAGAATAAAAAAACTATGTGCCGCAGTTTAATTTTTGCTCCAAAACACACGAACATAATCGATTTCTAATAAATTGAAAGTATTCCGTTAAACGTTATACATTATCTTTAATTAAAGTTTAATAAAATAAATTTGAATATTTTATTTAATATAAAATAGAATTACACGCGATGGCAGTTGAACTTTTAACGTGTGTACGTTAAAAGTTTAATTGGAATTTTAGGAAGCAAGTGGTGCCATCTAGTAGCGGCGCTGTCTTTCTTCTAATTTTTCAAGGACTTCAACTTAATCACGAATGCCTAGGATTTTTGAATTTTTCTTTTATGATAGGAATAATGCCTAAAGCGACAGATTGGTATCAGTATAATGAATTATTTATTTTTACGTTTCACATAAACACATCAGAAGGGTTTTTTTTTTTTTTTTTTTTTTAAATATCGTGAAAATGAAATGAGCTGGAATTTATTCCTCGTCGATCTACATAATAAATGATGAAGTGGGTCATTAATCAACGCTGAAACCAAATAACAATTTCATTTATATGTATGCGTTTATTTTTTTCTGGGTGCGTTAATCTGCGTATTTATTCATTGATCTGCTACTGCATTTTGAATTAAACAACAGGTTTTCCTTTCCTTATCTTATCAACGTACAACAAAATACTATACACGTTCGTTAACTTCTCGTGTATAGTGCTGCCATCTTCCGTGAAAATGCTTTGCTGTAGTTTATGCATCCAGTAAACACATTAGACTGGTGTGCAAAATTTAAGGACCAGTCAAGTTTTCACCTGTCCTTTCTCATAGGAGTGGCCTGGATATGTGGAAAACAATACCAAAGGAACCTCGTGAGGTACAGAAATGATGAAGGAAACAACACCGACACAACAACGGAAACAAAACGGTACAGAGGGACTTTATTCAAAAATGGCAACATAGCACTGTCTGCCATGATACAGATGCATCACTGCCAAAGATGGAACAAAGGGAAGAGGTGGTCCTCAGTAGGAGCGACATTATGGCCACCCCTAATGTCGATGCAGGCTTTGCACCGCCCGTGACCACCAAATACGGAGGATGCGGAAAGGTCAGGGAATGACCACCGCATATCCCCGGAACAATATGGCCTTAGTTGCTAATGCTCCTAAAAAAAACCAAATCAACCAGCTTTGCACCGCCTGTCCATACTTAGAAAAATGTTGTTGATAAGTTCCATGATAAGGAACATCGTCCATTCCTCTGTCAGCGCCATCTTCAGATGGTGAACATTTTCTGATGGGTGTGGATGTGCTGCTAGGTGTCTCCCCAGAGTGTCCCATATGTGTTCCATGGGATTTAGATCGGTGGAAACGGGCACGCCAATCCATACGAACAATGTCCTCACTTTCCAAAAGCATATCAACAGCTGCAATGCGATGGGGTGTGGCGTTATCATCCATAAACACGAACTCGGGGCCAATGGCACCTCTATGTGAGACGCACATGGGGAAGGATTACCTCAGTACAGTAGCGTGCATCGGTTACAGTACCGCCTTCCAGTATCTGGAGTTGTGTACGTCCATCCAAGATATAACGCCTCCCCAGACGAGAACACCTCGACCGCCATATCGATCCCTTTCAGTGATGTTTGCGGGGTGATACCAACCTCTCGCCAGATTAGCTGACGTCCAGAATCGCTGCTGAGAATGAATCTACTCTCATCAGCGCAATGGCGTAAGGTACTCTTTACTGATGAGAGTAGATTCATTCATTCATCTGCCCTTGTGTTCGATGCACCACTGTAAATGATGTCTCCTATGGGCAGTTGTTAAAGGGACACAGTGTACTGGCTCTCGGACAAACAGTCCACCTTTGTGGAGTCGCCTGGCCACAGTAAACTGCGATATCCTGCGTCCTGTGCTCCTATGTATCTGGTTTGCAATGGATCCTGCTGTCTTGTGTCGGTCTCTCTTGGCCTGTAGGAGTATACAGCGGTCATCATTGGGCGCTATATACTTCTACAGGCTAAGAGGGACCTGTAGGAGTACATAGCGGTAATTATTGAGCGTTGTTTTTCGTGGACGACCACCACTGGCCTTTCGAACAGCTGTATCTGTCGTTCTGAAGGCCGAGCACGCACGTGAGACGATGCTATGGGCGATACCGAACTCTGCATCCACACTCCTCGCACTTCGATCTTCTTCGAGCTTCCCAATTATTCTACCCACCCCGGGTAAAGTGATCCAGATGTTGTCTACTGGCCGTTTCGTTGTCTGTAGCACTGTATGAAACTAATGGAACATCTTTAACAATCGTGCTCACCATTTGGTAATTTGCACATAACTGCTGCTTTTATCTGTTTATGTGAGCCCTCTCATCACGATTCAAATTTTGCATGTGCACCCACTTTCTACTAAACGGCCACAGGCTGTTTCGTTTGATGTTGTAGTTGTAACCTTTAAAAATAGTGTTGGGCCTTAAGTTTTGCACACCAGTGTATGACATGGTTTCAATAGCATGTCATACACTGGTGTGCAAACACTCAGATTTATAAATCTGAGTGAATCAAGTCAGCATTCACCATAAGTCTCCCGTATCTGTTATTCATCACGTTGCACATGTTAACTTGAATTGTGGAACACCATAATTTGTTAGGGTAGGTACCTGACATGGCCCTTCTGTAGGGTTATTATTATTTTTATTTTTTTTGATGAATAAATTGCATTGTATTATTATTGTATTATTATTATTGCATTATTATTGTATTATTGTATTATTGTTGCATTATTGTTGCATTATTATTGCATTATTGTATTATTATTATTGCATTGTATTATTGGAAGAGTTGGTTTATTCAAGGTACCACATTTCTACTACCCAGGTAGTATGAATGCATCGTTTAATTATATCTCATATTGTGAATCAACTTTTACAAAGAGTTGCCAAGGTATTGCACTGCTTTGAATAAGTAACGCTTCACCAGTGGAGAAGACTAATGTTGCCCATCATTAGACCATTAATCTGATGTTGGGTATCGGTAAGATGCCTGAAACGTCACCTTAATATACAGTATAGTAGTTTAGGCGAATAGCTTAATAAACTATATTATTAATTTCACATGGTCTATGAGTGGTATTAATTATAGTAATAATCTTAACTGTCTGTTAAGACAGTTTAGTAATAATCTAATCTTAACTGTCTTATGCTCTTGACATGATCGCTTTGGATGAGCCAACGATTTCCATAGTATTTGTCATGGATGTTATCACCTAAACACCAACGACATTGGCGTCTCCGTAGCCAGGTGGGAAGGAGCAGCAGTGCGTAGCACACGCTTCTTGATTAGACCGGGGTTCGAACCCGTCACCACCAAATACGGAGGATGCGGAAAGGTCAAGGGAATGACCACCGCATATTCCCGGAGCAATATGGCCTTAGTTGCTAATGCTCCTAAAAACCAAATAACAACAAATAACAACGACACGAAAAAGTATGAATTACGCTCAATTTTGGAACGTCTAATATTTTGACCTGACAGAATATGCACTGTACTGTATGGGAGTGGTAGGTCTGCTCCTTCCATTCATTTAATTTTTGATAGAGATCGCAGTACTTCACTTGATAACGGGCTCGCACGAGACGTTATCTATTTGGATATTTCCACAGCTTTTGATTTAATCAACCATAAGTTTATTTAGTTATTTATTTTTATTTTAATCAATTGACATTTACAGAAATTTTCACCTCCTTCACCCCCACAAACTAATATTTTATGCCTAAGTACGATTGACGCACTCAGAAAGAAAAAGACGCGTACTGGAAAGAAAATAGAATCTCCTGGAAATTTATAAATCTGAGTGAGTCAAGTCAGCTTTAACCATAAGTCTCCAGTGGCGTGAGTTTCTTTTTGGCTCCTCTTTGGCAAGGATATCTTAGAACTGTAATATTAAGACTAATGTGCGAGGAGGACTGTAAGTGACAAAAAAACTCTGACACAAGTAAATTAATAATACTTTTATTTTCTACAGGAACACTCACACACAAGGAACCATTTGACCACATCTATCTAGGAGGTGCATAGACATGAGAGATAGAGAGAGGGGTGGAGCCTCTCTAGGAACCAGATAGGAACACTTATTGTTAGGATTCTGTCACTTTGGATGCAATGGCCTCTGCTGTAATAAAGAAGAGTATCTGCTCGTAGGAACATGTGACGATTAGCAGTTAGACAAGGAACCTGGCAAAATTTGCACTCTGGGCGTGAGGCTTTGTGCGTGGACTGTAGGATCTGTCCTCTGCTCACTGAACGAGCGGTTGCCCCAACCCTCAATAGGAAAACGTTTTAACGGTATTGATGTCAAGGAACAAAGTGTCCGTCTTACTGAGTGACTTCATCTTACTCCAAGAGCGCTGTCAGATTCTTATCTTTAGTGGATTCAACGGAGTACATTTCTCACGGAACAAGCGAGGACTGTGGCTTCAGGGAGAACACTTTCACACATACTAAGTCAAGTCTTAAAATCACCAGCACTTGCGTTTTTTTTTTTTTTTTTTTTTGTTACAAAGTTGCAAGAGGCGAGGGAACGCATAGAATTACAGGTTGCCAATTCTGTTCCCTAGCTTCTAAACTGCTCGAAAACAAAACTAAACGTGCAGTTTCCATCCCCGAATTCAGCAAACACAGCAGTCCAGTAAATGATAAAATGTAACGCTACGATTAACGAATAGGAACCTTTCAAATTAATTAGTGAAGTTGAAAGGAAAGAAGAGTGCCCATTGATATGTTACCTGACGACATCACTACGCAGCATCGAAACAGCTCTAAATTACACTGGCCAACATGATGTTTATCTCCACTAATGTATCAACTGTTTTCAGTTAGTTTTTATGCGCAGATTTCGAAAATCATTCTTAAACTATCACACTTGCTACACATAGAATATTTTGTGTTTACATCTTGCTATAATTTAGGGAAGTAGCTATTTCTGTTGCATAACGTGCAACTAAAACGTTTGAATGTGCTCATAGCTGGCAGTAATGTTGGGGAAGGTTAATATGTTCAACCATATCTGTCTGTTTCTCACCTCTCTCTCTGTCAGCAAGGGTAAAATAGTTGTATCGTCTTTCCTTTGCTGACAGAGAGAGAGAGAGAGAGATGGGAAGGGAAAGACAATTGTATTGTGAGTACGTGTGCAGTTTATATACGTATCTATTGCACGTTTATTCTGTGTTTTGCTTAGCATTGTATTATTAAAAATGGTTTAGCTGAAGCAAAGGAAGTGTCTAAGCTACCCTGGCAATTTCTGCGTGGACGGTTTTCAACAGAAACTCAGCGGAAGAAAATTTACAGTATTACTAAACGTGCGTATTCTTTGTACTTTGATTGCAATATGTGTGCTGCATTACCTGCACCATAAATGTGAAGATGTGGCTGACTGGGAAAAGTAAAAGTGTGCTTTTTGCTGTCCCTATGGGTGGAGTTAACCACGCAACCACATTGATGATTGCTATTTCTGCATGACAAAAATATCAGGAATATCCGAGAAAAGCAAATCCAGCTTCACATAATGAACATTTGCCGACACGAATCCCCCAAAATCATTGGATAAAGGAAGTAATGATGAATACAGCGAAGACTGTTGAGTTTCAGAGTTTTATGGACCGTACACTTCAACACATTTGGACCGTAGACTAGTAAATTATAAAGGGCCGCACTTAATTAAGCCAGAAAAGTTGAATGACTTAGTTCGCGATTTAAACTTATCTGAAGAGCAAACAGAACTCCTTGGTTCTAGGTTAAAACAGTGTAAGTTACTTGAAGCAAGAGCTAAAATTACAGTATATAGATACAAAGTTTTTCAAATTATTTCATCATGGAAGACTGTATGTATTTCTTTAAAGGTAACAGTAGTCTTCTGAACGGACTGGGCTTGGAACACAATTCTAATGAATGGTGTGAACGTATTGATGCCCCAAGTTAAGTTTAAAACGGTTTTTCTGCACAGTTGAAATGCATTCCTATCAGTTCCTTCACTTCACGCTCTTGGCTTCAAAGAAATGGAAGGAACATATGAAAGTATGTCTATCAGCCTGAGTTCAATAAAGTACCATAACTTTGTTCGGAATTTGTTCAGCTATAAAAGATTAAATATTTAATCCCAAATATCCGATTCAGGATTAAATACCTGACCCAGCAGTTCGAACCTCCAATGTGTTCAAATTCAGAATAATAATTGGGTAGTGTTAAATTATTTATGCTAACCTCCCTGCGATCTGTCGAAGGTCTCTTCCCATCTTTGGTCATTTTGGAAAGGATTAGCAGAACTTACAACACCACAAATCTACAGGTTCTTATAAAACAGCGAGAGGGGTGATTTACTGTTGGTCACTTCTCTCGTCAGGAACATTTTAAAGTGCACGGTTAGGAATTAAAAAAAAAAAAAACTGTTTTGCATTTTGCGGACTCAGGACTGCTGTGTTCTCACGAGGTTTTTACACACACACACACACACACACAATCTACATGCTGTACAATGGTCTAGAAAATGTTAGAAGGGAACAAAACAGTCACCTTATTTTGCCTAAAGCTGATATTTCTGGATTTCTCAGAGAGGGAAACATTCGTACCAAGTCCTCCCCTTTTTTATATTCTCTATATCACTCCTCATCTTCCTTCCTCTTTCTGTTTAGTCTAAATTAAAGTGGAATGTAACGCTGCTTAGTCCGTATAGACGGGAGTCCTCTAAAAACGGAAACGTAAGGAAGGAACCAATCACCGTTTGAATGGAACTTTGAGTTAGTTGTATTTGACGTTAGGAATCTGGTTCTGAGACGATATCAAATACAACTGTGGACACGTACACACATACACACGAACACACGCGCGAACATCCAGGTAAATCCCTACATACACTACGTTCCATGCAAGAACGAAAAGTTTAATGGTGTGGATTGAGTGGCGCTGATGAGTGTCCATATGTTACAGTGGAATGAACAACGTAGGAACATGGTATAGTTGGTGAGACTGACACTAGGTGGTGCTCAGCTCAGCTTGACTAGTCTCGTTTCTTTACAAGACAGGAACTATATGTGGAGGACGTTGATGTTAGGATGTTGGCGTTTACATTCCTTCCTTAAAGCTTCGCGTAGGAAACGTGGAAACAGCCGGAGACACCGCCACAAGCCCGGAATCTGGTTTGCCCGTTACTATGGATACGGAGGGAACGATGTGGGCCGCTTTGGACTGACTCTCGTTCAGCGAAGGGATTGAATTTTTCTTGGGTCGTCCTTTGGGCTTCGTTGGGGGGACTGTGCATCCTCCTTGCATAACCTGCAATTAAAGAAAAGATCAATTCATTGGAGGAACTCAAGTAAAAAACCACCACGAAAACCCTTACTTAAAAAGTTATACAATAAGTGATGCGAAATAAGTGATCTATATAGATCTCTTTAATAAAGTAGGAGACACTTTTCCACGAGTAATAAGTTAGTTAAATGCTTCAAAGTGTGAAATTCTAGAAAATATGAAACACTAAATTAGTTCTAAATACTGATTTAATGGATGGCGTTTCGGAATTCCTTTTTGATTCCATCCTCGGGCCTAAAAGTTATGTCGAAACCAATTTGTACTAAAACATCACTACAACTTGAGCGATGAGCTACTGCAATGCTAGTTATTACACTGATCAAAACTAACACGATTAAAACTGAAGGCTCTTCCAGATTCTTTCCCCAACCCTCCCCGACTTAATGATGGATGCTATATCTTTCACTCCCATTCATTATTGTTGTGTTTGAGCATGCGCATGTGTGGATCTGCTGATCGGCTCCTTCTGCCATCTAGCTGGGTGCTCATCTTCTCAATGGGGTACTCTCGTGAGGCTGAATGGATTACATTTATGGGGGTGAATGAATATTTATTTTATTAATCATATAGAATGTATTATTTGGCTTGTGCTCCGCTCCTTCTTGCGAACTCCTCAAGAAAACCAAATAATTAAATAATTAAATAAGCAGATAGTTTTAATTAGAAACCAATGGATGTTTTGCTTTGAAATCAGTAATGGAGAACTTGCGAAATTATGTAAATTTTATGAAATGCTTCAGACCGGATGAACATTTTATAAATTGGTGACCTTGTTATATGTGTGTGTATATAATTAGATCACTATTGAATATATAAACTACTGCCAAAATTAACCTGCCCGTTTCAAAGAGAGCTTTCACTTCAGATATAGATTGCTGGAATGTTAGCGTGTGTGGCCAGAAGCTCAGTTCACTCCAAAGTTGTTCAATTAAGTTAGGGTCGCACTCTGGACAGGTCAATGAAACTTTTGCATGACCATATCTTCAATTCAAGGTGACAATTCGCAACGCCATACTGCACGCTGTGCAGTAAGATTATACCTTTTCATGGTACAAGGATTGTCACTGTACCTTCCACATCAGTGGGCATCTCCAGAACAGCCTAGTTCCGCTAGAAGTGTGTACATTAATTACATTGATACATTGATCAAATACATTGATCGAATTTACAAGGAAAAAAAAAAAACATTGTATTTACAAATAAGCTAATATAGGCACTGAAGTTTCAGATCTGTGAAAGTGGTTCAGTCAATAGTTCTTGTTTATACGCTTCTTTCAAGGTGTCTTGTCTATAGCGCTTCGAGCTGCGGGATGATGGTGCACCAATTCCAAGAGAGTTATATGGCCGGAACGTATTCGCCAGAAATACTGCAAATCGACTGGAGAACACACGTAATTTATCGACAGAAAAACACTTTGGAGATACGTTCGTTCTCGAGTGGCCCTAATAAGGTGAATGCTAATGAGGTGATCTGATTGAGGTGTATAGGATGGGTTGAGCAAGCTGAATGCTGATGGGATTCTTCCTCTTGCTCAGATTAAGGGCCTGAGGGGAGCACAGATTCAAATTGAGGAAAGACAGTTGTAGAATAGATGTGCGGAAATTTACCTTTAGCCAGCGGGTAGTTGGTTGGTGGAACGGACTTTCATCTTTTGTTGTGGAAATTGCTTGCCTAAATAAATTTAAGGCTGAGCTGGACAGGCATTTGGAACGAATGGAGGGGTGAAATGGGAGGGGTTTTTTTTTTGGCTGATATTGCATAATCTTGCTTTCTTGCATCGTATGCCTCTACTAATGCTAATAAGACAGTGTCCCTGAACATTTTCCGGATCTAGGAGCACCATAGGGTTTTGTTTCCATTCAGTGATTTCCATTCATTTGCTTTTATTCCTTTTCGTGCCACGTTAATGATGAGTATGAGTTTTTATTTTCTAAATCCGAAGGTTGTGTGCTTATAATTTTGGCAACACACACAATATGAGAGTATATATAATTTCCTATATATATAATAAATACAGAGTATATATAAATACAGAAATTGAAGGGAAGATTTTCTGCATCGTTAAGTTCAGGAAAATAAACAAGAATAAGGAAACGTGTACACAGTATAAAAAAAAAAAATACTTGGCATGTGTATCTCTTATTCTTATTTATTATTTTATTATTTTTTTACCATTGAAAACAGCGCATCCATTTTTTAAAAAAATTAAGTAGCCATAGCTCTGTAATCACCCTTTCATATGAATGTTTTAACTGCTTTCAGGTCCTAAATTGATGTGCAAGTACGGTAGTAGTAAGTTTTAGGAGTATCAGCGACTAAGACCGTATTACTCCGAGTATATTGTCTGCGAATTGCGTGGGTTCTGAGGTAGATTTTGCGTATGCTGAATGAAAAACCAGAGTTTCCGGGAGAGAAAGCTACGCTACCCTCGCCCGAGACCGACTAACTCAGCCACGTTGTGAAAAAGGCACATAAAAATTCCTCACGTCAAAGACGGGACTCGAACTCAGGCCTTTTCCACCCGGTTGGGGGGGGGTGGCGATTCTACCAAATGTGTGCTACCAACGAAGGCTAACAAGTAGGAACTACGTCTTATGTCTATATGTCGATCCAAATTATCGTAAAAAGGTCGAAAAGCGTCAATGTTCAATGCATGCACAGTAAAAAAAAACCTGGCCACTTTAGATAACACAAGTTTTAATGGAAATTAGAACAGTTTGCAGCTTTCGGCTTTTATTAAACCGACAAATTATTAAATATGAATTTCAAATTATCTTAATAAAAGTTTGACAATGTTTTGGGTTGAAATGTTCAACGAAAGATGTCTCTAATGGTGCGCATCGTCAATTCTCTGACGTATTTCGTGTCGTCATCAGTACGAGAAGGACTCGTGCGCTTTATGAATAAATTAGCGCGAAACACGAGTCAAAGACGGATCGGCGTACACTTCTCTTGTCGACCAACACGCGTGCCACTAGTCGGCGTGCGCATTGATCACTGGGATGTGTGTGGTCCGATGTGCTCCGAGGATCCGCCCTCGAAGAAGAAGCGAAGCGTGAGAGGAGTAGCTGCAACACTCAGCCACCCGAACCCACATTTGAACGATCCAAATTTAATGTCAGTACTGTGCAGTGTCGTTCATCAACTGTCAGCCGTGCACGGAACAAAATGTATGGATTTTCATTCTTTGGGTTTAAAAATAAATAAATAAATAAGAGAGAGAGAGAGAGAGAGAGAGAGAGAGAGAGAGAGAGAGAAAACCAGTTTCTAAAAATTTGCAGGTCAGAGTGGGCTCTTTTGCAGGTGATTAAACATCAGCTGTAAAAATTTATGTTAACTCTTTGGCGTCTTTTCAAACTAAAAGCATTTTGTTAAAGATATTCTCAAATTATTCGGAATATCTTAACAAAATACTTTTTATTTTGAAATTTGGTAGTTCCACCAGCCGGTGCTGGTGCGAACTAGTGTTTTATCGTTTGCCTTTTCTCTGGTAAGTACTGAAAGGAATAAACGAAAAATAAAGCACACACACCTCCTTGAAACGTACCTGGTTTAGTGCGATAAACGCGCCATTTGGGCACTGAAGAACAGGAACAGAAATTTTATTCGCGAAATGTCCGAAACCCTGCAATAATGGCAGTGTGCTACTGAAATAGGATCTAGAAATATTGGGCAGATGGGCTGAGAAGTGGCAACTGAAGCTTAACATTGACAAATGCAAAGTACTACAAAGTACAGAACCATGAGATCGTAGAAGCAACCCCAAAGAAACGTACCAACTGTGTGGTACTACACTTAGGGTGGTAGAAAATGAAAAAGACCTGGGAATAATTGTGCAGTCAGATATGAAGTTTTCTGAGCAGTGCAGACAGGTGCAGGAGTAGCTCATGGGGTCTTGTCAATGATATACAGGAATCCTGATAACAGGGATAAGGAGGTGATTATCCTCTTGCAATAATGCAATGGTCAGGCCAAACCATGAATACTGCATACAGGTCTGGAGGCCTCAATTTAGGAAGGATATAGAGTTGCTTGAGCGAGTACAGAGAAGGGCAACAAGATTGGTGAGGATGGGATTCTCCCTCTTGCTTAGATTACGAACCTGAGGGAACATAAATTCAAATTGAGGAAAGATAGTTATAGAATAGATGTGCGGTTATTTGACTTTGGCCAGCAGGTAGTTGATTGCTGGAAGAAACTTCCATCCGTCGTTGTGGAAGCTGATAGCTTCAAAATTAAGGAGGAACTGGACAAAGTTTTAGAGGGAAAGGATGTGTGAAATGTTTTTTTTTTTTTTTTTTTTTTTTTTTGCTGATGCTACATAAGCTTGCTTTCTTGCATGACATGCCTCATCATCATCATCATCATCAGCCATTTTCAATCCACTGCAGGATGAAGGCCTCTCCAGCAACTTTCCAGTTCCTTCTGTTTTGAGCACTGGCCATCCATTTACTACTCAAAAACTCATGAATTTCATCTATCCATCTCCGCCTTTGTCTTCAAGGTTTTCTTCTATCCTCTTTCCTCTTGGGTACCATTCTGTTATTTTCTTAATCCATCTGTCATCATGTCTTCGAGCTATGTGTCCTGCCCAAGACCATTTTAGTTCTTTAGTTTTGATAAGAATGTCCTTTACTTGAGTTTGCTGCCTAATCCATGTGTTTCTCTTCTTATCTAACAGTCTGATTCCCAATATGATTCGTTCCATTCTTCGCTGTGTAGTTCTCAGCTTCTCTTCCATTCTTTTGGTGAGTGCCCAAGTTTCACTTACATAAGTCATGGTGGGGAGTATACATTGATTCATTATTTTACGTTTCAGACAAACTGGGATATTGCTCTTCAGTATGTGACTATATTTCCTGAATGCTATCCATCCAAAATTTATTCTTCTCTTGACTTCCAGCCATTTATCATTATTACAGCTAATAACTTGTCCCAGATAAGTATATGACTCCACCTTTTCAATTACTGCTCCTTCAATCATTATTTCCCTTTCCGTGGCATATTTGTTCATCATTACTTTTGTTTTAGCCATATTCATCTTTAGTCCAAAATCCTTACTAACTGTGCATAACTGATTAAGATTTTCCTTTAATTCTTTGGGATCGTGGCTTATGACCACAATGTCATCTGCAAATCGTAAATGGTTTAGGTACTCTCCGTTCACATTGACTCCTTTCTGCGACCAGTCTAATCTTCTGAAAGCTTCCGCAAGGGCAGCAGTAAACAGCTTCGGCGATATTGTGTCTCCTTGTCGAACTCCTTTCTCGATTTTAAATTTGCTACTGTCTTTGTCTAGTCTAATAAAGGATGTAGCACTCTCATATATTTTCTTCAAAATCATAATATATGGAGTATCTATGCCTTGTCTTTCCAGTGCCCGAAACATTGCCTTATGCTGTATGGAGTCAAATGCCTTTTCATAATCCACAAATGCCAGGCATAATGGTGTTTTATATAATCATTTGCTTTCTCCATTAGCTGTGATATTACGTGAAGGTGATCCATAGTTGAGAATCCTGTCCTAAAGCCAGCTTGCTCTTTCGGTTGATTCTCATCAAGTATTCTTTCTAATCTGTTAGTAATGACCCTTGTGAACAACTTGTAGATGTGGGATAGCAAGCTAATTGGTCTATAATTTCCGATTTCTGATTTATCTCCTTTCTTATGCAGCAAAACTATGATTGCATTATTCCACTGCTTAGGCGTCACACCTTTTCTAATGCACTTTGTGAAGAGCCTTGCCAGTTTTTGTGTTATGTCTCTTCCTCCCAATTTTAACAACTCTACAGTAACTTCATCTTCCCCTGGGGCTTTCCGATTCTTCATTTTCTTCAATGCATGTTCTACCTCATCAGGAAGAATATCGGGTATGTCGTATGTGTTGCTACTTTGCAATCCATCTTCCCCACTGCTGGTATCATTCCCTCGCTGCTTGTATAATTCCCTATAGTAGTCTTCTGCTATTTGAATTATGCCTTCTCTGCTGTTTATAATTACACCATCGCTATTCTTCAGTTTCAGTATCATTTGTCTTTCTGTATTACTGCTCATGGCTGCTGATTTAAATCCTTTGTTTTCCCTTAATGCTTGTTCTACTTTTCTTGTGTTAAATCTTCTTATGTCCTCTGAGTCTCTTTCTAATGGCTTTGCATAACTCAGTATACTCAATTTTCTCCCTGTCAGTGTTTTTCTTGCTCTTCATTTGTCGTCTTTGGTTCATCATGACAAGTGTTTCTTGACTAATTTTTTCTTCTTTGGATTTCTGTTTCCCTATAGGTTTCTTGGGCTTTATCACTTTCAGAAAGTTGTAATATTCCTCGTCGATATCTTGGTCCTGAGCAGTCTGCAGAAGCTCAAACTTGTTCTTAAGTTCCAGTACATACTGCTTTTTCTCCTCCTCTGTTATTTCAAAGACCTTTGTATTATTTACTCGAGTCAGTTTTTTCCTTTCCTTTCCTACATCTATATCAAGTGTACATCTTACCATTCTGTGATCACTTCCAACATTTACCTTATTCAGGACGGTAACATCATTCACAATATATCTTCTGTTAGTGAGGATGAAGTCGATTTCATTAGTTGTTAATCCATTTGGACTCTTCCATGTCCACTTTCTGTTCACCCTTTTCTTGAAAAAAGTGTTCATTACTGACATTCCTTGAGATTCTGCAAATTCCACAAGTCTTTCACCTCTTTTATTTCTTTCACCAATTCCAAAATTTCCTATAGTTCGTCTTTCTGCGCTGTTTTGCCTTTTTCCAACCTTAGCATTGAAGTCCCCCATAATAATAGTGTAGTGGGTTTTCTGCTCATCTAGAAGACTCTCAATTTCAGTGTACATTTCTTCAACCTCTTCATCATCATGGCTCGATGTTGGTGCATAAATCATTATAATCTTTAGCTTGTACCTCTTAGAAATCTTGAGTATTAGTCTTGACACCCTTGGTGATGTACTTTTGAATTCCAAAATGTTGTTTTTAAATCTTTATGGACCAGAAACCCAACTCCACCTTCACTCCTTTCACTGTTTCCATTGGTGTACAGCAGATTTCCACTTGATAAACTTATAAGTGATTCATTTCTTCTTCTTGTTTCAGCCAAACCGATGATATTCCAATTCACATTTTCTAATTCCTTTTCCAGCTCTAATATCCTGTCTTCACCGATGAGTGATCGTACGTTATAACAGGCCAAGTTCAATTTCCGTGCATGGCAGCCTGGTCGTACCCAGAGATTCTTAGCACCCTCTGCTTCCACTCTGATCCTCTCGCTGCCGTAAGAGGGAGAGTGAAAGCTGCTGGGGACTGAGGGCCATTTGTATTGTTGTGCTCTCATTGCTGGAGGGTTTGGTCTTTTCCTCTTCACGCTGACCAGGCGTCTTGAAGAGAACCACTCTACACGTTCGTTGCCACCTAAGTGACGTAACAGGGCTTACCATCGAGAAGGTGTGCATGAGTGGATTTTAGGGAGGCAGGCCAACCGGACTTCTCCTAAATCTTCTGTAATAGAGAGATATTGGATCCATCCGTGTTTTAGGCTGAGTGTCTGATAACACACAGGATACCTGTTCCCCTCTAAGCCCCTTGATGACATGCCTACTCTACTACTACTACTGTCAGTTTGTGCGTTTTCTGTAACCTGAAATAATAAACGTTGATCATACACTTAACGTAAGTGAGATTGCTTTCTTTTGAAGTTTAGTTTCGACGTGCCTTAAATGGTAACCCTCGCGGTAGCACAGTGGTTATAATCACCCTTCTTCCCCACCAGTTGGCCAAGATCTGAGTAAATTATACAAAGGCGAATATGTCAAGGTAGGAATATATATGAAGTCGACAATGTTTTGTTAGAATAATGGCGCTGTGTCATCCCAGTAAATATTAGAACAACGAAAAACTAATTCTGGAGTTTGTTTTGCTAAAGCTGCGGAGGAGTGAGGTGGTTCAAATGGCTGTTGCGTGATGGCAGAAATCATGGATGCGTGCTGTCTACAGCGCCGTGAGATCGTTAATACTGACCACGTTCAGTCGTCGAAGGAAGCCAATCCGCAGTTGAAACGACCTCTAAAAATATTTCTAGACTTTTCAAGAAAGTGTACAGTTTTATTATTTTGGTGTAATTGTGTCGATAATTTAATTTTCTCTTCAAGTTTGGATACATTTTTCCTCTCTGTTCTCTGTTGTCTATATTTAAGGTATGAATTTATTTTCTTCAACGACTGTACGTGTTTATGTGAATTAGGTCATTCGTAAAGAGAGTGGCGAGTCTCTCCCATACCGTACCTGTTTCTTCCACTTCATCCTCCTGTTCTGGTACCACGTCTTCACCTGCAGCTGGGTGAGTCCCAAAGCTCGCGCCAGTTCTGCTCGATCAGGAGTTGACAGATACTTC
This sequence comes from Mastigoproctus giganteus, assembly GCF_048544385.1. Lineage (NCBI taxonomy): Eukaryota > Metazoa > Arthropoda > Arachnida > Uropygi > Thelyphonidae > Mastigoproctus > Mastigoproctus giganteus. Next base: position 6,369,976 of record NC_143583.1, read on the forward strand.
TGGCAGTCGAACCTCCTTTCCAGCCCCATGAGCTGCAGCTCCGTGAACACCGTGCGGTTCCGACGAACCTTCCTGGGAGGTGACATCGACGACTGACTGACGGAAGTGCTGCTCTCCGTGTGTTTGGGCAGTTCCTTCTGAGCCAGACCATTGCCTTCGTATTCCCCGGGAAGAGTGAGGTGAGGAGGAAGGCCGGAGTTCAAGACGCGGTCAGCAGTGCCTCCAGAAGGAAAAGACGAGAGGCTCGCAGCCGATCGCACGCAGTTCCAGGACACTCCGGTAGGTGGCACTACTGCAGAATTACCGATGACGCCCGGAGAAAACAGAGAGCAGGACGCTGCCACAGGGGGAGACGAAATCACTTCGGGGAAGCCTAGAAAAAAAACAAAGAATGCTGTGTTATTTACGCATGCTCAAGATGCAAAGGGCACACAAACATCTCGTGACAACATCAATTACCACGGAGATTACTTACGGGAAGTTTAGGTTATTGACGATGATACCTTCTTTAGGATATCTACGACTGTCATTACGGAGTAGACGCATTACGTCCACCTTCCTGTCAGCAATGAGCGATTAAAGTGACATTCAACACAAAAGACTTCCTTACTGAAACCTGCCCATCTTTCCATCCTGACACGCCAAACACCAATTACTTTAAACATTCGCTACGCAACACTCACGCCACAACCGGCAGAGGCACGAAAAGCACAACAACATTTTGTACCGAGCATAGGAATGCAGAACGGGGTAACCTTGCACAGAGAGAGAGAGAGAGAGAGAGAGAGAGAGAGAGAGAGAGAGAGAGAGAGAGAGAGTCAAAACATTATGAAATGTTCCGTTATTTGTGCGATTTCCAACAGAAACATTCTCACCTGTCAATAATAATTTACAACTAAACTTGTGTAAATTTTTTAAATGAGAAAATGTGAATTATATCGAAATCGTCAAAGAATACGTAGTATGTTTGCATTTACGCTTTCTGATGATAAATGCGAAGGTAGAGTTTAGTGCAAACTAAAGGTCAAAGACGTTATCTTGTGCTGAAAGATGACAAAATTTCTTGCCGGTCAGGCAGCATTGCCCGATCCATTCATTGCAAAGGTACAGGAGCCGAACACCGTTTTGTGGAGAATCAGAATGTTTTTTTTCCAATTCTCGGAACCCATTGGTGCCAGTAATAAGAAATATAAAAAAAATGAAAACTGTTTAATCAATTATTAAGTTATAATGTTTTGTACTTGAAGAATCGCTACCTGAGAACTACTTTTCCTTTTAATTCATTTATAAAATCTGAACCCCTCATAGTATTTTACGGTGAACTGCGAGGGTTGTTCAACAAGTAGTGGCTACAACAACGCCATCTACATATACAGCAGGCAGCAATTATTTCGTAGAGTGCGTGAACGGGGAAGTTGTTTCCTGCAGGTTGGGAATGCAGTTGGATAGGAAGCTTCCAGGAGAAATGTAAACGTCAAATGCTTGTACTCATATATATATATATATATTTATTTATTTATTTATTTATTATTATTTTTTTTTTTCGTAACAGCCGCGTTGCAACTTTTTGGACAACCCTTGTGCATTCGGGTCTGGGCCAATTCTTCCATTGAGATCAATTCCGCCAATAATAACAAAGTGTGCGACGTCAAATCACGGTACAGTGTCTGTAGAACCTATTGATAAATTTTATAAATAGGTTCTTGTTAACTGAACTTTTTAAGTTTAGTTAACTTTATTTTCGAAGCAAACTTTTAATTTATTTCACTAAAACGTTTAAGTGATTTCATTAAAAGTAATTGTTACTTCAATTATTATTTTTTTAATCCTCCGACACCCAAGAAAATTCAGGTCTTCAAATCTTTCCCTGGACAATATCAGAGACTCCAAAAAATGCTCTTTGAAGGAACAGTTCCCATACGCGTACTGTTCAAGTAAACTTTGGCGAACTTTGTGCAAAACTTGGACGGATGGCTGTCGCCAAGAAGCCGCAGGACTCGTTGGGCGATGGACGACAATCACCCCAACGAAACCTCTGGCTTCGTAACATCTCGTGGAATTTTTCCTTTCGCAAATACAGTCTTCTTATGTATTTCACGGATTTTTAGTTATTTATGGACATGTGTTTGGACCTGAATTCTATCTCAGTTGGGAGTAATTTGCAGTGCTAAAGTAATTTAACACTGCAAAAATATGTCGAGTAGTCATGCGCGATGATAACGATGGTACAGAAGAGTTACTTTCGATAATTTAATTTCTTTTAAATTATTTTTTTCTTATTTATTACTTCAAATAACCTAGTAAAGGAAAAATAATCTTGTAAAGGGAAAAGGGTTCACGTTTGAAATCACGTTACAAGATTTCAAACTGACATTTACATAGTATTTTTTAAAATTTCTTTAGTAAAAACAAAATGTAATCAAAAATCTAAACAAAAAGTCATTTAAAAGTCACTATAAAAAAACAGTGGACTCATACAAAGAATGGTTTTCAAGCAGCTATTGCCATTTATTTAAAATGTGTGCCATTCATCATTTTAATTACGTTTTTTTAACAAAATGTGCAATTATGTTCTTGAACAGTACTTCTATCGTGACGTGAACCCTTTTCTTTAAACTTTAACTTTAAAAATAAGTTAACTTTATCCTCAGACCAACTGAAAGTAAACGTAAAATAACTTTAAAGTTACTCTGAGGATAAAGTTAACTAAACTTAATTACTTTTGTTTAAGTGAAAGAATAAAGTACTTCGATGTATTTCAAAAAAATATATACAACAGGAAACCCATGTACTGAGAAATCAATAATACTCAGTTCACAGTAATGCAACAATAAATAAAACAATATACGCAAATTTATAATATATGTATATATACACTCAGTGATCACAGAATTATGACCACTTATCTAATATCGCGTTGGGCCACCGTTCGCACTGACAAGCATTAGCATTAGCATTAGCATTAGTAGAGGCATTTGATGCAAGAAAGCAAGCTTATGCAGCATCAGCCAAAAAAAAAAAAAAAAAAAAAAAACCCACTTCCACTTCACCCCTCTGTTCGTTCAAAATACCTGTCCAGCTGAGCCTTAAACTTATTTAGGCTATCAACCTCCACCACAAGGGATGGAAGTCTGTTCCACCAACCAACCACCCGCTGGCTAAAGGCAAATTTCCGCACGTCTATCCTACATCTGTCTTTCCTCAATTTGAATTTATGCCCTCTCAGGTGATTTTTCTGAGCTAGAGGAAGAATCCCATCAGCATTGAGCATGCTTAAACCATTCAAGGCTTTATACACCTCTATCAGATCACCTCGCTGGTGCCTAGTCTCCAGACACTGTAATTTGCAAAACTTCAGCCTTTCTTCGTAAGAGCACCCCTTTGTTCCATTCACTAATCTTGTTGCCCTTCTCTGTACTCGTTCCAGCAACTCTACATCCTTCTTGAAATGAGGTCTCCAGACCTGTATACAGTACTCTAGGTGTGGCCTGACCATCGCCTTATACAATGGAATAATCACCTCCTTATCCCTGCTGGAAAAATTCCTGTATATCATTGACAATACTCCATGAGCTACTCTTGCAGCCCGTCTGCACTGCTCAGAGAACTTCATATCTGCCTGCACAACCACCCCCAAGTCCCTTTCATTCTCTACCACTGTCAGTGTAGTACCACAGAGTTGATTCGTTGCTCTGGGGTTGCTGTTTCCCATGTGTAGTACTTTACATTTATCAATGTTAAACTTCATTTGCCACCTCTCAGCCCATCTGCTCAACCTTTCCAGATCCTGTTGCAGCAGCATAGTGTCAGTAGTGTCCTTGACAACCCTGCCAACCTTTGTATCGTCTGCAAACTTGGACATTAAGCCCGATATACCATCATCAATATCATTTATAAATACAGAAAACAATAATGGACCCAACACTGAGCCCTGAGGGACTCCACTAATAACATCAGTCCACGATGAGCAGTGTCCATTGATTACCACTCTCTGTCTTCTCCCCCTCAACCACCCCTTTATCCATAGCAGCAATTTGCCTCCAATGTCACACTGCTCCAATTTGTGTAGCAGTCTTCCATGTGCAACAGTATCAAAAGCCTTTCTAAGATCCAAGTATATAATATCAAAGTTATTCCCTGCATCCAGTTCTTTTGTGACTGCATCATAGTATCCAATCAAGTTGGTCAGGCAAGACTTCCCCTTAACAAGAGCTGTTATTCGCCTAGTCATTAAATCCACTAGACATTCGAAGGCGTCTGTAGGGATCTCAGCAATGCTGTGTGCAAGGGTTTCCATAATATCAGAATGAATGACGGTTGCGTGTCAATACGCCTCACTTTCCGTTCCAAAACATGTGTTCAATTGGATTGAAGTCAGGCGAATTTTGAGGCCAATCAAGATGGGTGATATCTTCAATGTTTTCCTCAAACTACTTGTAAAAAGTGCATTATCGTCTTGGAAGATCCAGTTTCTGTCCTGAAAAAAATGCTACATGGTCTCCTCAGAGCTCCCGATAGACCACACCAGTGAAAGGTTAGTCCATACGCACCAGGGGTACTAGTTCTTGCTACCTACCTGGATAGCGGGCACCATGCACGATGGGTCCATGGACTCGTGTTGCTTGCGCCAAACATAAAGCCGTCCGTCAGCGTGTTGCACCAGGAATTTGAACTCATCCGACCAGCATACTCTTTTCCAGTCCTCCAGTGTCCAACCAGCGTGTTCTTTACACCACAGCATTCGCCGCCGACAATGATCAGCGGTCAGGAGAGGATGTCTCTTGGGTCGTTGTTGTTGTTATTGGGTTTAAAACACAAGGGCTACTGAGGCCAAATTGTGTCTATTCATTGTTTAATTGCATAACCCTAGTCTCTTGGGTCGTCTGCTGTGGAACCCCATACATCTGAGCGCTACCAGAAACCTGCCGATTGCTACTAGAAAGAAGGAAACATGTACAGTATTTGTTCAATTTGTGCACAATTCTGGTAATGCAGATTCGTGGGGACTACTTTATCAAATTGTAAGAAATAGATTATTTACACAAGAAGTGCATGGATCGATCGTATACAACGGTTTTGAGACCACTAACTGGACGCATTCTGTAAACATTATTCTAGATAATCTTTATTCAACAGGAAAATATGTTGCGGTTTGCACACTGATTCCGATTTGCACACTAATATTCGTTCTGCCAGTTTTCTGTATATTTCTTCAATTAAGGCTGAGCCTTTTAGTGTCATCGAGTTGGACACAGTGGTCAAGCAAGTGAAAATTAAGAAATTCCCAGGAATGGACATGCTGGAGAGCATCTTCATTGTGCATTTCGCCAAGACTGAGCCTAGTAGAGGCTGGAACTTTCCCGGATCTGTGGGAAACTGCTCTTATCAAGCTGACTAGGTAACCAGACAAGTTCCCTCAGGAACCAAGTGTTATCGTTTTATAACCTTATTGGCCAACCTTGGTAAGCTATTGGAAAGTTTAATTACCCTGCGATTAAACAACTTGTTATTGGAACGGGGACTAATTGCACCTAATCAATACGAATTCAGTCCTGGAAGATCCTGCGAGGATGCCCTTGTTGACTTAATTTCATCTGTTGAAGTTTTAAGTATACTCTAGCTATCTTTATTGATTTCGAGGGTGCTTTTGATTCCCTTTGGTGGCAAAGTGCCTTCGAACGTCTACGCCATGCCGAATGTTCCCAGCAACTTTATCTTCTAATTAAGAGCCATTTTTCTAACAGATTTATCACCGCCAGATCTAAGTACAGACAAATTTTGCATCAGGTCTTTCGAGGGTGTCCTCGAGGCTCCAATTTGGGACCACTTTCCTGGAATTTTGTTTTGCAAGGTTGGATTACTCGAACCTTTGACAACGTGAAGATCATCGCATATACAGATGATTTGATAGTCCTTGTTAGTGGCAATTCAACTTCAAATGATATATCAGCTGAGAGAGTTTTATTTGATCTTCAACAATGGACAGTTGAAAATAAGTTAAAAATTAGTCCTACCAAGACAAAAATTATGGTCCCAATCTGCGAATTAAGATTAGAAATTTTACCGGCGTTCTTGTCAGAATCTCTAGAATTGAGTGGGATCTTTCTAGATCTTTAAGAATTTACTATAACTGTGTGTTCCTCCCTGCCTATGCTGCTATTGCTTGGTACCGTAGGCTGGAGACAGTAAAATTTCAAAAATTGATGTCACTCCAGCGTACAATGTTACTTTGTAATTTGAAGATCTGTTGAACGGTTTCAACGTCTGCTTTGCAGATTTTAGCCGGGACGTTACCACTCTCTCTCTATGTAATTTTCAGAGGCTAATGTTTTCGCCTGAAACATTAGATCTCCACTGAGATCCATGGAATTTCTATTAACACTCCAGTCGATGTTAAAGTTGAACAACGAAGAATTTGGCAAGAGTAGATCAATTTGTGACAGAGTAGGTGGGATAGCACATCACTGGGTTGTGTAACAAGTAAGTTTTTTCTTGAAGTTAACACTCTTATGGATAAAAAAGCTGCAGTCTGGTTTAGTCTTGACTTGTTTGCCTCTTATTTGCTATCAGGACATGGATCATTAAATCAGAAACTGTTTAAATTTCGCTTGTCTCCTACGGAACTCTGTCATTGTGGGGGTGTGGAAGATTGGCAGCACGTTTTGTACCTTTATGCAGTGAAAAATTATAATTGGACAGATTCTAGCACTCCATTGGCAACACCACACCAATGACAAAGCCTCTGTTAAACTAGATTATATAAAGAAAAACCTTTTAGTTTCACAGAGGCTTTGTCAGTGGTGTGGTGTTGCCAACGGAGTTCTAGGATCTGTACTATTATAATATTTCACTGCATAAGGGCCACCGTTATTCAAATCCATTGCATTTTCGGTTCGATCGATGTATCGGTTCGATTAAGCTTCGATTTATCTAATGTTCGAAATGTAGTGATTACCTAACCATTATTGGCATTGTGGTCCTCCGTAGAGATGATATATAATGGTCAGTCTATTTTATATTTTGATTCATTTATTTATTTATACAAATTTCATTATAAGCAACATGTAGTGGATTATGCACTGAAGCCACTGAGCCGTCTGAATGAATTCCTTAAGGTATATCCAATTTGAGCTCATTTAAAAGGGAAGCTAATCGCTTATGAAAACTGTTCTGAGAGATGTCAAGTTGGGACCTGAGTATATGAAAGGTGTTTGTGCCAGCTGCTAGAATGTGAAGGGAGAGATACTGAAGTGGATCTGTCCGGTTAAGCAGTTTTAAATCACTCAAAGACCTTGGAATTTCAAGTAGTAGTAGTCCGAAGTGATCGCAGAAGTACTTGTAAAATATCCTGTTATAGAAAATTGGCCCTTGGTTTGTGAAGTTAATTGATGAAGTGACCTTGAACTTGTTCCACAGAATTTGTTCTTTTAAGTGTCTATTGTATGAATTACAGAGTGGTGAGGCAAATTCAATGATAGGCTGCACAAAGCCTTGAAGAGAGGAAGTATGTTAGTTGTCTGACGGGACCAGGGGTCTACCCCATCCCCGCGTGGTATTTATTGTGAGTAACACAGAACTCTGTGGAGGCCAGAGATTTAAAAAGTGTGTGGGGAGTGGTCTGTTGTGTAGCGTTATGTTCTGTTGTTTCTCTGACCATTTAGCCGTTGGGACCTACCGTTGCCCACAATTTACCATTAGGAGGCAGGTCAGTCACCCAGTAGATTATTTAAGTACTCTGGCAGGTTCCACCACCTAATTTCCAAGGATTTCAGTGGCAAGGCCTAAAAAAAAAAAGGGGGATGTACAATAGAATTTGGCCAAAAGAGATTTACAAGAAAACGGTAGAATTTAGACGTTGATTAGAATTTAGCAGCATTGTTAAACGGTGTACTCGTTCGGTTTAGTGAGAGAAGGGGGGAGAGACTGAATACTAGGGGAAAAACAGATAGAAGAATAGGGACGATAGAGTAGGCATCCCCAAAGAAGTCAGTGGAGGCGAGCCCCACCAGGCGAAGTATGGGGGTAGGCACGGAGGAGAGGAGACAGAGACCTGTCTCTTCCTTCTCCTACCCGAGAAACGTAGATTCTTATATAAGTGTGTTTGCTTCTTAATAAATCCGACTTGTTTCCTTGCTTGGCGAGTTTTATTGCTGATGTGACGATCAAACTTGCAGTTGTTTGAAAATAAACCCTCGAAATTTCTGACTTCCGATCACGGATAAAACACCGCAAAAAATTACTGAAAAAAAATTTATTACTGAAAGCATCTAAAAGGGTTTTTAGGTGCTTTCAGTAATAAACAGATGTCACACAACTTTATTATTAGTAGTGGAATTGAACTCCAACCATATTCATTCAATGTATTCTTCCTTATTATACTTTTAACCTAAACACGGATGAAATCGAAACTAATCTGAATTTCTCCTTTCCTGTTAAATTCCTTCAAAAAATTCTCTACTGTTTAACTTTAATTCCCAAATGCTAAACAATTATATCGCTCGGATTCACTTTGGTAAAGAGGGATTCTTCCACGATTACAAATCCCCTTTTCACAGCACTCTTGGCAACTTCCACAGTTAATGTTAACATAAACGAGACATCATCTACTTGAATATCTGAGAAACGTTTAGCTCCATTCTGGTTTACCCTTTGTAGACTGCTATCCGAACTCTATTCTGTCGTACAAGAATTTTAAATTTTACTGAATATATGATGTCTAATCGGAACTTATCCTTAAAAAGGGTCCTCTCTGATTACAAAAAAAAAAAAAAAAAAACTTGTTTAATGCGGAAAAATCCTGCACAGCCTGAGTGATATAAAATCGAACACACTTCCTCACACTATCCTCTCCTCTATTGTCCAGACTTAGCACTTTCTGATTATAGTTTCTTCAAGCTATTAAAATAAATCTTAGTTAGAAATAATTTCAGAACAACAAGGAAGTCCTCGAATTCGTGCAATCTTGGTTCTGGCAGCAACTTTCTGCTGACTGAATGCCTGACACCTGAAATTTTTTGGATTCAAGTGTTAGAAGAAAGATGGCATAAGCGTTTTGTATTGGATGATTTCAGTTCAATGCATTCCTTAAGGCCGAGAATGGAGGTTTTCTAAGACAACTCCGATTTTCACTTCTAGAGAGACAGAGAAAGAGAGCGCCCAGTCGTCCAGACAATATATCCTATAATAAAGGTTGCATTATTCTCAATAAGTGCAAAAGCAACGTAGTCCATGAAGCTACAATGGGTTGATTCTCTGGAGTGTGTGATATCTAAAACCAATTTGTTTTTTGGAATTGAAAAATTACGGGTGAAAATGCTACTCAATCAACCGCTTAAAAATGTCCAACTAACTCAAACTTTAAAAAAAACATCAGATATGCTTTACAATCCATGGAGTCCAATGTATAACTATTTGCTCAACATTGGACTCCATGAAAATATCTTATTTTTCACGATGAATCCCTGCGACGACCATAACTTTCAGCTACTTCTTTGTGCTCCGAAACAGCGACACATTTTAAAAGATTCCGAAGACAACCGAAACGCATTGTGTGGACAAATATTCATGTTGCACTTGCTAGTCGTTTTTCATGGGGTAGCCTCGAGAGGTGTGACTTAGCCGAAGGTGTGTTCGTGACATTTAAATTATCGATTATTGATTATGGACTAACGTCCTGGTAATTTTTATCCAATACCCTCACCGGCCCATCCTAATGGTACCGACGGGTTATGTGATTATAAAAGCCTTTTGTTTGTTTAAACTGTTCGTAACGATCCTCGCCAGCTTCCATTGTGTGTTTATCTGTAAAAAATTAATGCACCATCTTTTTACGTGTCACCTAATTGTTCCTTCGCACCATTCTACCTTCGAACATTTGTCATTCGTTCGATGTGCTCTTAGTTTCGCAGAAGGCCTTTATTTGTCTCGGCAATCTGTCTCTTTAGATGAATTGGAGTTCTGCATCGCCTATCTACTCTCCTTAACGATTCTTCTATTGTTTCCCGGTGTCTGTCTTCTTGTGACAACCTAACAATAGTTCCTTTAGCCTCTCCTCAGAAGAGGATATTTCATTTCCTTGAAGAAAACTTTCTCTTCCAATTTCTTTCACGAAAACATCCGCCATTGGAGGATGCAGTTATTGCACGTTGGTGAATGTGCCACGTAATGATTCAAGTGGGTGACTCAATTCCTCGATTGCTTGAATATGTTGCACATGTTTGAATGTAAAACATTTTCACTTCCCCCATCCGAATCATATTTCAGATTATTTCTAGGAGCATAAAGCAAGTATAATTCACCCCACTTAATTAGTACACTCCAAATCATGATAGGATGATGAGAACGTAATTCAATATTATCTTTTCAGCCGAATAAATCAAAATAATATGAGCATCTTGTCTCAGGATGGCAACTTTTAAAGTTGGAGCCGGATATTTTGGTTCGTTATGTACAAGTATTATGGAAGAGATTTCTTACAAAGGATGGAAGGATAAAATCATGCTCCTCCCCTCTCTGGCAATATGTTTAACGTTCTCCTATTTTATTAACTGAATTTGTATATATGCAAAGATTTCATGATTTCACGGGTTGTAAAATGAATAGTCTCTTCTTTCGCTCATTAAAAAAAAAAATGCAGTTTCGATTCACATTGCTGGTCCAGGAAAGATACTTCCTATCAAGATGGTTGAGGCTTAGGATTTTTGATTTTTTTCACGCCGTAGCCATTTTTGTCAGTCTACGTGAGAGTTACGTGGTTTTCCATCCTAAAAAACATTGAAACCGACAATGGAATACCGTATTATAACAGTGAAACCGACCGTGGTATATAGTGTCCGCGAATTGCGCCAACACGATATACCATGTTCGGTTTCACTGTTCAATTCGAGAACACAATATACCTTTCCCCAACGGCCTTAATTTCCTTGACGAAAATTCCAAAACAACGAAATCCAACTCAGCGTGCTTTATTTTTGGTTTGCTCCCACGAATTATTGGCGGCTATTTTGCATTATGACAAAATGTGGAAGCGAGTAGATTTAGGAGGTTTATGAATAGGGTTTTTGTAAAGGGACGTCTAACTTATATACATTATTCACCTTGGAATTTTGAAAGTTAGTTTTTTCTCGCTTCTCTTTCTTTAAGGCCCCCTTTTGATTTCATTAAATTAAGACCTGCGCAGAAATGCATATGTAATTGTCATGGGGTCCTACTGGTGAGTGGTAGCTAAATCTGTCGTATGTGTTTGTAGCATGGGAATACACAAATGGTTAAAGCCTCTCCCAAATTAGTGAAGCGTCGACGTTGCTGATTTTTGGCCAAAAGAGTGGTTTCCATTCCACTTCCCCGTGCTGACCGAAGGATGAAGACAACTTTTGAAAGAAACAAAAATGATCAGAGACGGACGGCTTTAGTGTGAAAGATTAACATAACAATAGACTCCGGCAAAAATGTAATGATACCATTTTATTCGTTTAATTATTATTGTGTGTGTCGGTAAAACGATCTCAGATTTATAAATGTAGTAATAGTAGTAGGAGTAGTAGTGGCATGTGATGCAAGAAAGCATGTGTATGAGCTTATGCAGCATCAGCTAAAAAAAAAAAAAAAAAAAAAAAAAAAAAAAATCACACCATTCCCTTCAAATGACTGTCCAGTTCCTCCTTAAATTTATTCAACCTATCAACTTCCACAACGAAAGATGGAAGTTTGTTCCAGCAATTAACCACCCGCTGGCTAAAGAGAAATTTCCGCACATCTGTTCTACATCTGTCTTTTCTTAATTTGAATTTATGCCCCCTCAGGTTCGTAATCTGAACAAGTGGAAGGATCCCATCAGAATTCAGCGTGCTCAACCCAACAAGGCCTTACACACCTCAATCAGATCACCGCGCAGGTGCCTAGTCTCCAGCCACTGCAATTTGCAGAACTTAAGCCTCTCTTGGTAGGAGGATCCCTTCATTCCCCTCACCAATCTTGTTGCCCTTCTCTGTACAGGTCTGGAGGCCTCATTTTAGAAAGGATGTAGATTTACCAGAGAAGGGCAACAAGATTGGTGAGGGGAATAACCATTGCTTTATACAGAGAGATAATCACCTCCTTTTCCCTGCTAGCAAATTTCCTATATATCATTGACAAAACCCCATGACCTGCCCTGGCAGCCTGCCTGCATTGCTTAGAAATGTTCATATCTGCCTGCACAATTACTCCCAGGTCTTTTTCATTTTCTACCACCTTAAGTGTAGTACCACACAGTTGGTACGTTTCTCTGGGGTTACTTCTACCCATATGCAGTACTTTGCATTTATCAAGGTTAAACTTCAGTTGCCACTTCTTAGCCCATCTGCCCAAATTATCTAGATCCTGTTGCAGTAGCACACTGCCATTATTGTCATTAACAACCCTGCCAACCTTTGTATCATCTGCAAACGTCGACATTAAGCCTGATATACCTTCATCAATATCATTGATAAATATACAAAACAACAGTGGACCTAACACCGAACCCTGTGGGACTCCACTAATAACATTAATCCACGAAGAGCAGCACCCATTGATTACCACCCTCTGTCTTCTCCCACTTAACCATTGTAGCAACTTACCCTTAATGCCATTCTGCTCCAATTTGTACAATAGTCTTCCATGCGCAAAGGGTCAAAAGCTTTGCTGAAATCCAAATATATGATATCAAAATTATTTTTTGCATCCAGTTCCTTTGTAACCACATCATAATATCCTATAAAATTTGTCAGACAAGACTTTCCCTTAACAAACCTATGCTGTGTCTGAATTATTGCTGCAATCTTGTCTAGATGATCCTGCAATGCATCTTTAACCAGTGACTCCATTATTTTACCCGGAACAGAAGTTAAACTAACTGGTCTGTAATTACTCGTGTCACCCTTCGATCCCCCTTTGTGAATTGGGGATACATTGGCACATCTCCAGTCAGTGGGAACCTCCTCTGAGTTCAAGGATGCTCTCATAATTATGGCTAAGGGTTTGCTTAGTTGCTTTGCCGCCTCCTTTAATATAACTGGATAGATCCCATCCACCCCAGGTGCTTTTCTTATGTTTAACTTCGACAATTTCTCCTCCGCTTTGTTTTCAGTTATTACAAAATCATTAAGAACCCTGCTACAATTTGATAACCTTCTGCCATTTTCAAACCTTAATAATTCCTCATGTGTGAATGTAGATGCAAAATACTCATTCAGTTTGTTTGCTGTCTGAGCAGGATCATCAAGAGTCGAACCATCGATGTCAAGTGGACCAATCAGATTCATCCCCTTCCTTTTAGACTTTATATAAGTAAAGAAATCCTTGCTGTTTTTCTTAGCATCTTTTGCCAAGGATTTCTCGTAATCTGCCTTCGCCTGCCTAACCTCCTTTGTGACTTGATTACAGACAAGCTTATATCTGCCATAGGCTTCTGAGTCGCTTGATAATTTATATGCATCCCATGCATTTTTCTTCCCTGTTACGAGTCTCATTAGTTCATTAGATAACCATTTAGGCCTAAACCTTGAACAATATTTCTTAATAGGTATGAAAAACTTTTAGTAGCTTCCACGATTAATTCCTTGAATGCTTCCCACTTAGAATTTACTGTTCGTAACATCATCGTCAGTTTATTTAAATGTAGGAAATTCATGCTGAGGGAAATGGATTGCTGAGGAGGCTTCCATCCTGCAGTGGGTTGATAATGGCAGCACTTTACTTTTACTGTTATTTTTGCTTTCGCAGTGCTTATGTGACACCAAACTGACTCAACAGTGCACTGTTCATCTATATCAACTGGGTGCACTTCTTTTATAAATATATGTATAAATGTTGGAAAAGAATTTACAAACGGTAAAATACGCTTTATGACAAAGAGGTGATCTCTTTCTTCGCTATTGAATCTCTGTTTTCACAGAATCATAATTTGGAGAAAGTAGATGTAAAGCGCATTACTTCGAACAGAGTAACTTATTTTTATACCGCCTATTTTCTCACAACATCTAAACACATATTTTTCTACATTAGTTCCTGATCATACTTTTATTTCTATAATAAAATGCTGCATTACAGGCTGACAAACCAACCGAAGAACACACTCAGTTGCCGATAAATTATATTGATGTCTTATAGCCTTAGTTGCTATGACGCTTAACACACCCCTAACCTATGATCGAAAATATAACTAATTTTCGTGATATTTATTCTTGCTTATCTTCCTTAATTTTCGAAGGTGAGCCGTCATCTCTGTTTCTTTGTATGTTCCATCGGTATCGCGAGGGCAATGGAAGCGGAGGAATGCTGTCTTCTGGAACACTGTATTTAAGATATTCGATTTTGATAGTTTTGTTTTAAAGAATTAGAGTCCTTATTATAAAATTGAAAATTTGATGGAGAGTCAGTTTGTTGTAAAGGATTTGTATGTCCAAAATTAAACGAGCAACGTGCAACAAATATAAGTCTGAATGGATCATATAATCATTCTCCGTGAGGTTGGACGATCCACCAAAAAAAATTACGTTCTTGTTAGATAGCATTCCGATAGATGCAGTCGATGTTAGCCAGTGGATAGAAGAAAAATGCCCTCAAACGTTGTTGAGGTTCTGGAGATAAAAGTTATTGGGTAATTGTCAATTTTGGAGTAAGTTTCAGTTGAGAGACGTGCTTTTCTGAAAAGGTTCATAGGTAATCTTAATTCATCTTTTTTTACATTCAGGGTTGCCCTTGCGGATATCATAGTGGTGTAGTCACCGCCCTCCCGCACAGGATTTAAAAGGCCCGAACTAGAATGCCATCAATGACGCGAGAAATTTGTAAGGGCTGTTTTTTTTTTTACAACGTTGCTAAATTAATTGGTTTCTCTCGAGGGTTGCATGGTTTTTTCTTTCGTCCATCAAACAACAAACCGACCGAAGAACACATTGTTGCCGATAAAAGATATCGATGCGTCATAGCCTTAGTTGTTTTGGCGCTTAGCACACACTGACCTAACTACCCTAATCCACCCAGAGTCAAGGAGCATCATTAGTAGATACTGGAAGTAACAGTTTGCTTTTGCATTGTGCGTTACGTCGATCTTCTTACTACATCTCATCATGTACAACAAAGATAGAGCCAGCTGCAATGAAGAATAGTGGCGGATTGCCTTTCTATTTATTGAGTTTATTGCTCTTTTATATTCACCCCTTACATGTCAGAAGAGTGCAAACAGAATATCTGCATGTAAATTCAAGAGGTTATTCATTGATTGTTATCATAATTACTTGAAATGAATTAATAAAACGTGTATGAAATGAAATTAATATATTAATTTCAGACTCCCAAAAGCAGTTACTAAAAATCTGGGCGAGTTATGTTGCACGTTGTTTTTAAGATAGATTGGTAAGTTACCAATCTATCAGACTTCATATTACTGGTGAGTCAAGGTTCTGTTTGGGATGAGAAATGATCCTTGTATGGAGATGGCGTGGTAGAGTTACTTCTGCTTGTATACAAAGGTATTCCTGTCGAACGATAGCTCGGAATCTTCTGGCCTCGGCCATATTGAGAATAAATTAAAAATGTATTTGACATCAGGTGAAACTGTACTAATATCTACGATTGCTGTATCTACAATAACAAAATATTCGATTCTACGCTGATAATGTTGTGCAGTTTCTCTGCAATGTGGACATGCTGTCCTAGCCTGCTACGGCAGGCTGGAGAAACATCGCGATAGTCAACACACTGGGATCTCGAACTCCCCGGAGTAGGCGCCTACACATCATGCCTGGGACATGACAGAACAGCAACTTAGTCATGCGTCAACCAAACAAACTATAGCTGATTTATTTAATCGGAGGAGGAATAACGAATATTCGTCAAGCGGATATCGAACACATTTTTTCAATCACTGCATCGCTTCAGTGATGGTTTTCCGCCTTAAATAAAGATCTTCTGTTTTTAAAATACGCGTAATATAAGAGTACATATGTATTACGTGTATTCATTTAAAAACTAACTTCACGATAGAATAAATAAATTTTTATTTCTCCTACCATACCCTCGTGAATACCCTCGTGCCTTGTGGAAGGCCTGAGAGTATTTGAACCTGACTGCCCTCTTTTGGATAGCGTCTAAAAGTTTTAGTGACAACACCCTAGTTGTAGAAAGCTTTGTTGATCACCTAAAGGCTTTTCAACATACGGCCCCTTTTATCGGGTCTGTCCAGAATTGTAGAACGCAAATGCAGTCTGACTTGACTTCCGGAAATTATTGCACCTTCTTATATTTATTTATTTATTTATATATATACACGTTTCTCACACACAGGGTACACAGATTCCAAATAAAGGTGAGAACGCTAGGAGTTACAGAAAATAATAAACAGTAATAATCAATTATCAATCAACTTGAATTAAAATATATACAAAATTTACATTAAGTAAGGAGCAAATTCTTAAAGATAGATGGATTAAGAGTAAAATCAATATTGTAGTTATTCATTACCTGAAGAAAACGAAACAGAGGACTACCAAGTAAGTGATGAGTACGAGGGACGGACAGTGAGAAATTAATTTTATAACGAGAATTCAAACGGGGTATAGCGAAAGGTACTTGTTCAAGAAGAAATGGAGAATCGATAACAGAGTTTATGATATTGTAGACAAAAAGAGACCCATGGAGTTGTCGTCTAGAGTGAAGAAGAATGGTTCTGAAACAACCACAAAGAGCTCAGTAATTTCGACGGTGAAAGGCAATGCGATTTCAATAGCATAAGAATTTAATTTGAATTCTCTCAAGTCTGTAAGAAAGATTTTCCTGTTGTGGGGATCAGATAATATCGCAATAATCAAAAATGGGAAGTATAAGCTGCTTGTAGAGAAGCATTATAACTTTGTCACTCTTTAAAACAGAGGAAGAACGGTTGATTAATCCAAGAAGTTTAGAAGTGTGAGATATTACGCGATCGACGTGGGAAGAGGGATGAAGGTCAGATCGAAATAAGACACCTAAATCCTTGAACGAATCAGTACTTGCAATTAAAGAGTTTCCAATATAATAATCAGTAAGGACGGAGGGCTTAACTACACGATTCGAGCGAAAGCGACATAATTTACATTTTAGCGGGTTCAGAAACAAGTTATTTTTATTGAGCCACAGTGAGAGGGAATCAAGACAGGACTGGAGTTTATCGCTGTCAGTTGAAGAACAAATAACTTTGTAAAGTGTGTAAAGTAAGTTCGTGTCAAACGGCACCAGGGGTTTCCCCCATCTCCGCGTGGTTTTCTTTGTGGGTGTAACAGATCACTGTTAAGGCCAGAGATTTAAAAGTGTATGGGATTTGGAAGTATTGCGTTGTGTATCGTTGTTCCTCTGGCCATTTAGCCGCTAGACCCCTGCTGGGCCCAACGTTGTCCACACTCAGCCCCGTGGAGGCAGACCAGGTACACCCAGCATAATTATTTACTCTGGCAGGCCCTGCCACCTAATTTCCTGAGATTTCAGTGACTAGGGCCTTAAAAAAAATAATAATAAATAAAAAATAAAAAAAATAATAAAAATAAATAAATAAAAAAAATAAATAAATAAAATTAAATAAATAAATAAATAAAAAAATTAAAAAAAAATAAGATAAAAATAAAAAAATAAAATAAAATAAAATAAATAAAAGTAATAATAATAACGCGATTTTAAGGGGTGGTTCGCTAATGAGGTTAAGTTTCGGAATTGATGCACGATTTGGCTGTTATAATTTGGAAGTTTAAGTTTTTGTCGTGTGGGGCGTACACTGTGATGTATAGAGAGAGAGAGTGGGGGAAAGACTGAAGACTGGAGGGGAAAGACAGAAGTATGAGGCCAATAGGGTAGATGACCCCAGATATCAGTGTGGCATGCCCATGCCGCACCAGGAGAAGTAAACGGGGGAGACGGGAGAGGGGACGGTCCCGGCCCCTCCCTCCGCCAGGATATGGAGAGAAAGTGGGCCAGACTAGGAGGTGTCCAACCCAGATCGCCAAAAGGCGAGGCAACAGCGTAGCTGCGGTCACAGTCATGGTTTTTGGATGTTCAGTTCAGTGTCACTTCAGGTAGGTCACAGTCTTGGTTCAGTCTCACTTGTCTCGTGTTCATCTTATGGGATCAGGAAGAGGCGTGATGACTCTGGTCAGTTTGTAGTACTACTTTGATGTCAATTCAGGTAGTCATATTAGTTGAGAGCATCAGTCCTGGCCATTTGCACCAGGTCATGAATGGGGAGTTATCTTTGTTGGTAATTTCTTCTGATCGGTTGTAGTTATGCGGTATGTTCATGCTGTAGTCTTGAATGTCTCCTCCTTGGTTAATTTCAATGGAGTTCTTCTATTCAGATGTTTCCATATTGTTGCGGATAGCGATTTCTGTTCTCCTTTGTAATTGATATTAAACTTTGTAAAGTTTAATATCATCTGCATAGAGTTGCCACTCAACATTAACGAATTGAAATAAGGTTGACAGACCATTAGTATAAACAATAAAGAAGCGCCGACCCAATGGTGAGCCTTGAGGAACAGCTTGAGAAATAATAAACGGAGTTGACGAAGTACCATCAATTATTACAGATAGTTTACGATTTCTAAGCAGCTAATCAAGTAAATTTAATGAAGGGGATCATAGACCATAAGATGACAGCTTGAACAACAAAAGATCGATGTGGACAGAGTAAAATGCATGTGAAATATCAAGGAAAGGCAAATCAATTTGATTTCCTTAGTCCAAATTAGTTTGTAAGAAATAAGAAAACAGGGCAAGATTTTAAACAGTTGATTTCCTGGGAAGAAAATCAAACTGATGATTATTGATAAAAGGATGAAGATAGTAACTAGGATGTTTATAACGTAGGAATTCAAAACTTTTCTCAATTGTATTTAGTATAGTAATAGGTCGGTAGTATGTTTATAAAGTTAGAAGACATCGAGTTATCCATTACATGGAGCGGGCGCTTAGTGAGGAAGCTCTGCTTGCGTTCCCCCCAAAATATTCCATGGAATATTTTCCTCAATAAAGTGTGATAGCCCAGTATAATACCAATGGATTGGAAATGATGGAATAAATTTTGGCCATTGTTAATGATGGAAATTGGATTCATATACCAAGGAAAGAAGTAATGTACAGAACTTATTGGTATCCCTTAGTAAATATCTCCATTGAGATCTAATACCATGATGACTATATATATATAATCTTTATTTTGTACAAACTAGTGGTTGTTGAGCGAAGCCAACAATCATTAGTCATCTGATTTCCGTGCGAGTTTCCACCCGAAACCCGTTTCAGTAATGCAAAAAAAAAAAAAATAAATAAAATAAAAAAATAATAGATAAATAAATAAAATAAAAATCAAATTAAACGCAATAAGAACTTTAAACCGTTTAGACATTTTAAACTTTAAAAGGGCTAATAAAACAACATATTTAGACTCATTTAAGAGCCGTTGCTGGATGTACAGTAGATACAATCACCGTTTTTCCTCATACTTCATGGAAAAGGCTTCAGTTCGAATCCCCTTAATGACGCGAAGAATTTTTTTCGCGTCATTGAGAAACTATATCCCAGAATTTTCTGAGATATTCTCAGAGAATTTTCTGAATTTTCTTTTGGGATACAGCTTGTATCCCAAAAGAAAGTATATATCAATAATTGCAATGTCTTCCTTTCTACCTCTAGCGTGGTACAGCGATAGCAATCGCAAGCTTTCCATTCCATGTGGAAAAAATAGTGGGTCAATTCCCTGTTTTTCATGTAGTGGCCGAGTTAATCGGTGAGGGACAGTGGTATTGTATTTGTCACAGGCACAATAATATCTCTGTATATATTTCTCCTTTACTTTCCCTGCAGCATCAGTTCAGCCGAAAACGTATTCGTTGTCTTCCTGTCCATGTTTTAAACCATGTGACATTAATAATGTAAAATTACAGCATACGTTTAGGTAATTACTGCTGTTACCATATTAAAAATAATTAATATTTTTTATTTATTATTAAATTAATTAATTAAATAAAGAAAACCAACTTTCACTATGGGCCGCCTCAGCCTTTGCGATGTTGGTGATTTTTCGTGATTTTTCGTGACAGTCAGCTGCTGCTGACTGTCACGAAAAATCACCAACTGTCTGTCACCACTGATTGTCACGCAAAAACACTAAAACAATTCATTCTCAAAGGCAAAAGCAGACTTCCAAATAACAAATTAATTGATCAAAAAAAAATAATAATAGGAATAAAATTGAAAGAACAGGGATATCAGAGGCATTCTTTAGGGGACTATCCACACCTCTGGAGATGAATTTCTCTTGGAACCCTCGATCTTGATCCGGAAAGAGGCATAGGGCAGATGCCTGGTTTGGAACTTGAGAGGAGTACCAGGTATGTCGAGTTGCGATTTGTTCCACATGAAACATTCTGGTTTACTGGCCCACTCTATCTGCCTGTATAGTTGTTCATTACACTCATCACAGTCACCAAGTTTATAACACACATTCCTACTCTCATTTTAGTTTTGCCAGTGCTCACACCAAACTGATCTATCATTTCAATGGGTATCTACGTCAACTAGGTGAAGCCTCGTGAGTAGAGAGTAGGTAGTATCGCCGTCCTCTCCATACGGGGTGGAAAAGACCTGAGTTCGAATCCCGTCGAATGAGAGGAATTTTTATGTGTCTTTTTCACAACCTGGCTGAGTCAATTGGTCTCTGGCGAGGGTAGCATGGTTTTTTCTCCCAGCAACTCGGGTTTTTCGTCCAGCAAATAGAAAATCGAACATAGAACACACTCAATTTACAGACAATATACATGGAGCAACATGGCATTAGTTGCTGATGCTCCTAAAACCCTACCACAATAACTACAATCAACTAGGTAAAGTGTTTTAGATTCTTTGTGCTCCTGCTGATATAAAGAAGGGAGGATGGGTAGTTAAAGACCAGAACTAGGCTATTTTGTCTCAAGATGAGGAAGTTCGGTTGCAAAAATTTTCTGAAAAATAGCAATTGAAGTTTAATGTTTCTAAAAGTTTTTGTACCTGGAAAGCAGAAATCCAGGAGCTACTTTTATGTTACGAGGAGTGTAGTTAAAAGTGGTCTAGGAATTAAAACGCATGGTTACGATTCAGACATAAATGAAAATCTTCATGAAGTGTAAACATGCAGATAGGCAGGTTTCTGTCTATGATACAGAGGAACCTCTTAAGTAGAGAAGACATTGTCATTTTCCCTTATAAGACGGTGGTGAGTAGCATTTAGAATATTTTTGTTCAGGTCTGGATGCAACGCTTCTGGGATACTAATCGATATTTATATGAAGAATGGATTAGAAAGTGGGGACTGCAAATTGGTCAACTAGACATCTTGGGAGGGGACTGATTGGGTATATAATGAAGGGATCAATAGAATGAATGAGGAAGGTATAACTTACCTTCCAGGAGAAACAAGAACTACCGGTCATAAATATATAGGATTGGGGAGTAACAGAAGGCTGCAGCTCGTAAAATTTAGCATGTTCTAGCTCATTGGAACAAATTACCTGCTATGATATCGAGATGGAGAGTTTCGTAAAGTTCAAAGCCGAAGTATATAGCTACCTTCCAGAAATGGGGAAGGTATAAGTAACTGAGAATTTTTTTCTCGTTTCGATTTGTTTTTGGCAGAGCTGTAGAAGAAGAATGCTTCTTTATATCACTTAGCTGTTATAATACTGATGCTAATTCAATGTAGAAATGGAACATTTCAATGTAGCCTTCTCGCTTTTTTCGGAAATCTGCACGAAGAGTCATTTTCATAGCAAAATCCCAATTTTTTGAATCTTAAAACGAAAGAGACCAGTATTGTACTTTTTTTTATCTGAATCCATTTTGTTCCTTTTGCCGAGAAGCAGACACACGCTCACATTTTGCGTTACCTGTGAGGAACAAGCAGGTTAGTCAAAACAAGAGAAGTCGTGTGTGTTGTTATCGTTATTACTTGCGATTTCTCCGATTACAATTATCCTTGAAGTCTTAGAGGGCTGAATCTTCAGCATGCTAAGATTCATTTAATCTTTCATTGAATACAATACACGGAGCTCAAGCTGTCATGAAGATCGGGGTTGAATAATTTAATAACACAGCTGATCATTTAAAATGAGAGCCCGTAAAAATGCGAATAACTTCAAGTTAAAAAAAAAAGAAGTATTAGCGACACGAAATTTAAAAGAAACATTTTCTACATGGTGTCGACATCTCCCGACAGCCGAAAAAACTATGAATGCGTATGAGCACTACAAGCCGTAAATAAACACGATATTCAGCAAAGAGGACAGTGTGTTCGTGAAGTTGCATTACTTCAAACTGATTCGTTTAAAATTACTCAACATGATTTATGCACGCTATTTCAATGTTCTAATCATCAAAATATGGTGGTTTGTGAAAATATTCATTCTACGGTCCTGTCGCAACAGTCAGGCATCGACTGTTGAGACTGAGGAATCTTTAGCAAAACTAAGGCAGGATCTGTAAGTAAGTCCCCGTAAGTCACTCACCACTATTATTATTATTATTAAAATCAGTTTATTTCCCAAGAAACCTTGGGTCACCCCGGGACGGCTCTGTGCCAGAAGGGTGTGAATACAGACTAAGGTGCGAGGAACATGTGTGAGGAACAGGTGTGAATACAGACTAAGGTGCGAGAGACCTAGATAGACTTCAAGAATGGTCAGAAAAAATGGCAGCTGTGCTTTAATCCAACAAAGTGTAAGGTATTACACCTGGGAAACAGTAATCCCAAAATAACGTATTCACTTGGTGGAGTTCAACTAAACCCAGTACTGGAGGAAAGGGACTTGGGTGTTACGATACGGTCAGACATGAAATTCTCTGAGCATTGTAAACAGGTTGCAAGAAAGGCCCATGGTGTCCTATCGATGATCTATCGAACTTTTGCAAGTAGAGATAGGGACGTGATAATCCCATTATATAAGGCTTATGTTAGACCACACTTGGAATACTGTGTTCAAGTATGGAGACCGCACCTAAAGAAAGACATCGAGCTTCTTGAAAGGGTGCAAAGAAGGGTAACTCGCCTGGTGAGATCGGCAAAAGGGCGTCCTTATGAAGTAAGACTTCGAATATGTGGGTTGCAGAGTTTGGAAACTAGACACCTTAGAGGAGATTTGATTGAGGTGTTTAAGGCTCTGAGAGGCATCAGTAAAATGAATGAGGACAAAATTTTCAAGATTATAAATGATGCTAGAACTAGGGGACATAAATTCAAGTTACGGGGGGAAATGTTTAGATTGGACTGCAGGAAGTTCTATTTTAGCCAGCGAGTTATAAATTACTGGAATAAGTTGCCTTCATGGGTGGTGGAGGCCGACAGTTTGGGGAAATTCAAAGGTCATCTGGATAGCACTTTCGGGTAAGGGAAGCGCATAGGATGATAAGATTAGTTTCCTTTTTATTTATTTTTTATTTCATTTTATTATTTTTATTTATTTATTAATTATTATTATTTATTTATTTATTTAATTTTTGTTTTTATCATTGTTTTGTTCGGATTTTTTTTTTTTTTTTTTTTTTTTTTTTTTGGCTGGTGCAGCATAAGCCATAGGCTTTCTTGCACCATACGGCCGTTACTAATACTAATACTAACACAATGTACAATAAACAAGGGTACATTCGTGCTCGACCCGAGACTTTTACAGGATTAAATAAACAATAATGTACAAAATATACAGTAATATACATGACTACATGAAGACAGAAAGTCTTTGTCATATACAAATAGGCAAGTGAAAAAAAAAAAAAAAAAAAAAAAGTCTGTCCAGGAGCAGGTGAGTCTTGAGGACTTCCTTCCTGTAGGGCTTGTCTTCACAGAACCTATCAGGGTGGATCCTAAATTTATTGAAGATCCGAACACAATTGGCTGGAAACATGTTCCTCAGGGAATCAATGCTTGACAGCGTAAGACGTAGAGGGAGACAGGAGTCGGGGTATTCTCCTCTTGCCCTCCTAGGGCCAGAGATTAATGTGGATACCGATGTAGCATCAATTCGCCTCGTTATAAGCTATTTATAAGCTATTTACTCTGGCAGGGCCTGCCAGAGTAAATAATTATGCTGGGTGTACCTGGTCTGCCTCCACGGGGCTGAGTGTGGACAACGTTGGGCCCAGCAGGGGTCTAGCGGCTAAATGGCCAGAGGAACAACGATACACAACACAATACTAACACAATGTACAATAAACAAGAGTACATGCGTGCTCCACCCGAGACATTTACAGGATTAAATATACAGTAATGTACAAAATGTACAGTAATATACAAAATATATGATTGCATGAAGACAAAAAGCCTTTGTCATATACAAATAGACAAATTTAAAAAAAAAAAAAAAAAAAAAAACAGTCTGTCTAGGAGCAGGTGAGTATTATAAGCTCATAATCTGGTAGCAGTTCTTGAGGATTTCCTTCCTGTAGGGCTTGTCTTCACAGAACCTATCAGGGTGGATCCTAAATTTATTGAAGATCCGAAGACAATTGGCTGGAAACATGTTCCTCAGGGAATCAATGCTTGACAGCGTAAGACGTAGAGGGAGACAGGAGTCGGGGTATTCTCCTCTTGCTCTCCTAGGGCCAGAGATTAATGTGGATACCGATGGAGCATCAATTCGCCTCGTTATAAGCCGTGCGAGCGTGAGGACATTTTTTGTCATGATGATATGTCTCCACGGAGTGGTGCCCACATTTGCTTGTAGGATAGATCTGGAGATAGTTAGGGGGGGTGGCCTACCACCCTGTTCATCCATCTAAGCAACCAGTACTCTAAACTGAGATACTTCTGAAGGTATGAGGCAGGGGCAGATGACCAAATTTCTGAGGCATAGAGAGGAATTGGCGTAATACACCTCAGGATGTGCCGAACAAGCAGCGCTGGCTGATGCACACCAACGAGCTCTTGACGCACTGCCCAAAGAGCAGCGTACGTCTTCTGCCTCATCCTGGCAAAGTGAGGCTGAAATGTGAGCCCAATGTCCCAGGTGAGGCCAAGATCAGTATGAGAGGTCACCTTTTGCACCGGTTCCCCACTAACAAAGATTTGGATATCATTTTTGACTTTCTTCTTGGTTATCGTCAGTTGTGCTGATTTGGAAGGGCTCAGATGCAGCCCTATTGTGGCAAGATAACTTTCCAAGCTCAATATCTGCCTAGAAGCTTTTTGGTTGATATCATGAATCTGATGATTATGATCTGAGCTCACGTAGAACTTCAGATCGTCGGCATAAGAAACAAAGTTCGGATTCTGAGCAAAGAAAGGCTCCAAAACTGCTGCAAACAGGATAGCTGACAGTACACTTCCTTGTGGAATGCCTCTTGAGACGTCAATAGTTACTTGAAAGTCATTGTGGGTCACAGACAGATGTCTAGGAAGTAAAATAGACTTCAAAATTTGAAGTAAGGTTTCCGCCAGGGCGAAGTAGTGTTTCAGAATGGTAAAAAGAGCTGGGAGGTGTATTCTGTCATAAGCCGATTTTATGTCGAGGAATATGATATCAATCTGTGAGTTGTTGTTAAGGGTGCGCTGAATTCTGAAGAGGATATCAAGAAGATTGGTAGTTGTCGATCTCCTTTGTGTATCGGGAATACGCCATTTCCGGAATAAAATCTCATCGTCGCTAACAGGAGTACTCGCCTGAGCCTCTGCCTGGGTGACTCCTTCCTTAATTCAGTCTCATCTCACCTATGGAATCATCTCATGGGCTACTACCTGTCAAGAAAACCTTGCGAGAATCAATTCTTTCTCAATCGATGCATTCGTTCAATTTTAGGCCGTCCCTGAAATGCATCGGTGACTTCGAGATATAAGGAAGCAAGACTCTTATGCATCTACCAATTGCTACAGAAAGCTGAGGCGATCTTTTCTACAATGCTTTGAAAACACCAAAATTTCCTCCTCTCTTCAGATCCTTTTTTATAACAATAGAAGAAGAAGAAATATCATATAATTTAAGAAATAAAGCGAGCCTGAAGGTTCCGCTTTTTAGAAAAGCCATAGGTCAGAAAAATATAAAATACAGACGCGCAAAAACCTGGAATAATCTTCCTGAAAATATCGAAAATGCCTTTTCACTAAACCGGTTCAAGAAGTTCCTAACTGAACACATAACAAGGGATGTCTGATTTAAATCACCTTGCGCTCAACTCCTGAGCTTTGCCTTCCCCAATGTTATTAAACATAGAGAAAACGCCTACCAGTTTGGAAATTATGTAAACAAGTTGAAGGAATAGTTGTCAAAAAATCTTGTAACACTCTATGCAATTATTCATCATATTTTCTTTCATACTTCTTATTGTAAAAGTTTTCAAAATGTAATTATAAGCACTGTTGTAAACCACGTGAGACATGTGGTTGGTTTTCGAAGGCCTCTATAATGAAATGTAGATTTATGTCCGATTTATTTATGAAAATTTATCTGTTGAATAACTCCTGTAAAATTTCAAATCTGTTTTTATTGTTATTCATATATTTTTCAAAGGGAACGCCTCCTAAAAAGCCACTGGTTTATGTGTTCTCCCTCCCTTTTTGCTGTTATCTTCCAACAAGAGTAACACAAAATAGAGATAAATAAATTATCAATCGTGGACAGCGCTGTGGGCGGAGAAAGGTGGTGGATGAAACGTGGCCGTCTGTCTTGAATTGTTTCAGCCAATCGGAGAGCGACAGTGGCACAAATCGCTGCCAGGGAGGCAGCGATTTCTGCCACTTTCTGCCACGACTTCAACCAGGGAGGTGCCAGAAGCGTCTCCAAAATGATCATCAGGCGATCATTAGCTGTAATAGGTTATGGAAGCCACCAAAGTCCCATTGCCAGCACCACGACACAGGACTCTACGCCTCAACTGGGCGAAAGAACATCGACACTGGACCTTGGATGTTCGGAGACAGGTCCGATGAGTCCCGTTTCCATTTATTTCAAACGGACGGGAGGGTGCGCATCTGACGGAAACCGCACGAAGCTATACACCCGTCACGTCAACAAGGAACTTTTCAGGCAAGTGGACGGTCGGTGTGGGGCATGTTCAACTGGTACATGTTGGGACCTCTGGTACTTCTAGACACATCTCTGAACATCCAGGTTACGTGTCCATCTTTGCAGACCATCTGCATCACTTCATGGTCATCGTACACCCACATGGCAATGGACTCTTCCAGCAGGACAATGCGCCTCCCCACAGAGCCGTGGTAAGTAGAACTTGGCTCGAAGAGCATTCCTCAGATTTGACCACCATAGAATGGCTTTTCCGTTCAACGGACATGAACCCTGTGGAGCATATTTGGGATGCTGTGGAATGGTCCGTTCGAGCTTTTGGATCCTCCGCCCAAGAATGCGACGGAATTATGGACAGCGGTGCAGCAAGCATGGCTGGAAATGCCTGTGGAACGCTGACGTGAACTAGTGGACTCAATGCCTCGCCGTGTGAGTGCCCTTCTCGGGGCGAAAGGCGGGCCTACTCGTTACTAAGTAGGTATCCCATGATTTCTGTCCACTCAGTGTATTTGGTACATAAACTCCCAGAACACTTGTGTATGGAATATCAAAGCAGCGGATGAAACTCCGAATAATATACTGTACAGATTGGAACATGGTTTGCAATGACTCCAGCATACCTGTCAGGCCCTATAGTTCACAGAAACTGCAATATGGGAGAGGGTTTTGAAGTGAAACTTCTTTAGGCACACTCCAGGTAGTTTTCAGATGGCAGTAACTTCCGTTTGGATTGACAAAAAAACGCCAAAATGAGACAGAACAAACTAAGGCATAAGTAAACGCATTAGAGGCGCTCTAAATAACCAACTATCGTACTAGGATGAATGCTCCGGTTCTCGTCCAATCACCGAATTTAAACAGCGTTAAGCCCGGTTAGTAATTGAAAAGGGGACTACTTTGGTGTAGTTGACTTTCTGAAGTGAGAAGTCTTTAGGCGCATCCCAGGCAGTTTTCCCATTTGAGTAACTCGCGCCCGTAGATTGACGAAAATGCGAAACGAAATGAAATACGTAGCAGCGACGCATGACGTAATCAGCCCCCCTACAGCGCGGCCACGGTGTAACTCGCACGCCTGTTGCGTTTACGTTTTAAATCGCTATCTCTGAGCTTCAGTCCGAATTTAAAAACCAGAATATTTCTTTAGTCATTCTCTACCGTATTTCTTAAAAAATTTCAAAGAATAAAATTTGTAATTGAACATTTGTTCTGATAAACATTTCAAAAGGAAGAACACGTAAAGCGAGTCTCTGGCTATAATCTTATAATTTCCTAGGAATATATCCATATTTCTCCAGTGGACTCCTTTTTGTGGGGCTACGTCAAACACAAGGCCTATAACAATAATTCACGCACTCTGTAAGAAGTGAAAAGCAACGTATCCAACATTAGATCCAACAACCCCGAAACAGGCAATAGTGGGGGTATATTGGGTCAGTTTGCTACAGATAAGTTTTTCGCAAATGCTTTCATGCGTCGTGCTTATGTTATGATTATGATGGCAATCATTGTCAACATTTCTGAGACGTATTAAGTAGAGGTCGAGAAATTCAGCATCGATAAGGTAATATTTGATACCGATTGATACTGATATATTTGTCATGTCTCTGGCACTCTTTTATTCCAAGTTATTAGTATTTTCCTGAAATTGTCATTTAAAATGATCACCGAATATCTGCCGAACAATTTTAATTTGCTTTTTTCTTGCAAGCGCTCGTACGTAGCACAGCTGATGCTATCACTGTCCTCGCACATTCGGTGGAAAAGACGTGAGTTCGAACCCCATCAATGACGTGAGAAATTTTTGTGTCTGTAAATTGCATGTGTTCTGTGATCGATTTTCTGTTTGCATGGTTTTTACTCCCGAAACTCGGGTTTTTCTTCCAGAAAACAGACAGAAAATCGACCACAGTACACATACAATTTACAGACATTATACACGGAGGAACATGGCCTGAGTCGCCGACGCTCCTAAAACCCAACAACAACCAAATACTTTTATTTCTGCATTTACATTCGACTTTTCCATTACATTTTTGCATTTTTATTACCTGCTCATGGGATTATGATCATCCTAATGTTTATACATAGAAGGGTGCATGTAAATCTCTTAAGGAGGGATTAAAATCAATCTAACGTTGTTTACGAGAGGTCAGTTTGCTAATTAAGAAACTTTGATATTTTAATTTATTCATAAAACTTAACTGTGGATTTCTATTGAAGGTAAGACCCGAGGGGAAGGTACCCTATGCAACTCTACCCCTAAATAATATAACTCCTTCCATTTCTGTCGATTAATCGACAGAAACGGAACCGGAGGGGATAGGATGTCCAATAATTTCCCCCATCCTTGTGACCCTTACGACGACAGCTATAACATATGAAAAGAAAAAGAAAGGAATAAAAATTCCTCTAAACTCATTTAAAAATAGTATGTGCTAGGTTTTGGGTTTTAACTGAATTCCCGGCATGTGCTAGGAAATCAGTTAAACCAGGACGCATTCCAACAATATTTCAATATGATGTTATTCAAAAGGAATATGAAAATTGTATATCGATCAAAAGCAAAACATATTTCAACCTTCAGTGTGTTCTTCATTACATCCCACCTACCTCTTTCATCACTAAACCAATCAGCGCAATCTTCAAGAAAATTATTGTTTTAGCTATGGCCATCGCCTAGAACACTTCATGCACCAGCCAAAAAAAATTTAAAAAAAATTCCCATTTCACAAAACTTTTAGGGCGAAGAAAAACTGGACAAACGTCAGATGGAACTTTGCTACAGCAATCAATACCTGCTGGTTAAAGGAAAATTTCCGCACATCTATTCTACAACTGTCTTTCCTCAATTTAAGTTTATGCCCCCTCAGGTCCGTAATCTGAGCAAGAAGAAAAATCCCACCAGCATTGAGTCTGCTCAATCCATTCCACGGCCTTATACATCTCAATTAGACCACCTTGCAGGTGCCTAGCCTCCAGACGCTGCAATTTGCAGAACTTAAAACGTTTCTTGGTAAAAGCACCCCTTCCTTCTTCTCACCAATCTTGTCCTTCTCTGTATTCTTTCTAGCAACTCCACATCCTTCCTAAAATGAGGACTTCAGACCTGTACACAGTACTCAAGGCATGACCTGACCATTGCCTTATAAAAAGGAATATCATCTCCTTCTCCCTAATAGCAAAATTCCTGTATATCATTGACAAGACCCCATGACTTGCCCTAGCAGCCGGCCTGCACTGATCAGAAAACTTCATATCTGACCGCACAATTAATCTCTGGTCTTTTTCATTCTATACCACCCTGAGTGTAAGTTGGTACAGTTGGTACGTTTCTCTGGGGTTACTTCTAACCATATGCAGTACTCTGACAAATGCAATGTTAAACTGCAGTTGCCACTTCTAAGCCCATCTGCCTAACTTTCTAGATCCTGTTGCAGTAGCATACTGTTATTACTGTCATTAACAACCCTGCCAACCTTTGTATCATCTGCAAACTTGGACAATAAGCCTGATATACCTTCGTCAATATCGTTGAAACAAGAATGGGCCCAACACACTGAACCCTGGGGAACTCCACTGATGACATTAGTGCAGTGTGTATTAATTACCACTCACTGTCTTCTCAAGGTGTGTGTGTGTGTGTGTGTGTGTGTGTGTGTGTGTGTGTGTGTGTGTGTGTGTGTGTGTGTGTGTGTGTGTGTGTGTGTAAATCGCCGAAGCAATTAATGTTATGAATCGTCAGTATATTACATGTTTCGTTCAAAAGCAGACCTGCTGCTCTATTTTTGCACAAAAAAAAAAAAAAAAAAAAAAACAGAGTTCCTGGAGGAAACACCATATGCAGTCCCCGCTTGAGACCAACTAATTTAGCCAGGCTGTGGAAAATTGCATAAAAATTTTTCGCGACATTGACGGGATTTCTGCTCAGGATTTTTCGAACCGGTGGATGGTGTTTATATTCACTGTTTTACCCCCGTGGAAATTAATTTAAGGAAAAGGTTAGTTAAATGTTTTCTATAAAGAATCCTACTTAATGCAACTGAGATGGCGCCTCCGTAGCCAGGTGGGCAGGAGCAGCAGTGCGTAGCATACGCTTCTTGATTAGACCGGGGTTCGAGCCCGTGACCAACAAATACGGTGGATGCGGAAAAGTCAGGGAATGACCACCGCATACCCCCGGAGTAATATGGCCTTAGTTGCTAATGCTCCTTAAAACCAAATAATAACAGCAACTGAGATATAGGCGCTAAAGAAGTAGCTGTATGAGAAGAACTGAAGCTTCTGAGGTATTGGCGTGGAAGAGAATCGAGTGGATTAAATGACCAAATTAGAAATGAAGTTTAGAGGAGGGAAGAAAAGTAGAAAAGTATAGCAAAGACTAGAAGGAAAAGGAAGAAGAAATTGGTTCGCCGTGTAATGGGAAAAGAGTTTTAAGAGATATAACTGGAAGTAAATAAGCAAGAGACTTAGAGGCAGACGGAGAATTGGAATGTTCGATGATTTGTTCGACTATACATATCGAATATGTATGTTCGATAAAGGCTGATGAAATCGTTGTCTGAAGGAGAGGGCTTAAGGAAGCCCTGATCTTTTGCTCCACCAGACAAAAAATAAAAATAAATCACCTATTTGAAACCCCTCCTCACGTAGGTATCTATCCAGCTGAGTTTTGAATTTCTCCCAAGCTGTCAGTCTCAACTATCGATGGAAGTGACTTGTTCCAATAAACAAAAACGGTCTCGCCAACAAAAAATAAGTCCTGAAATCCAATTTAAAACTAAATTGGATTTAGTTAAATTCATAACAGAGAAGTTCTGTCTGTCGTGCCAGAGCACTTATAATTATATAACAATAGAAAGGAATACTATAATATAATAATAAAAAAACAGAGGCCCCCCCCAGTTCTTCCAATGCATAAGAAACACGCACTTGGCCTATTGTTTTTCTTGTTATTTAAATTACTTTATCTTTTTGGAAACAAAAATTGATGGTGAAGAATTACTTTTTTCATATGGCTTATCATCAGCGAACTAATGAATTTGCTTTATGTTTGCTGTTTTCGTTTAGGACCATCGCGGGTGGTTATAATCTCCCCTTTTCCCACACCTGAGTTGGTTCGTATTCCATCAATGACACGAGTAACGGGATTTTTCACACCTTGGCGGAGTTAGTGGATCCGAGTCGTAGGTAGTGGTGTTTTTCCCTCTCGGAATCGAATCCCGGGTTTGTTCGTCCAGCAAACAGGCAAATCGACCACAATAAATCCGCAAAACGCAAACATAATGGGCATGGGCAGATGAGTGTTTCTTCTCGGGTAACCCAAAGTGAAATGAAAAAGAGAAGCGGAATGAATGCATTTAGGCAAGTTTTATGACTTTTATCTTTTTTTTTTTTTTTTTCAGCATGTTCTTCTACGAAACTATTAATTTTCAAAATAATTTCTTTATTATTTAATACATTCATCGCCGATACTTGATGATTATATCAAATGACCGGTGAGTGTGAAAAATGTATAATATATTTATTACATTTACCAAGTACTTCTTAAACAGTCTTTTACTCGTTTGTTGGGGAGACCTTTGAAAGATATTTAGCTGTAGGTATAGCCGGAAACGTATAAGAAAATCAGCTGGAGGAGTGGGTGAAACAGGGGTATAGGTATAGGTATGTTGAGGGTCTGACGGCTCCGGGGATTTCTCCCATCTCCGCGTATGTTCTATGTATCGAGTGACAGTACCCTGTCTATGCCAGAGGTTTAAAAATAATGTATCGGTCATGTGGTATGTAGTTTGTTGTGCCCATTGTTCATCCGGCCTGTTGGCCGCCGGGCCCCCAGTGGGACCAGGCGTTACCATACCTAGCGACGGGGACGCCGGCCGGGTGTACCAAGAGACTAATTATACTCTGGCAGGTCCTGCCACTTACTTTCCT
The DNA here is from genome assembly GCF_048544385.1 of Mastigoproctus giganteus. NCBI lineage: Eukaryota > Metazoa > Arthropoda > Arachnida > Uropygi > Thelyphonidae > Mastigoproctus > Mastigoproctus giganteus. The sequence continues at coordinate 6,402,936 of NC_143583.1, forward strand.
GGGATTTCGGTGACTAGGACCTAAAATAAAGGTTGGAGTTATCGCTGTTGATTTAAGTAAAATTGCATTTAGAAAGCGCTGCGTGAGGTTTTACGCTGAAAGAACTATTTCTAGAGAGCCTAAAAGGTCGGGCAAAATTTGATGTGATTTAAATTTGGACATGTGGGGCAGTCGCTGTACAAGAGAAAGTAATGGGAGGGAGGGTGTAGACGGGGGATGAAATAAGAAGAAGAGGGGGTCGATAGGAAGGTGACCCCCCCATTTTCAGTGGGGCATCCCCATGCCCCACGACATGGGGAGGCGAGGAGAGGAAAAGAGCAAATACCCCTTCCCCCCTTCCCCGAAAAAAAAAAAAAAAAAAAAAACCCGCACAAGGGAGTGCAGTTTTGGGTCGACAGTAGGCCACCCAAATCATCTTAGAGTCTTTTCTTTCTGTGATATGCTGAGTTTTGTTTTTTTTTTATTTATTTTTACTTGTTTGACCTGCATTCTTTCTAGTCGGATTGCCTTTGGTATATTTCTATCATTGTTTTCCTTCTAGAAAATAGATCCTGGGCATATTAACTGAGTGACTTGTAGTCCTCTTGAGTGTCTAACAGTCTGGGTTCTTGGTTGTCTGGGATATATTGGATTGCCGTTATTAGGCGTAGTCGTAGGTCATCATACAAATCGCACTCAAACATTAAGTGTCTCCAGGACTCCGGGTTGCCACAGGGACAGTCCGCGTTATTTATGATGCCAAGTTGGTAAAGTTTAGCTTTAAACGGGCCGTGTCCTGTAAGGAGGAAGGTGGTATTTCGACCAGGGTGAAACCACGCTGGCGCCTTAGAGTACAGCTTGGTGACAGTGGGGAGGAATCTTCTGGTCACTGCACCTTTTTCTATGTTGCTCCCTCTCCTCTGCCAAATCTTGACGAGGTGGTCGGTGATTCTTCTCTTCTCATAGTTGCGATCATTAGTGATGTTAGTGGTGAGGTCATACGTTGTAGCCGATGTTTCTGCCAAGATGGTAGAGCAGACCACAGCGGGTAGCTTCGAGATCCAGGGGCAGAACTCCTACCAGGACTTGGAGGGCAGCCGTGCTAGTCGTTCTAGTTGCTCTCGACATAGTAAGGAGGATGGTCCTCTGAATGGTTTCGAGGATACGTTTATTCACTTCTAGTGCCGCCCTCGCGTACCAAACAGGGGAGCCATATGTGATGGCAGGGATGAAGAGAGCTTTGTAGTACAGAGACAGGGTAGTACGTCTGAGTCCCCAGTCCCTGCGAGTGACTCTAGCGACGAGGGCCGCGTATCTTCTTATCTTTTGTTTAATATATTCTAGGTGTGGCTTGAAATTTAATTTTCTGTCCAGGATTATTCCTAGGTATTTAATCTGTTCGCACAGCTTAACTGTTTTGTTCTCAATATTAATTTCTCAATCGAAACAGGGGTATATAGCAAAGAATGGAATCTTTTCTGGGATTACGTTATCCGACGTTTCTATCTCAGAGAACATCTCATCACTTCTGTAAAGTCGCTGCTTAACAAATATATGATTGGTGAATTTCCCATTTTTATTTTAAAGATATGCAGCGATTATATTGTCGATGTGTTGATACATACATTCCAGAACATCCTGGATAGATGGAGTCCTCCCTCAAGGATGGAATCACTACTTTGCTAGGCGTGTGACTGAAATGAACCCTAAAAACACCTCTGATTTCCGGCGCACATCGATAAGTTAAAGGTCCTTGAATATCTCTCGCATATTTCCTAAAACTCTTTGAAAGAAAATAATAAAAGTTTTTTCTCCTTGCAACAACGCAACGTTACTTTAGGTACAGACTTCTCCACCCACAATACATTAGTACAAAAAAAAAAAAAAAAAAAAATCAACCATATTTTTGGAGACCCTCTTCAGAACGCAACAAGCCCTAAAGGGCCTAAATGAAAAGGTCCAAATTTACATTATACACACACTGGCCACAAAAAAAAAAAAAAAAAAAAAAAAAAGAGAACCTTTATTCAGCATCGAATCGGGCCGCCTTTGTTTCGAATAACAGGAAGTGCAGGCACGGAATTGTTTCTTCCAGCAAAATATCGCCTATCTGAGGCAAGGTTGAAAGAAGAGGACTTCGCTCTGAATAACTCTCTTCAGCCTGTCTCACACATTCTCAATAGGACTGAGACCAGGTAAATGTGGGGGCCAGAGAAAATGCAGAAATGAGTGTTATGTTCTCCGTATCATTCTTGCACGATGTGCCGTTGCATTGTCATCCATAAACTGGCATCACCACCTTCGGGATAAAAGTGTACCATTGCAGAGTGCAGTTGATCTAATACAAAATTCAGGTACTCCCTGTATGACATTTGACCTTCTGCATGTATCAACGGATCCAGTCCTTGCCCACATACACACATTCTCAAAACATTCCCCATACCATGATACCACTTCCAGATGCTTGCATTGTCTTAACAAGGCAAACAGCATCCATCGCTTCTTGAGATTCTTGCCATTCTCTGCCCACCATCAGTTGAAAACAAAGTGTATTGTTATTGTCTGACTACATGATTTTCTTCCACGTTCTCCTGTTCAATGATGACGTTCTCGGGACCACTACGAGCGGAATTTTCAGTTTTTCTCTGAAACAAGTGACTCCCGTGCCAATGCGCAATTTCATCCACTTCCAGAGCATGGTATGGGTTGAAATAGGGCAGTTCAGTTCTGGGCTTGGTTGAATTCATGTTATTTGCTGCACACACACTGGATGTTCTGTTTTTGAATAGTCCACCTTAAAGCACGATGACTTCGCTCTTGAAGTATTGTATTTCTGCCACATTTACGCTTTCAGAATGTGGAGAAACTGCTTGTTTTTCACTCATTAAAATCCTTTGAGATTGATGATTTTAAGAAAGGAGTTATGGTTTTCGTTTCTTGAGTCATGATTCTTGCTAAACATGTATCCACCTTTTTTCAAAATCTGATAGATCAGGCGTTTTCCCCATTCTGGCTTCAGATTACTGCAATCGAACAGCCGATGAAGTCTTTATACTCAACGAGGCAACAAGTCATCATCCCACGTGACAGTTCCCTTTGCATCTATTTTCATTTTTTCGCATTTATTTAATTTCTTCTGTCTGTGCTGTCTTCATATAATAGTTCGTATTATTTTGGCTAGTGTCTGTGTATTTCTTTATAAAGGCAGTTTATGATAATATATCGATAATCGTTCTTGAAAACGTATTTAAAATGCATTTTCGCATTGTAGGCAGGCTGGTACAGGTTATCAAGCCTATTGTGATGCAAGAATCAAGCCTATTGTGATGCAAGAATATACCCTCACCTGTGGCGTACCCGAATTGAGAGTAATTCTGCCGAACTGTTTCTCATCTGTGCTGTTTTCAGCAGCCTGGAACGTTTTCTAGAACATTTTATTTATTATTCCAACGATATAAATTATTTCTTTATCTCTAATAAAAGAACCTTTTCTTTTATTGTATAATAAAATACGTCACTATATATGCCAATACCCAACTTTCCGATCATACTTTTCTGACATTGGTTTACAACTAAATTCTGACAAGTCAGCACAGCTATGCTGACTTGTTAGACTTGTCAGCACAGCTAATAAGAGAAAGAATCAAATAGATTTACTTATTAATGGATCACAGGTTAAGAAAGGCAGCTCTTAAACTGATCTGGGGATGATGTCGGACCTTTTAATAGCACTTTCAAATTGAAGTTTCAATCACCAAAATTGGCTGCAAAACAGAAGATAACAGGCATTCGCAACCAACAGCTAGTAACTGTACTGTACATTCAAAATGTATCGTTCTGTTTCCTCATATGCCATGCAATTTGGTCCTCTTCCCCAAATACCTATCAAGGAAGTTTCTCGGCCTGGAATAATGAGTTCTCCTGCGCACGAGTGCGTTTTCCAGTAATCTTTGATATCTGGTTGCCTTTTGCCCAATTGCCGTTTTATATTTTACAATATCAAAAGCCATATTTTGATATTGTAAAAATGCCAACGTAAACATAGTTCCGTGGATTCAGCTGATCGCCACGTAGCATCTTCATTCTTGCTCAACTTCTTACATGCCTTTCAGATGCCCACAAACTGAGATATACTTAATGATTCCAATTTATAACTACATATGTAGTTGTCTATGTACAGAAATGATGCAAATGCACTAACTTGTACATTAGTCAAACAAAAGATATTTATTAATAGTTAAGGCAAAGCTAAGTAATATTTGACAGGTGATCTCAAATTATTCCAAAATGAGCATTTGCAACCTTTATACAACAGTTTTAGTAAATACTACAATTATGGCTGAAATGTTATCAGAATTTGCTTCAGTTTATCATTTTAAATGAAAAGTTCGCCAGGTGCAAAATAATATTTAGTTGAACCGCCTCTGCCCGTGATGAGAGCAGCACATTATCGAGGCATTGACAAGATCAATTTCTGAAGATAATCAACTGATAGTTCGTGGTTCCAAACACGAATTGTGAAGTTCAGGAAGAGTCTTTGGTTTCTTTTTGGCAACTGCAGATTCCACACGATGCATGCCAACAGTTCTCTATAGGATTCAGGTCCGACCAGGCTGTTTCCTGGCCAGCTAACAGTTGTAATGGACCGTTCTCCCAACCATTTTTTCACTTGTAACAAATATAAACACATTACTGTCGACCTCTAATTCAGAAATGAAGCTAAAGTAACTACAGAAGTGCCTATTTACACTTTTTGCACCCCCCGATGACAAGGAGCAGAGTCGTCCTTAAAGATGCAGTTACTTGACAGATTGAAAGGGTCTATAGTGATTTGCCTTCCAATATAGCCAGGTATCCATTGGCATTTACAGAACCTTTTATAAAATGCAGGTGATACCAAATGCACCCCCATATCATTTGCTGGTAGGGAATTTCACTGTAGACACCATACAGTCTGGATGGTATTCTTCACCACGTTTGTCTACGGCGAATCGTTTGTCTCTCATCAAAGCCCTGCTGGTTGAATTTGTTCTCATCCGAGAAAATAACTGACTTCCACTGCTCGGAAGTAAATTTTACATGCTCCTTACACCAAATTAATCGGGCCTTTTTCATTTTTTGTGTGAGGAGGGGCTTTTTCTTAGGACGACTGGCTACAAATCCATTTTTGAAGAGGTGTGTTCTGACCGTTACTGCACTTGCTACCACTCCTATGTTCTTCCCATTCTCTTTTCAGTTCAAACAAAGAAGCTTTATGGTTTTTAAGGCATAAGTGCTTCAAAACGCGGTCCTATTTTGGCGCAGAGGCTCGCTTGCGTCCGGTTCCTTTTTTCCCTATCAGCAGAACCAGTATTCGTGAGTTTGGAAAGAAATCTACTCACTGTCGACTGATTACAAGGCAATCTAAAAGCAGTATGACGGGAAGAACATCCTTCCTCACCTAAAGCAAGCAACTCTTTCTTCGTGGCGTTAACTGGACGTAACTCGCCATCCTGACACAAGCAAGGAATGACTGCAACTCTTTCAGAGCGTGTTTATATAGTTGAAAGTAACAGCTGATCCAATATCACGTCATCACCTACGCGTGTCAATCTTATCTGACGCAATCTGTAAAAAATATTGCCATATACTTACGACAATTACAATTTTAAGGGCTGATGCACTTTCTTTGAACACCAGTGTATATTTAAGAAGAGTAATCTTGATGTTCATTTTCTAAATTATCATTGGAGTTAGGTAGTCTCATAAAAATAATAACGGCTATGTTAAACGATGAAACTCTTATAGTCATTCATAATATAAAAATATTCCCTCATGCATATAATCCGATGCACTGCCTTGGAAACGGTCTAATGCTTTACTAGCCAAAATCATGCTTTACTAGCCAAAATCATGCTTTACTAGCCAAAATCTAGTCTAGACATCTAAAATCTTGAAACCTATTTACGTATCTCAAATACGTTGGTCTCTCCATAAGGCAACCAAAATAAGCCTGAATGTGAAAAAACAAAAAATCCTAATTAAAAAAAAAAAACCCGAGATCCTCATTTAACGCAAATTTGTCCCTTTCATTGCGATTATGGTGTTCTTTGCAACGTTATGCTTAACTTATCCAAGCACTTCGACGCTACCAATGTAAAAATTAGGAGTGACCTCCGCAACAGTAAATAGAAACTCAAGAGAATCACGAATCGAAATTTTCTTATATCTTCTCATCTCGCGTACTCGTTTCGAAATCTCATATCATCGTTTCGAAATATCCACTAATTTCTTGTCACAGTGTACTAGAACTTTAAATAGTTGAAAAAAGGACAAGGCAGCCTTGTCCGCCTCCCTCCATGGAAGTTTCTTATCTACAGAAACATTCAAATCGTGGCCAAACTGATCGTCCATTAAGAACACTCGATGTCCCCACTTCTCATTTATCTAAAAATGAGAAATGATTTAAAATACTACAACTTACAAGACAACGCATATGACGCGCACAAAAAAAAAAATCGTACAAAGAATAATATAAGTATATGCATAAATAAAACTTATCCACACCGAGGCTTAACGTTGGATGTTTTGTATTTCACCAACCTTTTCATGAGACAAAGAGGAGAAAAGCAACACCACTCTTTATGGCATACGTTAAATGCTTGTAGCCTTACAAAATATAGCTTATAAAATGAATTTCTTATCTTCCTTCATGGATTAGGCGACCCGCGTGTTCCGATCTCGAAGAGGTCAGGGGCTCACATCTGGTGAGTATGAGCTTGGCACACCCAGGGTCCTGAGCTGGATATCATCATTCTTCTCTTTCTTGGTGATTCCTTTCTACTTCTGATCCTCTCTCCCTCTCTCAGGGTAACTTGAGGAATTTTTTTTTTGGCTGGTGCAGCATAAGCCTCAGGCTTCCTGGCACCATATGGCTAATAATATTAATAATAGTTCGGCCCATCTTTTCTTTGGTCTTCCTCTGTCTCTTTTTCCTTTTGCTCTATATGTATAAGCTAATTTAAGGAATCTATTATCTTCCATTCTTTCTACATGTTATTTCCATCTTTGTTCTATAATTCTATAATTTTTCCATTATTTAAGTAAATCTTTAATTCCTTTCTAATATTTACGCTTGGTATTTTATCTAATTTTGTACATCCATTAACATATCTTCAAATTTTCATTTCTGCAGCTTGTATTCTATTAATATCTCTTTGTTTCGGTATCCATGTTTCAGAACCATAAAGAAGTGTTGGTATTAGGAGTAATTGCAAAGTAATGGCAATTACAAAGTAATTGCCATTACTTTGTAAAATTTCAATTGTGTTTCTTTCCTTGTTTTCTTAGCCAGAGTTCTTTTTATTGTTCCACATATATTTTGAAATTTCGCCAATTTCTGGTTCATATCTTCTTCGACATCATTTGTTATATCACATCCTAGATATTTAAAATGTTTTACTTGTTCTAATATTTTATTTTCTATAACTATTTTTGTTCTCGCCGTATTTTTCCCTTTAAAAGCCATTGTTCTAGTTTTCATCGTTGATATTTTAACTTTGCATTCTTCTGTTATTTGGTTTAATTTAAATACTGCTCTTTGTACATTATCTAAAATGAATATACATCACATAAAAAATGTCTCAAAAATCATATGCGTCAGAGTATGATCTTCAGCGTCGGTTAGTTACCGAAATAAGGAACACTATCTTGTCTCTTATTAAGGAGCATTGAGCTATTTGTAAAAATGTGGAAATTGAAGAGTTGAGGTATGCAGAGAGGCATGTAATGCGCGTGACCCGACTGGTGCCCAAATTAGGTCATCGGCAATAAGGAATGGACAGGATGTTTTTGTTTTTATTTTACTTCATAAAAGTACACACAAGAGGGAACCTATTTAGTATAGCAGAGAAAATAACATTCAGTTACTAGTAATGTAACAATAAAAATACATCAAAAATTGCGGTTAAATGAACAACTACAAGAAGGATAGCAACAACAGCTACAAGGCAATGTTTACAGATTTCAAAGACGTGCGATTATCGTTGCAAGTTTAGTAGGTGCTACAGTAGAGATGACCGCTGCAGTTTTCAAGTATTCAAATATTTTCGAATGTTCTAATTGAAACTTGCTGGGAAGCATCTGGAAAGAGATGCAACTGCTGGCAAAAATGTAGGACGAGAGAGCAAAGTGCTCAAAGTCTAAAGCGGATTTCCGAAAAACCCTGCAAAAAATGCATTACGGGAGTAAATGAGATCCTCATGGAAGCCCTGCTCTGGGATACCAACAGGAAATGCCACTGCGTTTGTGCCAGAACAAGATGCACCCAATGAGTCTCAATTTACACTTTTCGGCACCGATGGGAGAGAGTGGACTAAAGGTGGAACCTGCACCAGGCACTGGAACATTTGTTGTGAACCGATATTATTGGGTATACATAAGGAGACGTGAGACGGATTGGCGCAAGTCCAGTGACATGCCTCTGGTTCCCTGATCCCAGTGGGAAGGATCAGGCATACTGGCCTTTTTAAGAAGTTCAATGCCTTTTTTTCAGGTGCGGCTCCATATTTTGACAGAGTATTCCAAATTGCCTTATCAGTGAAGTCATGACCTCCTTGTCTGTGCTAATAGCTATTACAGAAATAATTGCACAAGAGTTGAAGTCCAGTAGTACTTAAATCGCCACGAATAACTACAACTTTGTTCGTAGAAAGTGAGACCATATACTTTATTGACATAATTATGAGACCATAACGCTGTTCACCCTTCTGGCCAGTTTCAAAAAGGAACAAGTGTTTTTAAAAATGTTTAATTATCAAATATCAATATATATCCAAAATATCCATTTTTCATGCATCGATAGCTTTCCAATTCATGCAATATTAATCGTTCTCGAAGTTTCTACAAATCTCAAACAACTCCCTGTAGAAGAATTCTATAAGAAACAAACTTTGTGACCTTTACAAGCTTCTCCTCCATACAGGAGAAGTAATGGTGTGTGATATGTTTTCGTGGCACACCTATGGTCCCCTTACTGTCAATGCTGCATGTTTACCCCTTTGAAGTAACCCTATAGACAAGGATACTTTCAAAACGACAGTGCAACGAGTTAACTGTCGTTTTGAAAAAGAAAGAGCAGGGGAATTTCTACTGAGGCAGGCGGCAGAAAAGAGCAGACTTGTTTGAAATTGGCTCCGGTGGATTAACTAAAACGGGTTTAAGGTCAACTGTCTGCTAGACAAAATTTTTGTTTAAAATTTGTCGATATTTAATTTCTCTGATTTTTAAATCGCATTTTATTAATTTTGTAAACTTTATTTCAGGAATTTTGTGAAATTAATTTCTACAATATTTGTAAATTAATTCTTACCTTTTCTAAAATACTTGTGTTTAGTTAAAATTCTTTGCGGTAATTTTGATATGTTAATTTTAACTTCACTAGTAAGTAGAGTTAAAAGATCATAAGAATAAGAAGTTGGAGAGGCTTGACTTCTGGGATTGCTTACTGGTGGAACATCGTTGAGAAGGCTTAGACCCACCCTTGGTTATAACGTAAGAAGAAGAAGTAAGCAGAGTGGTCCATTGAGAGTGTGTTAACTACACATGCTTCAAGCCCTTGATTTTCTAAATACGGTGCTGTTTCTTGTATTCTCCCTATCTTGTAAATTCCTCTGACCATGTGGTCGTCCCGGAGTATAAATAGAAAATTTATTATTTTAATTTTTGTAACACTTTAATTTAAATTATGTAATATATATTATATATATTGTAAATTTAAATTTTGTAATCTTTATTAAGTTCAAATTTTACCCAAATAAGGGTTGTTAAAAGATCCATTTTCAATGCATTGTTCAAGAACATCACGGATTGTTCAAGGATTGAAATGCTTGCGGGCATTTCCAGTGCAAATCATGAGTACTTCTTATATAGTTGTTCTCGGATTGTTCCGATGCAATGGCTATTTAGGCCATATTGCAGATCTTGTATAGCCTGTAGCATTTATTCTAAGATCGGTTTATTAGAAAAACTAAGCTCTACTAACGATTCCTTTTTTTGCACCCGATGTAAGGAGTGTACCGATCCCAAATTAGAACTTCGGGCATTATGAGAAGAATTTGAGTCATTGGAGAAATGGGTGCTTACCCTAGAAACAAATGTAACTGGAAGCTCATAAGGGACTCAAGTATCTCGTGACCTGCCAAGTGATGTACCCTTGATTCTGGTCCCAGAAAAGAATAGTCAGATGAGTACCGCTCTGGCTGAAGGAGATTTAGTTTTTATTGGGAGATTCTGTTGTCAGGGAAATGGGTAACATTTTTTGTAATAAAGATAGGTGGACCAGATGCAGGTGTGTTTACCGAGCGGAACATGTGATGATGTCACCAACTGACTGCCAGATTTTAAGAGGGACAAAGAACAGCATGTGTGATTAACGAAACGAACACAACTTGATAATTTGTTGGATAAATATCGAACGGACCGTGCTGAAAAAATGCCGCGAGCTAGGTCAGAATAGAATATGTACACTCAGTGATCACTGAATTATGACCACCCCATCTATAATGGACTATGCCGTATAGCTCGCATTATAAAAAGCCGAACAGCTTCATGCGCTAGAGCAGTTGCAATTTGCATCTGGTTGTGAAAGTGATAAAAAAAAAAAGCAGTTATGGTACGTAGAAAAGATATCACGGAGTTTCAAAAGGGCATGATTGTGGAAGCTCGTGCGTCGGGTGTTTTCATATCGGAAACTGCATGGCTCTTATTCATTGTTCACTGTCCACTGCGATTAAAGTGTGAAAAAAGAGGGTGATGAACAGGTCAAAACACCTCCCGTCTACAGAACTTTTAAGGATTACGTAATGTGGATGTTCGGGGTGAGCGAAGGATGCAAGCGTTGTACAGGCTCAACGGCAGGTCACTGTTCAACAGTTGACATCGCAGTACAATATGGAGAATCACGAACAATATCCCAAATGACGATGCGCCCCACACTCAAACGTATGGGAGTTCCACAGCAGTGTCGAATCAGCGTGTTCTATCAAAAACACGCTGGTTCGACACTGCAGGCCTGGAAACGAGTGTGCTGGTCGAATGGGTTCAAACACCTGCAGTAACACACCGATGGATGCCATGGTGTGTGGCGCAAGCAATACGAGTCTATGGACCTATCACGGTGCCATCTATCCAGGCAGGTGGCGGTGGTTGCTTAATATGGGGATATTTTGCTGCAATAACTAGAACCCTTGGTGCGTATGGACGAAAGCTTGATAAGGTGAAGGCTACTGGCAGCTCTTAGGAGACCCTATGCACCCTTACACGATGCATTTTTTCCGGACATAAACGGAAACGGGATCTTCCAAGATCTTCCACCGTATCATCAAGCCCTCGTTGTGTACAAGTGGTAGGAGGAACTTGTATCACTGCCATCGTGGGTAGCACAGTTGGTAGAATCTCAGTCCTCCTCACACCAGTATGGAAAAGACCTCTTCGAGTCCCGTCGATAATATGAGGAATTTTTAAGTGCCCTTTTCACAACGTGGCTGAGTTAGTCGGTCTCAGGTGATGATAGCATGGTTTTTCTTCCAGAAAACAGAAAATAGACCACACACACACACTCAATTTACAGATAGTATATACGGAGCAATATGGCCTTAGTTGCTGATGTTCCTAAACCCTACTTGTATCAATCATCTTGATTGGCCTCCAAATTCGCCTGACTTTTTAATCCAATTGAACACTTTTGGGATATTTTGAAATGGAAAATAAGGTGTATGGGCACGCAACCATCATCTATTCCAATACTGTGGAAAGCCTCGTAGGCAGCATAGCTGCCCGTCCCTTGTGACGTGTTCGGACATGTAGTGGAGTCAAATTCTAAGCAAAAAACGACTGTTATCCGTCCGAACGGTTGCCCAACACGATATTAAGTTGGTGGTCACAATTTAGTGATAACTCAATATATGTGTCTGCAATTCTGCCCAGACACGATAAGCTGAATTATATAAATAATAAATTTTCTGTTTTTACTCCGGGACGACCAAATGGTCAGAGGAGTTCACAAGATAGACAGAATACAAGAAACAGCACCGTATTCAGCAGCCACGGGCTTGAACCCCGTTCACTGAAGGCACGTGTACTTATGCACCCGCGCGCCTGACCACTAGGCTACGGCGGCCTCTGCTGATAGACTTGCGGATTAACCCTGAACTTCAAGGACTCAGTAAAGCTGCAGCGTGGAATTTTTTTCAGTGTTGCCGCTCTTGTAGGTATACGGAATAATCTATTTTGTAGAGTCAGTATTCCTTTGGACAAAGGTGGTGCAAGGATTTTTGCCAGTATCGCTGAGAATACTTAAGGGTTCAGGAAACTGCTAGTATGAGGGGAGAAGGGTAACATAGGCACGCGTTTATCTGATGATTTGACTCTGAGTAATGATTGCGTACTTCTCCTGAATTCTTGTTTGCTACCAGATCTCTTTCAACCCATGCACGGTACTAAGTACTATAGGTTTTGATACCTTTCGTGTTTGGGGTTTTCATAAAAAAAAAAAAAAAAAAAAAAAAAGAAACTATAGAAGAATACTTAGTCTCAACTGTCAATAAAATGGGTGAATTTGAACTCCCTGTTATAAAAAAAAAAAAAAAAGGAGGAAATGCTGCTGACATGATACGGCCGATGAAAATGTGGTGCCACACAGAAATAGGGGATGATGAGATTCAGCATGATATGTACAATGTATTTAGGAAGAATAGGGAAGATAAAAGGGGACGTGTTTCTTATTAAAAGCAGCCTGAACTCGACAAAGTCTGTCCCAAATTCGGTAGTCACGCATGTTAGTACAGGATCTTTGTGGTGTGAGTTATTTGGAAGTAAAGGTATAATAAGACTGGTAGTAATGTATAAACCAGAAGATTGTGAAGAATATGACAAGAGCGTTGATATGCAGATGTAATGTTTTATTATGAGTGACTTTAATATGCACAAGATTGATTGGAATAAGTGGGAGGGAAGCTCACCAAATTTTTTAGATGAACTAGACAAGTATTATTTGCACCTGCATGTTAGCGAAAATACTAGGAGGTAAGGACATTCTAGACCTCATTATTACTCATGAATCAGATGACATCAAAGGCTTACAGTGCAGGAACCATTGGAAGATAGTGATCACGCAGTGGTTAGTTGGTTTGTTTGTTATTTGGTTTTACGCGCATCAGCAAGTTAGATCATATTACGCCGTATATAATACATCTGTAAACTGCGTGTTTGTTTTTATAGTCTGTTTGCTGTTTGCCATACGAAAACCCAGTTTCCAGAGAATAAACTCTGCTACCCTCGCTTCAGACCGGCTAACTGAACCACATTGTAAAAAAAAGCCCATAAAAATTCCTGGTCTTCCATGGGATTCGAACTCTGGTCTCTTTCCACCCGGTGTGAGAAGGACGGCATATTCTACAGAAATGTATTGTATTACGATTTGAACTTCCACGTTGGAGAAGTTTGTGTTTTTCAGTTAACTTTAGTTAAGTGTAAAATTGCGTGTATCTTCCCCCATAAAAAAATTATGGACACCAAAAAATACTGAAACAGCTTGTTGGAGGCTAGAATATATAATTTTGGGCTGTATTGGGGAGATGTGTATGTCAATCTAATCAAATAAATAAAATAGTACTATTTGCTTTGTAAAAAGTCACGGCATCCAAAGTTCTTCGTATCTAGTAATGTTTTAAGTGTTCCCAAAAGAAGGGAATTGTTCATGCTGGAAGCTAACTGCAATTCTTAAATGTCCATTCAGAGAGAGAGAGAGAGAGAGAATATACTGCATGCTCGGTTGCCACTCATGCTAAAGCTAGTACGGAATATTTTTCCGTTGTATTAAAGGTGATGCCTTTGTCTGTTTGTGGTCTCAGAAGAACTCATTAGATATTTACTCATTTGGAAAAATCTGATTTCGGAAGAACTTTATAAAAATCTTTAAAAAAACATATATATATATATATATATATATATATATATATATATATATATATATATATATATATATATATATATACATATATGTGTGTGTTACACATACAGAGTAAACACTTTATTAAGTACACCTATTCTTTTAAACACTTTATTAGGTACACCTCAGCATCACGTGTTCTTAGCATGCTATAAAAGCAGGCCACAGATACGTAGGAATGCTGCTCAATGTGTGCAATTATGTGTGAGAATGGGCAAAATAAAAGATTTAAATGTCTTTGAACGTAGCACGGTAGTCGGCGCAGACGCACCAGTAAGGGTTTCTCGAAAACTGCTGCTCTGCTAGGATTTTTACGTACGTATGCGTCTCGGGTGTATCGAGATTTGTCCAATAACCAATTAGCATCAAGCTAGAGGTGATACTGCCGTTGGATACAGCTTTGATGCGCGAGGTGGCCGAGAAGACTACAATCAGTCAAATAACAACAGTGGTAGGCAAAAAGGTTTGTCAGAATGCAGTCGTACCTTGTCACGCATACAGTATACCAGGGAGCAACCAGAGTGGATTTTACTCCGGTTGTCATCAAAAAAAAAAAAAAAAACAAGAAGATAAGATTACAGTTGGCTCAAGAATACGAACACTAGACAACAGACGCTTAGAAAAGAATGTTACCTGGTCTGACGAAACTTGACTGCTACTGTTTCATGCTGATAGGAGGACAAGAGTAAGGCGAAAACAGCATGAGTGCATATACTTGTCCTGCCAGGTATCAAAAGAAGACTGGTGGTGGTGGTGTAATGGTGTTGGGAATATTTTCATGGTGCACATGGTCCCTTTCATTCCAATGGAGTAACTGGTCGGGGAAAAAAATCTGTAATTTTTTTCCGACCGAGTACATCCTTTCATGGCTGCAATGTTTCCATCTGAATGAATAAGTTCTGTATATGTGAATAAGTTCTTCCAACACGATGATTGTGCCATGTTAGAATGCCAGAATTGTACAGAACTGGTAACATGAACTTGGGAGGGTGAATTCAGCCTGCTGCAGTGGCCTTACCACTCATCAAATCTCAATCTAATTGAGATCTGATGGAAGATCCTGTGGTGAAACGAACTCTTTGGAGTAAGCATCCGACCAACCATTTTACAATAACTGTTGGAAACGGTTGAATCAATGTGAACCAGCATCCCTTCATTACGCTTGCAACACTTCACTGAGTCCAAACTAATTCATGATGTTCTGATGTTTAAAGGGAGGATCTACTCGCTATTAGACAGATGTGCCTAATAAAAGACCACTTAGTACAAGTACTGTATATGTATATACATACATGTTTTTATTTATACTGTCATTTACAAGCATAATATTGACACTGAATTGTTATCTGGCGAAGGGTCAGTATTCTTGAGGAATTTTATTATCAGGCCGAAGTGAGAATCAATAAAAAGAAGGCCTAATTCAAAGGACGCTACTGCTAAATGTACAAAGATTTGAACAATTCGACAACTAAATGTTCAAATATTTTTCAACATTTGGCAGTAATGCCTTACGAGTGAAGTCTTCGTATTCTTCTAAATGATAGGATTCAGAAAGAATTCTGAATCTTCAGCATATAGCAGTTTAGCATATGGTGTTTGTAAACAATAGCAATGTCAATATATATATATATTCAAAAAACTTTTTTCTAAATGTTCTTGTTTATACTCCAGCACAACCATCAGGTCAGTGGAGTTTACAATAAATCAACCAAATACAAATGTTAATCGTATTTAGCAGTCATGGGCTTGAACCCCGGCCTAACTCAAAGAGTGCATGTGCTACTGCACTCGCGCTCCTGATCACTCGGTTACGTCAGGCCTTTTCATTGTAACTTCTCTGAACTCAATACACTCGTTCCATTTAATTGGCAATGAGGAAATACCAAACGAATAAAATTCTTTGTTTCATCCATCAAAGAACACAGAAAGATTCACTTGAGGCTGTAGCTAGCTCGTCTTAGGATCGAGGTTTGGGGACAGAGATTTAGTGATGGCGAAGATAGAAATTGAAACAAGGCGCGGACGTATTGGAAGAAGATTTTGAATAGTATTTTATCATGTCTCTAAGAATGTACGAAAAATGTTCAGAAATAAACTCCGTGAACGATGTGACGTCTTGTTATATTACCGTTATTACATTCCCCCCCTTTGTTTATTTCCGATGTTTCTTCCAGAATAAATGAAACTCGGTTGCTGGACATAGCGACCTGCTTACCGTGTAATTGCAATTTATTCTAGTAATTCACTATTTGATGATGAATTATTAACAAATACATTTTAGAGTAATAGTATTCGCTCTATAGTGCAAAGAACTCACAGATATTAGGTGCAATGGAAAAAAAAAAAACACAAGTAGACAAGAAAATACAAATTATATGCTTCCCTCCTCAACACGTAACTGTCCAGTTGACCTTTGAATTTATTCAAACTATCAGCCTCAACTACCAGCGCGGGCAACCTGTTCCAGCAATAAACCACTAAAAGAAAACTTCCAACAATCTAATCTAAACCTCAACCCCTGTAATTTGAATTTATGGCCCCTAGTTCTGGAATTCTTTATATCATTCATTCATTTTACTAATCAATCTCAGGACCCTTATAAACCTCAGTCAGGTCACCTCTGAGGTGTCTGGTCGCCAAGCCCATCATTCGTCATGCGGTCGTCCTTCTTCCCATCTCACCATTTGAGTTGCTCGTATTTTAGCCCTTTCTAAAAGCTAGATGTCTTTTGCCAGATGAGGTCTCCATACTTAACCACAGTATTCCAAATGGGGTCTTACAATTGCCTTGCGCGGGGGGATTATGACCTCCTATCTCTACAGGATAACGTTCAATAAATCATCGAGAGGACACCATGGCTTTCCTGGCTGCCTGTTTACACTGTTGAGAAAACTTCATATCTTCCCATATTGTAACTCGCATATCCCTTTCTTGCTTTTCTGTTTTTTTTTTTTTTTAATTGAACCCCACCAAGTGCATAATTTATTTTAGGGTTGCTATTCGCCAAGTGTAAGACCTTTTACATTTTGCTGCATGAAAACACAGCTGTCACTTTTGTGACCATCCTTGCAGCCTGTTCAAGTTATCCTGAAGGAGCGCTGCTTGGTACTAATCATTAACTACTGCAAATTTTGACACTGAGCTTCTAGCCCATCGTCGATGTCGTTTATGAAAATGAGAAACAACAGTGGTCCAACACTGGTACATCTGAAAGATGATTGTATTTCCTCTCACCTTCCTTGCCTGATATCTCTTGTCCGTTTTACAGAATTTTGACACACACACACACACACGGGCACATTTTATCCTGAATTACCTTGGAAATTCAGGAGAAAATGTACACTGATCAAATCCTGGCTGTCATCCACGAAAGAACTACCATTTTGTGGACTTTTCTAAGATGCACTGATCTATAAAGAATTAGAACAGCGTAGTTCTTCAAAAATGCTGAGAACGAAATTTCGTTCTCAGAAAATTTCGTTTTAGAAACCATTGAGGGTATTTCTCAGTGATCCCGCCCCTTTCAGTCTTTGTTGCTCTGTGACTCATTTTCTGTTTTTGCCATTTTATTGCTCACATTTTCAAACAACATTCTCCATCGTAGTTAATGGAAATCTTTGAAAAATATTGTAAAAAGTAGAAATTCTGCCTTTCTTGCACTAATAATGAAGTGCGAAATACTCTCTCTCTCTCTCTCTCTCTCTCTCTCTCTCCAATGTGATCTGCACAGCATGGAAGAATATTCCTAAATTCACCGATGTATATAAACAGCGTTCTAAGGGAGTGACTCTAATTCTTTTTCCTCACAAGGAAATATAAAAAAATAAGAGATATTACGAAATTTTCCATTTTTCTCCGATCAGTGCGAAGACCAACATTTCAGAAAGAGAAATTAATACTATCTTACATTCGATTTAAAAACTGAAAACAAGCCCGAGTGGTGTTGAAAATGAAATCACTGCGTCAGTGGCAATCAGCAACACGGCAAAAATCACGAAGGCTCGCACATTCATTAATGACACGGATCTTGTTTTTTAATGAATCCCCTGACTTATTCAGCAGGGGAAAGGAGTTTACATGTCTCCCTCAATGATTAGTTAACTAGAAATAAACTGCGATTCCCTAATTAAATCAAAAATTCCATTTTTAAAGTCTTATTAAATACTCCTCGCTTAACGAGACAAGTTTTGGAATTTTGTTCTATAATTGATGCAAGTTATAAACAGTAAGTTCCTGTGCATAGAGTGTTTATTTTGTTCTACTTACTTATCTGAATTAACGTTTTTTATTTAATTACCTGTACATTATACTTAATTTCCACATTCGTTTTCTTTATTGGTAAGCCGATCTACTGGAAATCGAATTAAATTAAACCTTTATGGTAGTTATAAGTTCCACGTGGGTGCATGTATTTTACTGATTTCAACGCATGTTTTAATCGTGTTTGTTGACGTTCGCTTAGGTGAACACTGCAATTAGAACAGAAATGAAAAATAGTTCTTTCTTTTCATCTTTAGCAGAGTAAAGCAGTTAACATTAGTGAGAGGTTTCCTCTCGGTAGACTTCCTTTCTAGAGACAGCTGATAAAAGATTAAGAAAGTCTAAATCTAATGCCCTAGCAGCAAACATGAAATTCCAAGCGAGAAGACCCCTTAGTGCGAAAAAGAAGAATCGGTGCAAGATCACTCACCTCCGTGCCAGTTTTGGGTGGGACAGTTGAGGCAGCAGAATGACAACGCGCTCGAGCAGACTGTTGACAGTCCCCGTCCGGATGACTGCGAGTAGCTCCTGGATGCCTCGAGGAGGCCGGGATCGTCGGGCTGGCCACCCACCACGGTGTACGCCGGCAGAAGATGCTGCTCCCACACGGTTACCCCCTGCGGGACGCTCACCCTCTCCAAGAGCAAGGACGGTTCGACCGACGCTACGGCTGAGACATCTTCCTTGAGCTCGGACGGATCCTTGGGATCCTGTAGGATGTCGCGAATTAGGAAGGACGACTTGCGGCCGACACCGGCGGCGGCGGCAGTCTTGTGTTCGTCGTCCAGGAGGCCGTACGTCTTCGAAAACATACTGAGAGGTCACGTGGCACTCAAACTTCTTCACTCGGAGATGTCGTGTCGCCGGTCACGAAACGTCCGCATTTCGCCGCTCACAACACCGCGCACACGTCTGCAGGGATCCGCAGTTGTCTCTCCGACTGTCCCTCTAGCATGGCGGCTTTCATTTGACTAGAGGTCGGCCGTGAAGAGCGATGTTAGCCCCACGCGGCAGCGAAAAAAAACCGAACTACTATCTGCAGTAATGGGGGATTGAAGGGGGGTTAATCAGGCATGCACCCTTGTCGCAGATGAGGTTGGAAATCAATAGTCATAAGTCTCGGGACGCAACCACCCTTAATAACGATTAAGACTTGATTCTATAGACAAAGTAACCCAGAGAGGAGGCAACATTAGGGACA
This sequence comes from Mastigoproctus giganteus, assembly GCF_048544385.1. Lineage (NCBI taxonomy): Eukaryota > Metazoa > Arthropoda > Arachnida > Uropygi > Thelyphonidae > Mastigoproctus > Mastigoproctus giganteus. Next base: position 6,422,363 of record NC_143583.1, read on the forward strand.
CTTATCAACAGTTTCTCGTGTCAGCCGGCTATTGATTAACTATCAATTCTTCATCAATGGGACAGAAAAAGACCATCGTCGATGGTCTTTTTCTGTCCCATTGATGAAGCCATTGATAGCCTCTAATCAATAGCCGGCCTCGACCACGAGAAACTGTCTGATAAGTGTCCCATAATGTCCTCCGCCCTCCCCCTCCTCTCTCTCTCTCTCTCTCTCTCTCTCTTCGGGCGCGTGCTCCCTCGCGTGTTGGCTTCGCTGTTAATGAGTGTTGTCATAAACAGGGACGCACCTTGAGCTCGCGCCGTAATGACACGGCAGTTAAGAGGCCCGTTCATCAAGCGCCTCCTTCGCTAAATGGTAGGACGACGGAAGATAAGTTTTTTGGCGGCCACAAAGAATCGGTCGGAAATAAAGACATTGGACCGCGATAAGAGAGCTAAGTCAATTGCTCCTTTCCTGCGAGGTTCCTGCACAAGAACCTTCCTCACGAGCGCGCACACGAAAATGGGATCTGTTGCCGCTGTTAATGCCGTAATTCTGGCAAGCATTAGTTGAGTTGAAAAGAAATTAGTGAAAGGGTTTCTTCCAGTAAGACTTCGCAGAATTCAACGACCAAATAGCCATTAATAAAGCTACCTCTTCGAGGACCTCAACTGCTTCTACAAGTTGTCGAATAATAATTTTCTAGAATTCTCTAAATTCTAGAAAACTGTGATTCGAGAAATATAAATTTTATCGCCTTTTTAGACGCGAAAATAATATACTTTTATTCTTTCTCTCTTTATATTTCTTTCTAGAATTATCTAAATTCTAGAAAGAAAAAAAAAAAAAGCAGAGCTTTTGTTAAGTGAATCCAACTAATGCTGAATTCATTTTCATTCAATTTACACGAAAAAAGAAATTCGTAGATTAAATGTAGTCTTAATGCATTTAATTAAGATTTAGAGTTAGATTATGTAACTCTCGACGTGGTGTCGCTTGTGAAGAGATTTATAATATATATTGAGAGAAAAGAGACTTAAAAGTCTATGGGAGAAGAGTAATAAATATTATGCAGTTGTAATTAAACTGAACGGCTAAGTTTTCAGAAAGGAACCATACAGTTTTATTAGGTGTTCTATAAGTTATGTGATTAATTCATAGGAAGCTAATTATATTTACTTTTAATTTCAGTTAGTCATAAAAAAGTAAACAATCAATAATTTTTAAGAAAGAAATAGAGCGAACCTGAAATGTAAACACTGCGTATATTACTTAACTTGTACCTAATGAAAGTATCTTATCGGATGTTTAAACATCACTTAATAAGAAAAAGTTCAATCGATATCCCATTTCCAGCTCATGTTTTGTTGGTCCCTGGAAAGCTTTTAAGATCAATCGTAATCCCCTCCCGACCACAGACATGCCTTTATATAAATGAAAGTATATTTTGCGCATTACTCGAGAAAGAAAAGTCAGATCGCGACCATATTTTCAACCTATGTTCTTCTGTTGGTCCTTGGAAAATTTTCAGGTTCAGTTATGATTTCATAGCCCTCGTTCCCTCCCCCTCCAAAAATGAGCATAAATGAAAGTACTTTTTCGCACTAATCGCAAGAAAAACGCGGATTGCTATTAAAATTTTAACATATTCGATTGGCCCCTGGGATGGTTCTAAGTTAAATTCCTATCTCATGGCATTCCCTCTCCAGTTTTCCCACAGAAATATAACTATAAATTTGGAACAGGAGGAAAGTAAGCATTGAAATTCTGAAATGAATCAGAATAGCATTCTGATCCACTTCAGAATTCAATGCTTACTGAGAATATTTTAGAAATTTTGGCAGCAAATTGTTTTCCTTCGTGGATAGCAGAGTTGGTAGAATCGCCGCTCTCCCCACACTGGGTGGGTGGAAAATTCCTGAGTTCGAGTTCCATAAATGAAGTGAGCAATTTTTATTGGCCTTTTTCACAACGTGGTTGAGTTAGTAGGTCTCAGGCAAGGGTAGCATGGTTTTTTTACTTCGGAAACTCGGTATTTTTTTCCAGCAAACAAAAATTCGACCACAGAACGCACGCAATTTACAGACAGTATACACGGAGTAATATAGATTTAATCGCTGATGCTCCTAAAACCCAACAACAAATTGTCAAATCGATTGGTTGACTTCTTTTGTTATTAATCATGAATTATTACTATTTGCTAACGCGCCTGAAATATGATGCAATGTGGACATTAACTAACTTCACTGAATATCTCAATCTGCGTACCTCAATCAGGTCACCTCTAAGATGCCTGGTTACCAAGCCCACATAATCGAAGTATTTCCTCTTAAGGTCTCCCTTTTGACAATCTCACCATGAGCGTTATTGGACATGTAAGGGCAGCATCTACAACGTCAGTTCATCTCTGCCTCGTATCGCTGTGAAGAACAAAATCAACTTTAAAGGGCCAGAAATGTGTTGGTGTAGGTTTCTGTGTATTATGTGTGTGTTCTGTTGTTCTGTTCTGGCCTCTTGGCTACCCAGAAGCATCAGTCACCTGGACAGATGATTCTGGATACTCGTCCACACCACGGGAAGGTGGGCCAGTCCCAGCAAAACATGTACTATCTCAAGAGAGATTCTGGCCCACTTAGTGTTGCCAGAAGGTGGGCCAGCTTCCTCTGGGGGCCCATTCCAGAGGGAGGAGGGAAAAAATAGAGGAACAAAGAAAGGGGGAAAATAATAATAAAAAAAACACCTGTGGTTCAGTTAGGAAAAAAAAATAATAATAATAAGTTTAAATTAGGCTGCACTAGAGCGGGAACTGAAGGCAGAGAGCTTGAAGAAAAAAAAATTAAATAAATAAAAATAAAATAAATAATAATAAAGAAATAAAATAAATGATTTAATAAAGAATTAAAATAATAATAATAATAAAGAATTTTTAAAATAAATAATAATAAATGAATAAGTAATAATAATAATAACAAATGAAATGAATAAATTGACTGCACAAGGCAGAGTGCGTGAAGAAAATTTTTTTAAATAAATTAAAAAATAAAATAAAGAATTAATAAAGTAAAAAATAAATAATAATAATAATAAAGTAAAAAAATAAATAATAATAATAATAATAATAAAGTAAAAAATAAATAAATTGGCTGCAACAGAGTGAGAGTTATTATTATCAGTCTTTGAACGCTTTCAAGAAGCTCAGTCTTTATTCAAATGAGATATCCATACTTGGACACAGTATCCACACAGTATTCGCGGCCGCCCTGGAACCGTTTTTACTCGGAACTGAAATTTTATAACGTATGCTGACGATGTGAAATTCTTCATCACGTCCTAGGACCACGAATCAGCAGAAGGTATTTGCCAGATGGCGAATAGAAAATTCCCAGAATTTGAGAGCTATCTGGATGGCACTGGGCTCCGCATTAATTCACAGAAGTCTGCCCAAATGACTGTGGTCAACAAGCAGAAGAAAAATGACATCTCATTCTTTGTGAAGGTCTAGTGTGACAAAAAGGCACTCTCACCTGGACCTGGGTCTTAAGTGGGACAACAAACTCACCTTTGCTCAACATTTCGCCCGCATGAAGACAAAAATATACGCTGCTTTATGGGATACTAGACAAGAACTTGTAGGAATTAGGGGCCCTCAGCTATCGACCAAGTACATTTTAAAGTGTGTCCTTCCAATTCCAATGTATGCCTTCCAAATCTGGTCCTCAGCTCCTGATTCACATGATAAGTCCGTCCTTGGGATCGAGTACCGGCTCCTGAGACGGCTTAATAGAATTGCTGGTCACCGTTTTACTATCTCAAGGGCCATTCTCTACTCAAAGCTTAACATCACACCCCGAATGCAGTGGAAAATCAATAGGAATATACACACTCTCGCACAAATGCTCACAGGCAGATTGGACGCCCCAGCCCTGTATAATGTTCTAGCCAAACCACGTGCCACTGCTAGACATTGCAGAGGCGTAAATCTCCCACTTAGTCCTATCCTCAACGATCTTAGTAACCCATAACGATTCTTCCAGTCAAATACAGCAAAAATATAAAACTCTCTTCAGATAGATGCAGAAAAATTCTGCAATGATGCAACATACCGGAAAGAGATCTTCCAGAATTCTTATAGACTTACCGAAATATGAATCAGGTGTAATGTGGCAACAAACCAGAGTTGTGAGTAAAAGAAACTGTGTTCATGCGTCATAAGTGAACTCTTTAAGAAAAATAATATTTGGTAAGCTACTGATGGGAAAAATATGCCTTCATTAACAATTGTGTAAATATATAATTAATAATTTGTGTGCATGGAATTATCGATTTGTAAATATATTATTTGCATAATGTATATACAGGACTATTTATGTGTAAAAAAAAAAAAAAAAAAGTAAAGTTCAGCCATTATCAACCCACTGCAGGATGGAAGCCTCCTCAACAATTCATGCTGAGGGAAATGGACCATAATCTGCCACGCTGGTCCAGTGCGGGTTGGCAGATCGACCGTATTCAGCAATCAGAGGCTTGAACCCCGGTCTACTCAAAGAGTATGTGCTACTGCACTCCCGCTCCTGCCCACTCGGCTACGGAGGCCCTTTTGTAATTATATATTAAATATAAGATGTGTATAAAATGTATTTCGGGACGAGACTACGTGTTTAATATATGTAACCCACTGATCGTAGTACCTCTTCCCCTGCTATGTAATTAGTACCCTCCTGGCAATTAGCCGTCCCGGGTGGTTCATTTTGTGGAATAAACAGATAATAATATATTTTTTTTAGGATTCCATTAATTATGTTGTCTTAATTAAACTTACTTCTAGTGACGTTTTAGTGGTAAAAATCGGACTTCCAAAACCAAACTTCCAAATCTGTGGAAATGTTATGGATTCGAATCCAGTCTCGACAGAAGAAACTCACGAGTTTTATCGCAGCGTAATAGAATTAATTGGTCTGAAATGAGGAGCACAGCAGTTCTTTCCTTTTTTATAATTCTAGAAGGCCAGTTTTTCATCACGCAAGAAGACGATAAATAAACACTAAATTTTTATACAATTCCTGGCGCCTCCCAACTCCAAACCTCAGTGTTAATTAGAAACACAAAAGACAGAATTGAAGACAGACAGATACTATAGCATTATTTTATTCGTGCTTAGTTTCAATGATTGCTCTTATTATATAACTGATCTACGTATAATGATCTGCTGGATTATTCATGATAAAGATTTATGGTCGCTATATCTTCCGGTCAACATCTCACAATATAGCTACATCGTGATCTGAACAATTTTGTGAGAGACCTTAACTTACCAAAGATTCAAGAGAAGTCTTAAGCAAAAGACTAGAGAAGTATGACTTATTTACGCAAGCTATTTACTGTTATTTTTCCAAACTTGTTATCCAATTTTATTGATAATAGCATTAGCATCGGCCATATAGTGCGAGGAAACCATAGCTTTTCCTTCATCGGGAAAAAAAATAAAATAAAAAGTAGATATCAAGTTTATGGTCCCTAGTTCTGGAAATCTTTATGACAGTGAAAATCCCGCCTTCATTCATTTCATTAATCCCTCTCAGAGCCTTATAAATCTCAATCAGGTCACCTCTAAGATGCCTGGTTGCCAAGCCCACATAATCGAAATATTTCCCCTTTTGCCAATCTCACATGAGAGTATTACAAATCTTTGGACGCTTTCAAGAAGCTCACTGTCTTTTTTCAGATGAGGTTTCCATACTTGGACACAGTATCCAAAACAATTGCCTTATGCAGTGGAATTACGACCTACCTAGATCCTAGTTCCTAGTACCTTAACACCACGAGCTTTCCTGGCCGCATGTTTGCACTGCTCAGCTTCCTATTGCCCGTATCGTAACTCCAACATCCCTTTCTTCTTCTCCTGTTTTTAATTCGACCCTACCAAGTGTATAAGTTATTTTGGAATTATTAGTCCCGAAGTGTAAGATCTTGTATTTTGTTGCATTACAACATAGCTGCCACTTTTTTGATCATTCCTAGAACCTGTTCAGGTCATATTGAAGGAGCGCTGTTTCACACATCATCAACAACTCTCTCACTCTTTACATCGGGTGCAAATTTTGACATCACGCTCTTTATTCATTCGTCGATGTCTTTTATGAAAATCAGAGAAAACAGTGGTCCAAGAACCGAACCTTGGGGAACTCAACTTCTGATGTTATACCAATCTGAAGAATACCATCGATCACAAACCTCCACCTTCTGCCCCGCAATCTATATTAGCATTAGCATTAGTAGAGGCATATGATGCAAGAAAGCAAGCTTATTCAGCATCAGCCAAAAAAAAAAAAAAAAAAAAAAAAACCCTCTCCCATTTCACCCCTCCGTTCGTTCGAAATACCTGTCCAGTTGAGCTTTAAATTTGTTTAGGCTATCAACTTCAACAACAAGTGATGGAAGTCGGTTCCACCAACCAACCACCCGCTGGCCAAAGGCAAATTTCCGCACATCTATCCGACATCCGTCCTTCCTCAATTTGAATTTATGCCCTCTGAGGTGATTATTCTGAGAAAGATGAAGAATCCCATTGGCATTGAGCATGCTCAAACCATTCAAAGCCTTATACACCTCTATCAGATCACCTCGCCGGTGCCTAGTCTCCAGACTCTGTAATTTGCAAAACTTAAGCCTTTCTTCGTAAGAGCAACCCTTTGTTCCATTTACTAATCTTGTTGCCCTTCTCTGTACCCGTTCCAGCAGCTCTACATCCTTCTTGAAATGAGGCCTCCAGACCTGTATACAGTACTCAAGATGTGGCCTAACCATTGCCTTATACAAGGGAATAATCACCTCCTTATCCCTGCTAGAAAAATTCCTGTATATCATTGACAAGACACCATGAGCCACTCTTGCAGCTCGTCTGCACTGCTCAGAGAACTTCATATCTGCCTGCACAATTACCCCCAGGTCCTTTTCATTCTCCACCACTGTCAGTGTAGTACCGCAGAGTTGATACATTGCTCTGGGGTTACTGTTACCCATATGTAGTACTTTACATTTGTCAATGTTAAACTTCATTTGCCACCTCTCAGCCCATCTGTTCAACCTTTCCAGATTCTGTTGCAGCAGCATAGCGTCAGTAGTGTCCTTAACGACCCTGCCAACCTTTGTATCATCTGCAAACTTAGACATTAAACTTGATATCCCATCATCAATATCATTCATAAACACCGAAAACAACAATGGACCCAACACTGAACCTTGAGGAACTCCACTAATAACATTAGTCCACGTTGAGCAGTGTCCATTGATTACCACTCTCTGTCTTCTGCCACTCAACCATCCCCTTATCCATAGCAGCAATTTGCCTCCAATGCCACACTGCTCCAATTTGTGCAGCAGTCTTCCATGTGCAACAGTATCAAAAGCCTTTCTAAGATCCAAATATATAATATCAAAGTTATTCCCTGCATCCAGTTCTTTTGTGACTACATCATAGTATCCAATCAAATTGGTCAGGCAAGACCTGCCCTTAACAAAACCATGCTGCGTCTGAGCTATAACTGAATTCTTGTCTAGATGATCCTGCAGTGCTTCTTTAACCAGTGCCTCCATTAATTTACCTGGAACAGAAGTTAAACTAACAGGTCTATAATTACTTGTGTCAGCCTTTGATCCTCCTTTGTGAATTGGGGTTACATTTGCACATCTCCAGTCTATGGGTACCTCCCCTGAGTCCAAAGAAGCTCTCATAATTATGGCTAGGGGTTTGCATACTTCCTTTGCTGCCTCCTTTAATATAACTGGATAGATCCCATCCACCCCAGGTGCCTTTTTTTTTATGTTTATCCTCAACAATCTCTCCTCCACTTTCCTCTCAGTTATTACAAAATCATCCAGCTCACTGCCAATGTTTACTTTACCTACATCATTCTCCTTCCTGAATAACTCCTCATGCGTGAATGTAGATGCAAAATACTCGTTTAGATTGTTAGCCACCTGAGCAGGATCCTCAACTGTTGAACCATCAATATCCAGTGGACCAATCTGATTCATCCCTTTCCTTCTCAAGTTCAAGTATGTAAAGAACTCCTTTCTGTTTTTCTTTGCATCCTTTGCCAAGGATTTTTCGTAGTCTGCCTTTGCCTGCCTAATCTCCTTTGTGACTTGGTTACAGACCAACTTATATCTATCATAGGCTTCCATGTCACCCATTAATTTGTATGTATCCCATGCATTTTTCTTCTCTGCCACATGTCTCATTAGTCCATCTGACAACCATTTAGGCCTAAACCTTGAACAATATTTCTTAGTTGGTATGTAAAGCCTGGTAGCCACCAATATTAGTTCCTTGAATGCTTCCCATTTTGAGTTTGCTGTTGGTAACATCATCAGTTCGTCCCACTGTATAGAATTTAAATATTACACTCTTTCTAGTAATTCCAACATGTTCTAAATTATACAGTAACCTCTCATGAGTCAAATGCCTGGCTAAAATTCAAATAAACTATGTCGAAATTGTCTCTGCATTCTGCTGTCGGTAACTGTGTCAAAATAGCTTACCAGTTTAATGAAACATGATTTATCCTTAACAAAACTACTTCGTGTGCTCTTTACAATGTCATTTCTATCTAAATATTTCTGGATTTCACTCTTAATCCTTGCCTAAAAATTTTCTCTACCATTGAAATCAGATTAACCGATCTGTAACTACAGACCGGTTTTACTTTTCGAACCGCCTTTACATATTGACAATACGTTGGCACTTCACCAAGCCAAAGAAATCTCTCAAGAGTATAATGATACCTTCATAATTAAAATTAATGGTTCCAGATGACATCAACAAATGTTTCTCCCGGCAAACACACCCTTTTTCTGGTCCACCTATATTTATTACCAAAACGTTATCCGTTTCCCTGACAATAGATTCTCCCTATAAAATTAAATCTCCTTCAACCAGAGAGCAGTAGTATGCACATGATTAATGATTAATTACTTAATGATTAATTAAGCATGATTAATCGGGCTTGTATCACTTGACAGATTACGAGATACTTGAGTCCCTGACGAGTTTCCAGGTACATTTCTTCTTATGAAAGTTTCAAGCACCCGTTTCTTCAGTGACTCAAATTCTATTTGTAATGCAGAAAGTTTCAGTTTGAGATTGGTACACTCCTTACATCAGGCGCAAAGATGCGAATAATCAGTTGAGCTTGGTTTGTCTCATAAACTGATCTAGACTACTTACCTCAGGCTATACAAGTGACAAATCCATGACTCACACTGAAAATGTCTGTAGGTATTTTATTTTGAGTCATGTTGTCCTTGGGCGATGTTCTGAAAGGGGAAGATATATATGTTTAAACTATTACAGTATTAACTAAAATAATAGTTTAATAGATTACAATTTTTTTTTAAATTTACAGTATATTACAGGATTTAAATTAACCGTTACTAAAACTTTATCTACTAGTGAAGTTAAAATTAAGATACTGAAGTTACTGGAAAGAAGTTACTGGGAGCACCTCATGTATGTGGTGCTCCCACGATTGCTCTTGCCCGCAGGAGCAATTGCGGTGTTTCCGAGATTCCAAAATCAAAGAGTTTTTTTTTCTGAAAGAGCCATGTCCAATCAGGAGATACATAGTGTACAGGCCATGTGTAACCAGGCCGGAGGATGCGGATACACCAGATTAATCTCAAGGATGAATTTTTTGGTAACTGTGCCTTTTTTCGAGACTGACCATCTGACCTGCCAGGATTGTTTCAGGAATGTCATGAGTCGTGCCTTTTCCAGGTTCTTGTTGCTTGTTGGGTCTGTAGCGAAGCCAATGCAAGTGGTTGTTCTCCCTTTTGACAGTTGAAAAAGCAGCACACAGCGGACAATTTCCAGATCCAGTGGAAGAGTACCTGCGAGGACCTGGAGCGGGTGGGTGCTGACTGTACAACATACTCTAGTGATCGTTAACAGAATTAAGCGGTGAATTGTTTCCAGCTTGCGTCTATTCACTACTGTAGTTGCCTTCTTAATACCATACACCAGCTGTGTAGGCAAGTACCGGGACGAAGACGGCATTGTAAAAGAGGGAGAGCGTTTTCTTTTTCAGGCCCCAGTCCCTCCGGGTAACCCTAGCAATGGGTGCAGAAAATTTTCTTATCTTGGTTCGTAGATAGCAGAGGTATGGTGTGTAGGAGAGGTTCTTTTCCAGAACCAAACCAAGATATTTGAGTTCGGTTTTGAGCTTTATAGTTGTCCCTCCGACCTTGATTTGTGGGGGCCTTCTTAGGTCTAGAGAGCCTTTTAGGAGAATCGAGTTTGTCTTTTCTGGCGAGTTTTTGAGGAAATTTTGACTGGCCCATTGTTGTAGGGTGAAAATAGCTTGGTTTGCCGTGGTTTCTTTTTGGTCCCTGCTGTCAGATGCAAGCATCAGGACCAGGTCATCTGCGTATGTCTGGGTTCTGACGCCCTGAAGGTCAAGATTAAGAAAATATGAGTGTAGACTACTGCAGTCAGATAGTCTCGTTACATAATAAAGGATCGTTTTCGATGCCAGGCTCTGTTCATTCGGGTCCAAATATGTCGCCAGGCCTTCCAGTTGGATTCATTGAAAAATGCTCTCTCTCTTCAACTTTGCTTATCAAACGACCTGAAGACCGTCATAAAAAGGATTGAATGGAAAATGGATGAACCCGTACAGCACTTCAGGACAAAAATTATCACCCAGCTGTCCGAATTAGCAATGAACCCAGAGAGAGAGAGAGAGAGAGAGAGAGAGAGAGAGAGAGAGAGAGAGAGAGAGAGAGAGTGAAAAAAGATGGCGCGCGTCTTCTTTAAGAAGATCATTTCCACACTACAATGGTAAGAGTGCTTAGTTTTGATTTGGTTATTTCAGTATTTCAAGGGCTAATGTAATCAAACGATTTGTTCAGTCCCTGTTTTTAAGAAACACTGAATTTTAACGATTCTTCTCTTTAATTATATTTTACAATTTTCTAAACGAAGGAGAGAGCAATAGTTCAAATAGTTACTATTCTCGCCTCGCTACACTCAACACTATCACAAAATATTTCAAATATTAATTTTAATATATCTCGTTCCCTACCTTTATCCTTTCATGGATAGTGGATTGTTTCTTAAAACACCATTCTTCAGTTTCGTCCACTGTTTAAAATCGAATTAATATATGCTAATCTTAGATCAAAATTGCATCATTTGCAAGTAACCACAGATTATCCGGCCTTCTCGACCTGCTGTTGGCCAGCACTTCGGTGTTCCCGTGGGGTTAAGACGCGATCTCTAAAAGGACTTGAAGTGATTCGAGTGAGCTCTGAGTTCATTGCATACTGTGCAATATCTGTCCATTTAAGTTGGCTGATTCTTAATGATAAAACGCAGGACTATCGAAATACTACAGACTGGTAAATGGCTGATGACCCTTGCTCTTTACAGCTAAACTCGCAGGATTATTCAATAACTTTGTACAGAAAATGATCGATTCACTGTTCTTGAACAGAAAAAGGATATTCATGCCAATATTCTCCTTTTTTTTTCAAAATGTTAAAATAGGTTATGTTAGATGTGTATGTTAACTGCCAAAGCAACTAGGCTAAGAAATTGTCTCTAAGTTAATGTATTCTTCTCTCAAATTCTTCTTCTGGCAAAAACACTCGAAATTCCGCTAGGAAAAGGCATTGCACCCTTCGCCTCAGGCCAATTTACTCAGCCACAATGGGAAAAACGGATTCGTGTCATTGATGGAATTTAAATCTTGCCTGTTCCACCGAATATGCTCTTTCTCTTATAGGGACAGTATGACACGGGTCCAAAAATCCTAGTTTGGGAGGAGGGGATATAGTCATAGATAGATACATAGTCATGAGTCAATTTCTCCTCTGCAAGAAGAGGCGAAATGTATTCTTGTGCTGCTGCTGCTGAACAAGCAGAAGCCTGAAATGCAAGGTTTGCGGAATTACATGGCCTGTTGTGAGTTTTCTTGGGACAGAAAGTATATGGCTGTGTTAAGGATTATTAAGAACAAAAGCAGTTAACAGTTAAGTAATGTTAAGTAATTGAAAGCAGACATTGTATGGATATTAGAAACATGGTTCTAATAATTCCTCTTTGTAATTGGTTCCCTCTTAGTAATTTATAAGACCATACTAAAAAGATAAAATTTTCCTCCAACATGGAATATGTGTTCTGTTAGGCCACTCCCAAAATTTTACCAGCCAACTGACACAAAGCAGTGTAGACCCATCTCTCACTCCTCGTGTTTACTGAAGCTGCTTGAGAAAATAGTTCTGAAAACACTTACTACGCATATTCTCCCTTAGGCCTCAACAAATTCATTATGCTTTTGCACGATAGATCAACAGTTAGTAATTTGATTATGACTACCAATGCCATCGTTGAGAAGAAATTGTAATCACATATCTATATCTGCAAGCTGCGTTCGATAGTGTCAACATCCCAGCTTTGCTTAAGCTCCTTCAAAATTACTATCACATCACAGCCCACGTACTGAAGTTTCTGAAGCAAGGCGAGAGTATCAGAGAGCAAAAAGAGATAGATCTCGTTCTTCCCTACAAACAAGAAGGAAATGTCATCAGGAGATTTCTAAACAGAATAAAGGCTCTTGGGAAAACTTGGTGAGTACTCAGGAAAATGCTGATCCCTGGGGACTTATTTATAAGCTGTTGAACGATAAAATTCCACCTGGAGAGGCGTTTGCTTCGGTGAGAGCGGCAGATGATCAGGATACTTTGTATTGGGCACCCACTATTAATAGGATCCTTGATGTCATTATCTATGAGAATAATGAGGATTCTTTTCATTCATGCAAGCAGAAATCAAAATGAAAAACTCTGCCTACACTGGTTCTCCTGATGAACCCCCTTTCTCAATGGAGGAGATTCACTCTGCTATCAGATCAATGTGTTCTAGAAAATGCCCAGGTAATGATGGTGTGGAGGTTGATGTGATTAAACGGGTATGGAAAATTGTTCATGCTGTTATCTTTGCTTTGTTTAACTCTTGTCTTTCTCAGGGCGCTTTTTCTAGGGCATGGAAGATTGCTAATTTGAAGATCTTACTTAAAAATCCAGAGAAGCCCGAGTGTGATCCGTCCTATTACAGGCCTATTGCCTTGCTTCCTGTTTTTGGGCAAGGCACTTGAGAAGGTCATTGCTGGACGTGAATACCATGAATTATATTTCCGGCGAGGTAGCATTTCTGCCGCTCGTTAGCCCCTGGCATGGCGCCGCGAAGTGTTTTGTAAAGTTATGGTACTTGAGTCTATCTGTTCACAGTACAATAAAGATCATATTAATTTATTCATTCATTTATAATGAATTATTACTATTTGCTAACGCGCCTGAAATATAACGCACTGTACAACAACTTCTTAAACATACTCATATTTATGATAAAAAAATTGCCACTGCTTATACTGAATAAATCTAACCTGGCACTGGGATTACTGAATAAATTCTTCCAATGGCCAAAATTTTGGATCCAAACATGGTCTTGGAACTTCCTTCCTCTAGTGAAAGAATTTTCTTCTTTATATTCTATGTAAGATAAGCAGCGTGTGAAAGTTACAGGCTCTGCTCAAAAAAACGAAAATACAATAAATTGCACATTTCAAAATACCTACATGTAATCACCGAATTAAGGCAACATCATTTTGGGAAGTTACGCTTAAATTCCTTTCTTTTCAGTCTACTTGTGATAGCTTTATCTATATCTCTAAAATTAATTTTCTCAGTATCAGCGCGGTTTCAATATTTTTTTAAAATTTATCTTTATTTGTACTAAAGTTATTTTGCTTGGCATGAAAAATTGAACATCAAATAAAATAAATGGATAAATCAGCAAATTTATTTTCAAGGTTTGTAATGACGTGGAATAGGTGAAAGGCCGTCTGGTACCATTGGTACCCCACAGGACACAGACGATCTAAAGAGGAGATCGGGTTTTATCAGAAGGAGGCCAACCATAAATAATTGCCCGAACAGTCAGACGTTCGAAATTTCAGGAAGATTAGCAGCGTATTTAACCTGATCGAACCGTTTATAAATTAGGAGTACATCCATCTTCTTGTGCCTGGTAGATGACGTTGTAACATTAAGAAAATTTTAGTCGCTCTTGATAAGAAGGACTATTCGCGGTACTGATCATTTTTGTAACTCTTCGCAAAACGGATTCCAATAAGTTTTCATCCCTCGAAAATATCAGAATGAAAATTTTCGAATAACAGTCAAAGTAAAGGAACAACAAAAATTACGTCCGTTATTATTGACATAATTTCGTTACAAATAATAACAATTTCTTTGTGGATCATGCGCTGATTAAAACAACCAGGAACAGAATTTGCGCCTTGGTTAATATCCGGCCAAATCAGGGGTAAAAAGCGAGGTAATTGTCATCAGTGAATACCTAAATCTGAAGAGATGATGATTGCACGCGATTTTCATATGGGGACGTCGACCATATTTTGTCAACGAAAACGCGCCCAAGAATTCTGGCACAAATCTTCAGCTGGTTAGAAGTAGTGAGCAGATTTAAAGGCGGCTAATGTCTAATCGAGTCAAAAGGATCCTGCAAAATCACCTGATGTCGGAACGATCAGCACCTCGACAGGGAGTTTCGCTGGCGTGCGATTCCATCTCTCTTGTTTCAATCTCGGCGTTCAACCTCCGTACAGAAGTCGCAGAGACCGTGCGAGTGTGTCCACGTTTCTACCCTTTCGCGAAAGCGCCAATGAAAGCCACTGTCATTAACAATCCCATTTCCCATTAGAGGCGACTAATTAATATATTGTAATTTAATTACGTAATTAATTATGGAGTAATTAGCGACAAAGTCGCGTTATAATTTAAAGAGGCTCTCTTCAAAAACCAACAAATCGCTTACAACTCCATTTACACCCTGTCGATCCGCACTTCTATTGATTACCGCGGCGTCCTGAATGCCGCCGCTCGTGCTAATTGCTTAATCAAAGAATGTTTTTCTGCGGCTCCTCTCCAACCACAAAGCATCACAATACTGGCGTCGCCCCGAATACGTGCTTTATAATAGCGGGGATTTCCGATCTGATACTCGAAAGTCTTCTTCTTAAAGGGCCTCGTGTACGCCGGAGTACTCAATTTGGACTCGTGTGAATGCGAGGGGCATTCACCGATCGCTTTAGTCATAAAGTCCGCTTTATCGTGCGCATATTACATTAGTATTATCGCTGTGATGACGGGAATAATCGGGGTGGAAAGGGAACCTTGGCTATTCGTAACTGCCACTCCTTTGCGACACTCCCACTTACTTTGCACGCGCCAAATGAAGTATGAAGTCGTAATTACGCTGCCAGAGATGCCCGCACCGCTCTTCTAGGTTTTTACAAATTTTCATTTCTTAGATGTTTTTTTCGACTTTTATTTATTATCGGTGTTTTAATTTTGTTCGTTGATTGGTTCATTTGTTTTTAGAAAATGTTAGCTAGGACACGAGCGCATTTTACAATGGGAATATGGAAAACAGAATGAGCATGCCGGTCCCCACCTTTTAATTATAACCTGCTAAAGAGAAAAATAAAATAAACCAAAATGAAGAAACTCTTTTAAATTTCTTTTAATTTTCACCAGGAGCCATTTGCGTTGTACTCGTTGCAGTATTTCCAACAAATGGCTCTTCGCAAAAAGAATCACCGCCCTAATAGCTGTTTCAGTACTTGTTGTCTCATCAGAGAGCATGTGGATACGAAACATCACAAAGTGGCACTTTTTTTTGTTAATAAATAATTTAAGCTCTCAGCGGAACGCTTCACTGATCTTTGACACCGCAAGGGAAACAAATGTAGGGGTTTCATTTCCTTCACTGACAAAAGTCCAGAAGTAAAACGCAACCATAAGCTGAGATGGGTTATGGTTGCATGTCCCTCCCCTCTCCGGGAAACTAAAGTTTTTAATCCCAGCAAAACAGGCTCATCGACATAGAATACATGCACTTTACAGACACTAGTGTTTCATAGCCCTTAGTTTCCACGACATGAATTATAAACAGCCCGACTCAACAATACCATCCAATGATTGCACGATGCAAATTTACCATTCCACGATTTTTCAAAACAATTAGCATACGTTTTGCCCGTCTGTCCGCGGTCGAGATGTCTGGACTTTTGTGATAAGACATTGTCCTGATTCAATCAAAGCATTTAGGAAATGCATTCGGTTTTTACTGAACATCAGGAATCAATTAGTGAGAGAAGGGTCATCGATTAAATTCTCCCAAATGGAACTGCTAATGTTAACCCTTTTCTTGATTAGCCCAAACTTTCCAATTATCTGAATGTTTAACGTCTCAGATTCTTATTCGCATTGGCAGTGATGGGTTCTTATTGCCGCTGTATCTCTTTTCGCAATAAAAAAAATATTTATTTACTTAATTCCCCTTTTGGATAACACAGAATTTTCCGAGAGATTTTAGAGGCTGCTGTACAGAAGGGAAAACCTCGGTTATAGTAGGGCGGGCACAAGTGTTTAGAGAAATATCATCTTGTCTAGCGATATATTTTTTGATATTAAGCCTACAGGTGTAAATTTTGCAAATGAATTCTTTTATTTATTTGGCTTATTGTGTGTATATAAGAACATTATTATTTTGCATAGCACGCACTACCATTATCTAACATAATTATGTCCTCGCACATAAGCACCATCTTCCCTCATCTGGTGGGAAAAGGGATTTATACGGACTTTTTTCAAAATATGGCTGCGTTTGCCAGCCTCAGACGATAGTTTCATGATTTTTCGTCCAGAAAACCGACCACAGAACCTCTGCAATTTGCAAACATATTTACGGGGCGATATGGTCTAATTTGCTGCCTAAAACCGTACAACACGATTACATTATAATATATATATATATATATATATATATATATATATATATATATATATATATATATATATATATTTTATTCTTAGACAATTACTGCAAATTAGCTGAAGACAGCAAATAATTGCTAGAATGATGTTCTTTCTAGAATGATATCAATTGAAGGCAAATGCAAAATTGAAACCTATATTGTTCTGTTTTCAGCGTGTCGACTTTAATTCTAGGGTCAGCCTAAAACTATTCCTCGTGACTGTTAGTTGCTTCGTGGATTTACGCCAAATGAGAAGAGCTAAATGTGCTGCTTCTGCTTTTGAGCAGAGAGGAAAGTACTATCTCCGCCCCAGATGCTTATGTTGCTACTGCATTAGTGGACGTTTGTCTACAATATGTGAATATCCGCAGACTGCGCATAAGCGCCAAATAAACTAAGGCTATGAGGCTTCAGTTATTATATCTACAATTGCATGTAGTCTTCGATCGGTTTAAGTTTGCCGGACGAAAAACCTGAAATTCCTCGCTTACGAATTACTCGGAAGTAAAAATTTCTTCTCGTCGAGACGGGAATCGAACCCAGGCCTTTGCCACTCGGTCTGGGAAGACGGGGATTATAAATCGCGAGGGCAGGCAGATATCTAACTATTCCTCCTTATAAGTTTTTATGCTCAGAATTGTTTGATTTTTAATGCTCCGAAACACTAAAAGTATTAGAGCCTGTGGTACTTAATACCGTACACGAGCTGAGAAGACAGAAGAAAGAAATGCATGTAAAGGAAGGTTGTTCCAGAGCACCGAAATAGAAGAGATAAATGAGGAAAAGAAAAAGTTGGTCTTGTGAGTTTTCCGTTGAACAGTGAATGAATTCTGGCTAGTTGTGACATGTTTTTAGACTGGTTTAGAAGAGAGTGGAGAAATTACAGATGAAATTCAGAAGAACAGCGACTGTAGAAGTATCTGCAGAAATGGCATGCAACAGACAGTCTATAAGACAGAGAACAGAGAGACTTCGTAAGGGACGGGTCATTATTTGACTTATTAATCTAATTGCCCCGTTTTGAATAGATGTTTTAGGGGAACCCCTTGATGTGGAAATAGTGTTCCATGGTAGGGAAAATTTGAGATTCGTACAGAGTGAGTAGTGTTTAGAAGAAAAATAACCTCGAGAGTGGAAAAATAAAACTAGATGTTTTGATGAAGAAGAAGCAATATTGGTGATACGCCTATGCCAAGAAGGATTAGAAGCCAGGGTAATCCCTAATAAATTTATCTTGGTTTTTCTGTAATCCGCATACTGGAAAAATCTCAAGGAAGCAGCATGTCGCAGGAAATTTCTCGTACATCATGGAAGGTGAAATAAAAAAAAAGTTCATATAACCGGTTCCAGATAGCCTCATGAAACTCAGTCCAAAGTTCTATCTTTGCGCTGAGTTTCATGATCGGAGTCTTGTTTGTTTATTAACGCCATAGCTCTTTTAAAGGAGATGGTCTTCTGAATGGAAGGTGAGATGGTGTAGCAGATGCAATAGATAAGCTGAACCAGAGAATATAAGATGCAGAATTTTAAGGTAGTGGGAAACAAATTGGGATTTAGGCAGATAAGATACAGTAGCTTGAAACAGGATCACAAATTCGGATAGGAAACTCGGTGGTAGAACATGGTGTTGAATCTAATAAGATAGTGGTTTGATTTCATTTGCAGTGATTCAGTTTCCTGTATCAAGGTTGTACTGCGAGGTTTCCATATCGTAGAAGCAAACTTCTACGATATGGAAACCTCGGAAGGAGGAAGTAGAGTCGCTTTAAACAGAAGCCCAAAGAACTTCAAATCTTTGAATCTGTATGTCTGTTGTCTTATGAAATCATTATTTTATCTTATATTATTATTATTTTGTTTTGCTTGGTTCAACATATTCCGGATATGTTTATCAAAAACATTCCCTAATGCCCTGCAATAAATGTGACTCCAGATCTTCGCTTTCAAAAACTCTGGGAACAAACTCTGGCTTTCAAAAACTCTTGATGAAATACTGACTTTCTATAGAAGCGCTACCTGATTATACGAAAGTAAGTGAAGAGTAGTTCCTAGGGCAGGGGTCAGCAATCTTTTTTGAGTGAGCCATTTTTGATCTAATTAAAGAAAAAAAAAAAAAGAATCCGAAGAGCCGCACCTCAGCTCAAGCTGGGATGTGGGTAGGGGGGCAGGAGTTCTTTAAAACATGAAATACAGTGGGAATGTGCTTTATTAAAAAATACATTTTTTGAAATATTATTTATTAATACTGAAAAATCGTAACAAACATCCAATTAGGTACGAATTAATGTGACTTTTGTTGCTGAACTTCTTGAGCGGGTCTCTCAACATCGCGCGAGAATGCCGTAATTTTCATCTTTAAGCATGCTGAGAGACTCGAATTGTTCAGACGGTTTCTTGATTTATTTTTAATATAGTTCATGTGCGAAAATATTGCTCGCAGAAATACGTCGCTTGTCGTACGTGTGGGTTAAAAGTTAAAGAGCCACAGGTTGCCACCCCCTACCCTAGGGCAACGTCAAGATCATTTAAATCAATCCAGTCAGCGAAAGAATTGATGGAGACCTGAAGGTTATTTGCACCGATTTCACTATTCATTGTTGAGTAAGGTTTTTCTTCAACGAACATTGATGTTTGAGTTCTCTCTCTCTATATATATATATACAAATATATATATTATTCCTGTAGAACTCCTTTAGACGAGAAGTCAGAGATTGGATATTAATGGGCAATGCGCTTGGATTAATGTTATTAGCGGAACCCTCAGGGTTCAGTCCAACAATCAACCACTCGCTGATACAGGCAAACTTTAGCACATGCATTCTGCAACCATTCTTCCTCAATTTGAATTTGTGCCTCCTCGTGTGTGTGGTCTGAGCAATCCCATTAGCATTGAGCTTGCTAAAACCAATCAAACCCTTAAACACCTCAATCAGATCACCTCGAGGTGCCTAGTCTCCAGATGCTGAGAACTGAAACCGTTTTCGTAAAACACCCCTTTGTTCCCATCACCAATATCGTTGCCCTTCTCTGTACTCAAAAACTCTTGATGAAATACTGATATTTGATGTATTCAGGTATTCAGTATAAAATACTGATATTTTATGCTGAATACTTGATGAAAAACTCTTGAAATTCCAGCAATTCCACAAACTTCCTAAAATGAAGCCTCCAGACCTGTATGCAGTACTAGAGATGTGGCCTGACCATTGACCTTATACAGTGGGATAATCACCTCCTATACCAGCTAAAATAATTCCTGTATATCATTGACAAACCCCCACAAGCTGTCCTGGCAGTCTGTCTGCATTGCTTAGAGAACTTCATGTCCGACTGCACAATTATCCCCAGGTATTTTACATTTTCCACTACCTTGAGTGTAGTACCACAACGTTTCTACATTCATCTGAGAATATTGCCACCTACCCGGATGCAGCCGAATTTTCAATGTTAAAAACTTCAACTGCCATTTCTCAGCCCATCTATCTCATTTTCCTAGATCCTGTTGCAGTAGCATACCTTCATTCGTATCATTAACCACCTTTATATCATCTGCAAACTTGAACATTAAACCATTTAGCTTTGAAATTAATAAATATAGTTAAATAAATAATAAAATAAACTACACTGCTAGACAAAATGTTTTTCATAAATATTTTATTGTTAATAGTGTTGCGGAAGGCGAATATTTTATATAATAGATGCAAATTCCGAGTATCCAATAGAAATCGATCTACCTCCTTACAGAGCCAGACGTTATGCAAAATTATTCATGCTTATAAAAATTTGAATTGTGATCATATTACTTCATTCCCGTTTTTGGCTTGCTGAGTGGAACAGCCACATCTTCACTCATCAGGATTTCAAGTCTTCTTCATTAGATGATTCTTTGAGATGGTGGGCCGTTGGACGATTTGAAACCAGGTTGTCTCAGGCGGAGGTGTTGTTGTTGTTGTTGTTGTACGGTCTTTAGGAACATCAGCGACTAAGACAATATTGTTCCTTGTATATAAATTGCGTATGGCATGTTCTGAGGTCGATTTTCTGTTTTCTGGACGAAAAACTCAAGTTTCCGGGAGGAAAAACCATCCTACCCACGCCTAATACCGACTAACAGCCACGTTGTGAAAAAAGGTCCATAAAAATTCTATCCGTCATCGACGGGACGCGAGCTCGGGCCTTTTCTACTCGGTGTGGGGAAGACGCGATCCTACCAACCGTTGTATCCCCGAGGGCAGGCGGAGGTGGTACGTTGGCTTAACGTGGCACAATGAAAGCAGTTTCAGGAGATAAAACCCATTACACGAAAAGCGGGTTAAAGTCGCCCGAAGACTACGTCAACCAGTACAAACTGCTTTCTGTCTCTAACAGCAAACGGAACCCTACGGTGTCCTGTCACCAGATGTTTCTCGGGATTGCTGCCTTTTTAACGTAGTCCTGTTATAATTTCACCTGTGCAATTCTAACCGGGGATTACATTAAGAAGACTCAGTTTAAGTGGACTCTGCGCAATGAAGTCAGTGATTTCTATCCCATTAACCCCTAATCACCCCACAGCTCTTCGAAACTGGTGCCATGAACATGTGACTGACTTGGAGAGCTGAAAAGTAAGATACAGTTCTGTTCTCTGATTATTCTCGTTTTAGCCAACAAACAGATTCTAGAAGTTATTTCATCTGGAGACAGCGAAGAATGAGGTACCATCACTCCAACATCAGAGAAATGAGCGCTTGTGGGAAGCATGGTTAGTAGGATCGCCGTCCTCCCCGCACTCGAATCCTGAGTTCGAGTCCCGTCGATGACCGGAGGAATTTTTATGGGCCTTTTTCACAACGTGGCTGAGTTATTCGATCTCAGGTAAAGGTATCGTGGTTTGTTCTACCGGAAACTCGAGTTTTTCATTTGGCAAACAGAAAATTGACCGCAGAACACACGCTATTTACAGACAATATACAGTACACCGAGCAATATGCCTTAGCCGCTGATGCTCAAACCCTAGAACAACAGAGAAAGGGACACTTGCGGTGGATTCGGTGTTCTCGTGTGGGGCGCATTAATTGTCAACGGGCGCACTCCTTTTCATATTTTTCATAGGGGTACCGTTACTGCGCAGAGGTAACGAGAACAGTTCCTTGAACCCTATTTGCGACTTTTTAGGTGTGTGGTTGCCTCAGATTGTCTTTAATTGAACGAAAACGCCGCTGCACATAAATGAAGTGGTGGAGGAATATATCGAAACTGAAGATATCCAACGACTGCCGTCGCCAGCACGATCACTAGATTTAAATCTAATCGAACGTGTGTGGGACGTCCTTGGGCGTCGCATTCATGCTAACAGGGCTAGTGAAAGAATGAGATTTGTTGCCAGAGAATCTTATAAGCGCCCTTTTATCAAGCATGGTTCACCGCTGTCAGGCCTGTTTAGCCGTTGAAGGGGACGATAAGCCGTACAGATGTCATGTGACCATATTTTCAAGCATATCTTTTATCGACTTCTGTGATGTGACCTTTTTGGTAATTCTTATAAAAACCCCTATAAATGTCCCTTTTACCTGTCTGAAGTTTCTCGCTGTCTCCTCGTTTCATCGTTATTCTATGGTAAACAACTATACCAATTTTGTCAGGCTTCATCGCAAGCTGCACGAGTTACATCACATTTTCTACGTGCTCTGTTAATTTTATCGAGCAGTGTACTTCTTTCACTCCATGCTCACCTCTCCAGATGACCTTTGAACTTCCCAAACTGTTAGCTTCAAACCACCGATGGAGACAACTTATTCCAGAAATCAGCAACTCACAGACTAAAATAAAACTTCCTCTAATCAAAACCAAACATTTTACCCCTATAATTTAAATTTATGGCCTTTAGTTCTTGAAACATTTATAACAGCGAAAAATTTAATTTTTACTTTTTTGGTTCTAGGGTCTACCTCAATTATGTATGTTTATGTGTTACCTAAAGCGTAACAGATTTTAACATGTTTAGTTGCTGCATTTTTTATTAGGTTTTAACTAAATGATTTTTAACACATGTACCATTTCATGAACATATTTTGAAAGCGTTGTTTGGGTCTTATATGATGGTGAAAGCCTAGATTTTAAAATTGCCAAAATAACGCAGTACTTGCGTTAATGTTGCATCTTATTATTCAGTTTAATAAAGTTGAAAAAAATGACCTTAGTGAATCTTTAAACTAAACTGTTCAACGTGTCGGAGTTTCTTCACTCCTCTTATTATAGAGCTATTATAAACTGCACTTATTATACATAAGGCCGTTTATAATGGCTGCACTGATCTGTGACGCTGGTGAAGGATCAATGTCTGTAACGGCTGATATAAGGTTTTTCCGACTTGGAAAGTGGATTGTGACGGAAACACGTGCTGATGCCACTGTCTCGACAACAGCCAACATGATTTAGTGCTCTCTTTCTGTGGTACCACGAATCTACTGTGAATAGCTCAACAACGATTGAAAGGTCACACGTGGGACAGCCACGTGTGATTGACACCTGTGGTGAGCCTGTGTCACGTATCGTTACACAACGCTGACGCACCACACAGCGGCCCAACTAATTACCCAGTACAAAGTAGGAATAGAGACCAATATCCACATTGACTACGTGCCAGACATTAACTTGTATAGTCCATGACAATCGATGTCCGTCATGGAAGCAAGTGCTCACTGCGAGACACATGCGCCTTGCATCGGCACGTCAGTACCAACGCTGGACCAGACACATGACATATGTAATTGTTGGTAGAAATACTGTTCTGTAAAACAACAAGAAACGTGCGGCCGTTGAGGTCCTAGTCCCGTAGCGTAACTCGGGTAACCAAGGCACTTTCAAATGTGGGAGAAATATGAGTCCTGAGTCGAGGATTATTCCCACATATTTCAATTCGGTAGTGAGACGTATTGTAGTCTCGTCTATCTTTATTTGTGGGCGTCTTCTCAAGGAGCATTTGATTAAGATGGAATTGGTCTACATTGGAGGGATTTGAAGATTATGATACCTTGTCCAGTTTTGTAGTATTGAGAGAGCCCGATTTGCAGAATTTCCTAGTTGTGTTCTGCTGTCTGCAGCCACAGCCAGGATCAGGTCGTCTGCTTGGGAGAAAACTTCATTCAGGTTAGTGGTGAGGAAGTCGTTAGTACGACATTCCAAAGGAGTGGCCTCTGTATTCAGCCTTGGGGACAGCCCCTGTGAACTTGGCGTTTGACTCTGCAGTATAATGCATCGACATTTATTTCTCTAGCTGTGAGGCAGCTTCTTATGGTATTATAGAGGTTTCCAGGAAGACAAACAGGTCGTAGACGGCTGTGGACGCTCAGCCACCAGAGTGAGTCGAACGCTCCAGCAAAGTCTATGTCAATAATTAAGAAATATTTTCTATTTGAGTTTGTGGCAGTTGTAAGGATATTATGGAGGTCGTAAACTGTTGAACATCTCTGTTTTAAACTATATTCGCTTGTAGAGGTTAAATTTACTGCATTGTAAAGTGCTGTAATTCTACTGTATAGGAGGTATTCGAAAAGCTTGCTTAGCACAGATAACAGGGCAATCAGTCCATATGAAAATGGGATTTCTGGAAGAGTGTTTCAGAATCAGGCGCGTGTTATCTGTCTTCCAATCAGAGGAGAAGACGCTTGTCTGCAGGCATTGATTGAACAGGTCGAGGTGAGTATGGGGGTATGCTCCACAGTCTTCCTTATGATTTCCGGTTCAAGTAGATCTGGTCCTGGACATTTAATGTTGCTGAGTCTATTAGTTTCAGGTTGCTGGTTAGATAATTGTATCCAAGATGTTATTGATTGATCTTTCCCATGAGGTTGGGATATTGCCTTGCGGAGTTATTGTTGCTGTCATTACCACTCCTCTGGAGAGTTCGTTGGTTGTGATTTTGTAAACCACTCGACAGGGGTCGGTGTTTCAGGTGGTGGCAACTAAGTGTTCCCACGATGATCGCTTGCGTTTCCTGATGGTAGCTGTGTGGATATTTCTGGTCTCTCTGTATTGCTGGCGGAGGGCCTCCACCTCCGCGGCAGGCCACAACAGTCGCGCTCGTTCGAAGGCTTTTCTTCTGGAGTTGATCTCCCATCGGAGACTCTGGAGTTCTGGGCACCACCACTGAACAGCACCAGGAGTGGGTTTCTTTTCCTAGTAATGGCGCAGTTGCTTCCTTCTGTAATTATATTTGTGACTTTTCTCTGGTATCGGTGGGATGGTAGTTATAGGCCAGCAGCTGCTGGGCTAGGGAGCAAAGCTTCTCCGTGAAAAGATCCCATTTTGCTCTGCTCTGGAGATGGTGTATCTGTGAAGGGTGAATCTTGGAGTTGGGATTCTGGTCAAGGATGTTGTTATTTGGATACATTAGCCACTTGTGGGCGCAGTACCACAGGACACCTTGCAACATCCTGTGGAATCCATGCCAAGATGTGTACAGGCTGTATTATGGGAAAAAGGTGGCCCTACGAATTATCAAGCAGGCGTTTCTAATGCAAAGCCAACTTAGTGTATTATAGTACAATTTTTGATGGAACAGAAAAGCCTTGAACTATTTGATTCGAAAGTACAATAACAACTGAAATTATTCGGAATTATCCGTTGTTACAATGGTTTTCAAGGTTGCTCTGATATTTTGTAGACATTTTTGCTTTTAATGTCGATAATTTGGAGAACCAATTCATATATATGCATCAGATAGCCCTACCAGACCTACACTCTTTTTCTAGAGACCTACTTCCTTTTCTTGTAGGTAAGAAAACAACATTTCCAGTGGACTCTTTTTTACTACGGGAGGCTGATATGAATTTCAATTCTTTTATCCATGTTTGAGATAGACGACTGTTAATTAAACTCGGCCAACAAGTCAAAGTTTAGTAATCAGAACTTACACAAGTTCAGATTTCCTAAACTCTCGAAAATTAATCTAATAAACTACTTGATTGGCTTTCCAGAATGTTTACTTTTCTTCTTAGAACTCTCATCTTTATGAAATAATGTTTGCTGATGAAAGTCTTATTAAAATTAAAATATGTATGAATTGGTTCTCCAAATTATCGACATTAAAAGCAAAAATGGCTACAAAACATAATTAATTATGTAAAATTAAGACTTTCTCTATCTAATACTCAGCCTATTCATCAATTCCGATTTGAGGAGTTAGACAACTGGGATTTACTGGAAGGAACAAGAATTTAGAGTTTTATTTTCAAAGAAACAGTTATGAATCTCCACTTAGAATACTGAAAAACATTTACAGCACTAAATCCCTAAAAGTCCACAAGAAAATTGTCGGCAAGGACAAATGTTAATCGGACAATGTCAGAAATATCTTACACCAGGATGTCCACCTGGTTCTCTATAAACTAGCTTGTTTAGAAGCGGAGTCTAGAGATATCTGTGAGATATCTCTAGACTCCACTTCTACATATGAGAAAATACTACTGCTGCAAAATCGTTTTACACATATTGGAAGACAAAAAAAAATCTCATAAAATTTTTGCCGGACGAGAATCATTCGATTTCAATGGCCATAAGCAGAATTGTCATATATTTGTTTGAGAATACACTTAGATTATTCAGGAAAAATAAAATACGTTACTCTGTGACGTTCTTTCGGCACCTGCATTACAATTGTTACTTTTTGAGGATAATGGTGATTTTGAAATGACTGAAAAGCGTTGCCAAAATATGCTGGAAGAGTTCCTTCACCAGTTTCAATGGAAAGAAAAGAAAGTTATTGATGCATTTACATGGTTCCTACAAGATGAAACTGCAGGTCATGTTACAAGAGATGTAATGGTTTTATTGCGCAAAAAGTTAGTCGACAAGATAATTTCAAGCAACGGGCCAATGCCTAACATGTCAGGTCACCCTATTTCTATCATATTAATAAGGCGCATCTAAACTATGTACATGCTTGTTTGCCATAATGAATGCACAGTTTCTCCAAGTAAATAGAGAAATTGTACGTACAAGTAAATGAAGTAACTAAATCTCCAAATTGTATTTAACTCTGGAGTATAAACTGAGTCGTACGCTACAGTACATTCAATTTTATTGTAAAATCAATTTGTAGCATAATTGGTGGCCTGGATATTGACATTCATAGCGACCTTATATCTATCACATGGATATCCAAACTCGTTTTGATACGATTTCTCGAATTATGAATTGCGGCATTGGTGATGGATTCGTAGGTGACCTAAACGTAAACAACAGGTCTAGTTACGGGGTGTCGTAACTGATAGCATTAAAGAGTAGTGGGTTCTGGTGTTTCATGAAGCAGATTCGCCGTTCCATCAATGGATCACTTCGTATGACAGCAATGGGCGACCGAGTGGCCGTTTGTTTCCATGGATACCCGAATATACCTACAGCTTAACTGCATTACCGTATTATGATCCTCAGTGCTTAAACCCGAATCAGGCCGATACGACAGCGCCCTCTGTCGCCTCATTTTCCCCCGATTTCTTTTGCTACTTGTTCGCTCGCGCCTCGCATCGAATGTGACATTTTCTTTTTTCTTCGTCTCCTTGACAAATTTAAGAATATTCCTCTGAAGTACGATACGAGTCCAATGCTAAGTATCTTTAGTGGTAGCGATAACTGTTTCCTATAGACTGATAGCGGGGCTAGTAGATATCGCCGAATCGATTACGTGGCGTTTTATCAATGTTCTTCTTCTTATCGGAAGCCGCCGACTGCCGAATATCGTCAGTCGTAAAGCAATAACACGATGGCAAAGTCAGCCCGAGTGGCATTGGTCGTCAAGTGAGGTTTTGGCACGACGGCTCGAACTCAGCACGCACAAGCACATCTAAACGCACCCGCTGCTGAAGCGACACTTGGGAAAATCTGTCATTTTAGGCAGCTTTCGTTATAAGCTGACTTTGGCTCTCTCCAGATAGCGTTAATGAAATAATGTCTGTTCATCCCTTACAGTCTGCTGTAGAACTCTCAGTATACGCTTATAGTAAATATGGTAATATACTCACATTTTGACAAACGGTTGAATAAACAATCCTTTTGACTTAAAAAGAAGTTTGCAGTTTTTAGTTTTTTGTTACATCTATAAAAATAAAAATGGAAATTCTTTTAGTTACCGTTTTATGTTTTAAGTTTTATAATGATGATAACAAAGTTTAGATCTCTTCAGTTTGCGATCTAATACAAACAGAAATTTATGTTTTTATAAGAAAAGTTTTTATAGAAATTTATACAAGCAATAAAACTACAAATTCTTGGATTCTACTACAAATTTTCGAACGGGCCTCCCAGAAAACTAAACATTGTGCCCCCATGACTCTTCGGATCCCACGCGGTGGGGCACCTAGTGGTATATGATACTTTTGCCATTGTGTTAAATAGCGTAGTGTCATAT
Source organism: Mastigoproctus giganteus (assembly GCF_048544385.1). Lineage (NCBI taxonomy): Eukaryota > Metazoa > Arthropoda > Arachnida > Uropygi > Thelyphonidae > Mastigoproctus > Mastigoproctus giganteus. The sequence continues at coordinate 6,450,629 of NC_143583.1, forward strand.
CTTTTACATGCGAGATACGATGTCTAGTTACTCAACTAATTAGTAAAAATTAGTGTAGATGCAGATATAACAAGATATGTATGATAAAAAATAAAAAGGCAGTACAAAATGACACATATGAAGGTTATAGTTGTATATATATAGGGGCGAGCATTGCACTGCTCGCGCCTGTTTCACTTGACCATCGCTAGAATGCATCCAGGAGCAATGAGAAATTATGAAATTCATAACACAGTACCGGTTTTGCATCTTCTGATTTTCATATATTTGAAGATCTACTTCAGGGAATTCACGGTGGACATAAAAGTTTGAAATGTGGTTGGTAATTCGTGTTCGATGGTTCATGGCGAAAAGCCGCTCAGAATAAAAATGGCTTCCAGGACAATGAAATGTGGAATTTCAAGTTATTTAAGAAATATACAAAGTATTTAAATTGGTCTTTCGTTGATATGTGAGATTTTTATTTTATTTTTTTTTACAAACTTCTCACCCACAGAGCACGCAGCCCTAGATACGTAACGGTTGAACGCTAAGAATTACAAATAATCAATACAATGCAGTCACGTATTAAAATACAGTATATACAAAAATTGGATTAGCAAACAGAGTAAAGAGTAATTTCTTATACATAGACGGATTAAGTGTAAAATCAATATTGTGATTATTCAATACCTGAAGGAAACGGAACAGAGGACTTCCAAGTAAGTGTTGAGTACGAAGGTCAGGTAGTGAGAAATTAGTTTTACAAAGAGAATTCAAACGGGGTATATTAAAAGGTATTTGTTCAAGGAGAGATGGACAATCAATAATAGAGTTTATGATGTTGTAGACAAAAAGAGACCCAAATAGTCATCGTTTGGAATGAAGAGGAACAAAGCGACCACAAAGCGCTCCATAGTTTTTACGGTGAAAGGCAAGGCGATATCGAAAGCATAAGAATTTCATGACTTTGATTTGAATTCGCTCAAGTCTGCGAGAAAGATATTCCTATTTTAGGGATTATATAATATCACAGTAATCAAAACTTGAAGTATAAGCTGCTTTAGAGAAGAATTATAACTTTTCCACTCCTAAAAATCTAGGAAGAACGCTTAGTTAACGCCAAGATGTTTGGAGTTTGACAATTATTTGCTCGACATGTCAAGAGGAATGAAGGGCAGATCGAAATAGGACACCTAAATTCTTGAATGTATCAGTACTTGCAATTAGAGAGTTTACAGTTAAGACAGAGGGTCTAACTGCATTATTCGAGCGAAAGCGACATAATTTACCTATCAATGCGTTTAGAAACAAATTATTTTTATTGAGAAAGCTATAATAAATAACCTACAATTTTCAAATTTCTGAAACTATTTGGAATATGCCGAATATTTTTCTACAGGGCAATTTATAGGTACAATGATAGGCAATTGATAGGTACAATAATAGACAACTGATAGGTACAATGATAGGCAATTGATAGGTACAATAATAGGCAACTGATAGGTATAATAATAGGCAACTGATAGGTACAATAATAGGCAACTGATAGGTACAATAATAGGCAACTGATAGGTACAATAATAGGCAACTGATAGGTACAATGAACAATAGAGAATTGATGTCAGGCCTTGGTCGGGTCACCCAAGAACTGTGAGGACCCCTGCAGCTATCAAGGCGGTGGAGAACAGAATTCGTAGGAATCCCCTACGAAAACAGAAAATCATGTTCAGAGAAATGGGAATATCGCCAAGATTGATGTCACGCATAATCAAAAGTGGTCTAAGGATGAGTGCCTACCGCAGGAGAACAGGAAAGTACCTAACTCCAGCTCTGATGGAACGGGGGCAAAAAAGATCAGAGGCACTGCAGCGTCGGTACGCGAATGGTAAGCATCGACAGATCATCTTCACAGATGAAAAGATTTTTACTATTGAGGATTTTTACTTTTGACGGTTGTCAAAATGACAAGGTGTACGCACTTAGTTTTGCAGAGGCATGTCAGGCCGTTAAAAGGGTTGAAAGGGGTCATCATCCAGCATCAATGATCGTTTTGTGGGGAGTCTACTACGAAGGTCTAACAAAGATGCATTTTTGGGTTCAGGGGTGAAAACCAGTGCAAGGGTGTACCTCAACGATATTCTGGAGCCGCATGTGAGACCCCTCAATCAGACTCTCTTCAATGGTCAGCACTGGATCTTCCAACAAGACTCAGCTCCTGTCCACAAGGCAAAGATCACCCAAACATGGCTGACATAGAATGTGCCTAAGTTAATCAAGCATGACGAATGGCCTCCCAGCCCAGATCTTAATTCACTTGATTACTGTTTGTGGGCTATTTTGGAAGGGATGGTCTGTGGTCAAAGGCATGCCACATTGGAGAGCCTGAAGAGATCACTGGAGTATGCTGTGACCAATTTCCCGCTGGATGTTGTGCGTACTTCCATTGATGAATGGCGGAACGTTTGAGGTCTTGTGTTAAAAACAGGGGGGGGGAGGGAATTTTGAAAATCTAAATAACGGCAGCTTGAATCTCCGAAAGTGCTGTTATTCTGAAAGTCTACTGCTGTCCAATGATTCTCCTGATTGCTGCTTTAGCCCCCTTCTTTAGAAAATCTAGGACCGCCCCTAGGTACAATTATCGGGAAAAACTAGAAGATAGCCAACCTTTTCAATGAGAAGCAAGTGAACTACCTCCCTTCACATTACAAAATTTAGCAGTGTGTACGTTTCAAGCAATGACCAAAAAGGTATGAACTGAATTTGATCGCACCTATAATGAATAAATGAATAGTTTTATCGATGAAACATAGAATAAGACAAATTTTGTCACGTCATGCAAATTACTTGTGTTATCATCGTTACAAAAGCCATACTTATATATTCAATCTTTTTAATCCTTGAAATGCGTCCCCCCCCGCCAAAATAAAGGCAAATCTCCGTGCTGTCATGGCATTAACTATGTCATTGGTAGGAGGTGATTTCATGGAAAAATTCTGTATTTCTCTTCTTATGTAAATTGATTTTGGAGAGGACGTGAAGACTCTTCTCATGAAGTCTACTACAGACGGTATGTTTGGATACTTCCTGTCCCCAACCTTAAATCCAGCAAGCTCTGGAGGAAGTTGCCGTTCTATGAAGTCTACGTGATAGTGTATAACTACCTAATTCCTTAGCTCTTGCACTTCAGTGTATTAGCCTTTACACGGTAACGTCATTTCACTTTGCTTGACAATTATTGGCAGTCTGCTCACTCTATCTGCGCATAACGTATTTTTAATACAGGAATATAGATTTAAAGGTCCTACTATCGCAGAAATTAGCCGAAATTTCTCTAGTATTATTATAGACTGCAATACCTTCAGCCATAAGAGAAGTATACTTTCTTGTAATAATTTTTCTTCGATAATTTAGTTATCACAAAAAAGACGTTGATGCTAGGTCAGCCACAGAAGAGGGTAGAAAAAAGCAAACATCTTTAGTCAGATAGTCTTATCGCCACTAGCGAAATCTTGGGAAGTAACGATGTTCTGGACTTGCGACTCTGCTTCGTAACCCCTTTTTTTTCTATGGCATGATCGATGCAATCCAATAACGATTTTCCAATAATTTTAATTCATTTTATTTGATTAATTAAAACTAATGCTATTCACCTAACTAATGCTATTCATTTAAAGCCAACTACAGATAAAACCTTAGAATTAAACCTAACTTGTTCTTCTATACCGACACGGTTGAAATTAAAAATATCCATAAAAATTTACTTTAAATAACTTTTTGTATTTTAAAATACTTTGGAGTGTCCAGAATATTCCAGTCATGACTACAAAACAGCTATCCTAATGTTTGCAGGAAGTTACAAGTTTAGTTTCTTAAGGCTAGTGAAATTCGC